>NW_027472658.1:0-589290 GCF_030347505.1 Rhynchophorus ferrugineus | reverse complement strand
TGGTCTTATCTATTGGCGATTTCGTTCCAATTCACATTCCAAGTAATATTCGACATGCTAATTACATTGCCGGTTGCCAAATTGCATTATCTCTTATAGTTTCCGAGATATGGACTATCGATAATTTACACCTTAGGCTCTGCTTCTAACTTGGGCCCAAATTGTAAAATGGTCTTATCTATTGGCGATTTCGTTCCAATTCACATTCCAAGTAATATTCGGCATGCTAATTACATTGCCGGTTGCCAAATTGCATTATCTCTTATAGTTTCCGAGATATGGACTATCGATAATTTACACCTTAGGCTCTGCTTCTAACTTGGGCCCAAATTGTAAAATGGTCTTATCTATTGGCGATTTCGTTCCAATTCACATTCCAAGTAATATTCGGCATGCTAATTACATTGCCGGTTGCCAAATTGCATTATCTCTTATAGTTTCCGAGATATGGACTATCGATAATTTACACCATAGTCTCTGCTTCTAACTTGGGCCCAAATTGTAAAATGGTCTTATCTATTGGCGATTTCGTTCCAATTCACATTCCAAGTAATATTCGGCATGCTAATTATATTGCCGGTTGCCAAATTGCATTATCTCTTATAGTTTCCGAGATATGGACTATCGATAATTTACACCTTAGGCTCTGCTTCTAACTTGCTCCCAAATTGTAAAATGGTCTTATCTATTGGCGATTTCGTTCCAATTCACATTCCAAGTAATATTCGGCATGCTAATTACATTGCCGGTTGCCAAATTGCATTATCTCTTATAGTTTCCGAGATATGGACTATCGATAATTTACACCTTAGGCTCTGCTTCTAACTTGGGCCCAAATTGTAAAATGGTCTTATCTATTGGCGATTTCGTTCCAATTCACATTCCAAGTAATATTCGGCATGCTAATTACATTGCCGGTTGCCAAATTGCATTATCTCTTATAGTTTCCGAGATATGGACTATCGATAATTTACACCTTAGGCTCTGCTTCTAACTTGGGCCCAAATTGTAAAATGGTCTTATCTATTGGCGATTTCGTTCCAATTCACATTCCAAGTAATATTCGGCATGCTAATTACATTGCCGGTTGCCAAATTGCATTATCTCTTATAGTTTCCGAGATATGGACTATCGATAATTTACACCTTAGGCTCTGCTTCTAACTTGGGCCCAAATTGTAAAATGGTCTTATCTATTGGCGATTTCGTTCCAACTCACATTCCAAGTAATATTCGGCATGCTAATTACATTGCCGGTTGCCAAATTGCATTATCTCTTATAGTTTCCGAGATATGGACTATCGATAATTTACACCTTAGGCTCTGCTTCTAACTTGGGCCCAAATTGTAAAATGGTCTTACCTATTGGCGATTTCGTTCCAATTCACACTCCAAGTAATATTCGGCATGCTAATTACATTGCCGGTTGCGAAATTGCATTATCTCTTATAGTTTCCGAGATATGGACTATCAATAATTTACACCTTAGGCTCTGCTTCTAACTTGGGCCCAAATTGTAAAATGGTCTTATCTATTGGCGATTTCGTTCCAATTCACATTCCAAGTAATATTCGGCATGCTAATTACATTGCCCGTTGCCAAATTGCATTATCTCTTATAGTTTCCGAGATATGGACTATCGATAATTTACACCTTAGGCTCTGCTTCTAACTTGGGCCCAAATTGTAAAATGGTCTTATCTATTGACGATTTCGTTCCAATTCACACTCCAAGTAATATTCGGCATGCTAATTACATTGCCGGTTGCGAAATTGTATTATCTCTTATAGTTTCCGAGATATGGACTATCAATAATTTACACCTTAGGCTCTGCTTCTAACTTGGGCCCAAATTGTAAAATGGTCTTATCTATTGGCGATTTCGTTCCAATTCACATTCCAAGTAATATTCGGCATGCTAATTACATTGCCGGTTGCCAAATTGCATTATCTCTTATAGTTTCCGAGATATGGACTATCGATAATTTACACCTTAGGCTCTGCTTCTAACTTGGGCCCAAATTGTAAAATGGTCTTATCTATTGGCGATTTCGTCCCAATTCACATTCCAAGTGA
This sequence comes from Rhynchophorus ferrugineus, assembly GCF_030347505.1. NCBI lineage: Eukaryota > Metazoa > Arthropoda > Insecta > Coleoptera > Curculionidae > Rhynchophorus > Rhynchophorus ferrugineus. The sequence goes on along the minus strand of NW_027472658.1, from coordinate 587,216 downwards.
TATTCGGCATGCTAATTACATTGCCGGTTGCGAAATTGCATTATCTCTTATAGTTTCCGAGATATGGACTATCAATAATTTACACCTTAGGCTCTGCTTCTAACTTGGTCCCAAATTGTAAAATGGTCTTATCTAGTGGCGATTTCGTTCCAATTCACATTCCAAGTAAAATTCGGCATGCTAATTACATTGCCGGTTGCCAAATTGCATTATCTCTTATAGTTTCCGAGATATGGACTATCGATAATTTACACCTTAGGCTCTGCTTCTAACTTGGGCCCAAATTGTAAAATGGTCTTATCTATTGGCGATTTCGTCCCAATTCACATTCCAAGTGATATTCGGCATGCTAATTACATTGCCGGTTACCAAATTGCATTATCTCTTATAGTTTCCAAGATATGGACTATCGATAATTTACACCTTAGGCTCTACTTCTAACTTGGGCCCAAATTGTAAAATGGTCTTATCTATTGGCGATTTCGTTCCAATTCACATTCCAAGTAATATTCGGCATGCTAATTACATTGCCGGTTGCCAAATTGCATTATCTCTTATAGTTTCCGAGATATGGACTATCGATAATTTACACCTTAGGCTCTGCTTCTAACTTGGGCCCAAATTGTAAAATGGTCTTATCTATTGGCGATTTCGTCCCAATTCACATTCCAAGTGATATTCGGCATGCTAATTACATTGCCGGTTGCGAAATTGCATTATCTCTTATAGTTTCCGAGATATGGACTATCAATAATTTACACCTTAGGCTCTGCTTCTAACTTGGGCCCAAATTGTAAAATGGTCTTATCTATTGGCGATTTCGTTCCAATTCACATTCCAAGTAATATTCGGCATGCTAATTACATTGCCGGTTGCCAAATTGAATTATCTCTTATAGTTTCCGAGATATGGACTATCGATAATTTACACCATAGGCTCTGCTTCTAACTTGGGCCCAAATTGTAAAATGGTCTTATCTATTGGCGATTTCGTTCCAATTCAAATTCCAAGTAATATTCGGCATGCTAATTACATTGCCGGTTGCCAAATTGCATTATCTCTTATAGTTTCCGAGATATGGACTATCGATAATTTACACCTTAGGCTCTGCTTCTAACTTGCTCCCAAATTGTAAAATGGTCTTATCTATTGGCGATTTCGTTCCAATTCACATTCCAAGTAATATTCGGCATGCTAATTACATTGCCGGTTGCCAAATTGCATTATCTCTTATAGTTTCCGAGATATGGGCTATCGATAATTTACACCTTAGGCTCTGCTTCTAACTTGGGCCGAAATTGTAAAATGGTCTTATCTATTGGCGATTTCGTTCCAATTCACATTCCAAGTAATATTCGGCATGCTAATTACATTGCCGGTTGCCAAATTGCATTATCTCTTATAGTTTCCGAGATATGGACTATCGATAATTTACACCTTAGGCTCTGCTTCTAACTTGGGCCCAAATTGTAAAATGGTCTTATCTATTGGCGATTTCGTTCCAATTCACATTCCAAGTAATATTCGGCATGCTAATTACATTGCCGGTTGCCAAATTGCATTATCTCTTATAGTTTCCGAGATATGGACTATCGATAATTTACACCATAGGCTCTGCTTCTAACTTGGGCGCAAATTGTAAAATGGTCTCATCTATTGGCGATTTCGTTCCAATTCACAATCCAAGTAATATTCGGCATGCTAATTACATTGCCGGTTGCCAAATTGCATTATCTCTTATAGTTTCCGAGATATGGACTATCGATAATTTACACCTTAGGCTCTGCTTCTAACTTGCTCCCAAATTGTAAAATGGTCTTATCTATTGGCGATTTCGATCCAATTCACATTCCAAGTAATATTCGGCATGCTAATTACATTGCCTGTTGCCAAATTGCATTATCTCTTATAGTTTCCGAGATATGGACTATCGATAATTTACACCTTAGGCTCTGCTTCTAACTTGGGCCCAAATTGTAAAATGGTCTTATCTATTGGCGATTTCGTTCCAATTCACATTCCAAGTAATATTCGGCATGCTAATTACATTGCCGGTTGCCAAATTGCATTATCTCTTATAGTTTCCGAGATATGGACTATCGATAATTTACACCTTAGGCTCTGCTTCTAACTTGGGCCCAAATTGTAAAATGGTCTTATCTATTGGCGATTTCGTTCCAATTCACATTCCAAGTAATATTCGGCATGCTAATTACATTGCCGGTTGCCAAATTGCATTATCTCTTATAGTTTCCGAGATATGGACTATCGATAATTTACACCATAGTCTCTGCTTCTAACTTGGGCCCAAATTGTAAAATGGTCTTATCTATTGGCGATTTCGTTCCAATTCACATTCCAAGTAATATTCGGCATGCTAATTACATTGCCGGTTGCCAAATTGCATTATCTCTTATAGTTTCCGAGATATGGACTATCGATAATTTACACCTTAGGCTATGCTTCTAACTTGGGCCCAAATTGTAAAATGGTCTTATCTATTGGCGATTTCGTTCCAATTCACATTCCAAGTAATATTCGGCATGCTAATTACATTGCCGTTTGCCAAATTGCATTATCTCTTATAGTTTCCGAGATATGGACTATCAATAATTTACACCTTAGGCTCTGCTTCTAACTTGGGCCCAAATTGTAAAATGGTCTTATCTATTGGCGATTTCGTTCCAACTCACATTCCAAGTAATATTCGGCATGCTAATTACATTGCCGGTTGCCAAATTGCATTATCTCTTATAGTTTCCGAGATATGGACTATCGATAATTTACACCTTAGGCTCTGCTTCTAACTTGGGCCCAAATTGTAAAATGGTCTTACCTATTGGCGATTTCGTTCCAATTCACACTCCAAGTAATATTCGGCATGCTAATTACATTGCCGGTTGCGAAATTGCATTATCTCTTATAGTTTCCGAGATATGGACTATCAATAATTTACACCTTAGGCTCTGCTTCTAACTTGGGCCCAAATTGTAAAATGGTCTTATCTATTGGCGATTTCGTTCCAATTCACATTCCAAGTAATATTCGGCATGCTAGTTACATTGCCCGTTGCCAAATTGCATTATCTCTTATAGTTTCCGAGATATGGACTATCGATAATTTACACCTTAGGCTCTGCTTCTAACTTGGGCCCAAATTGTAAAATGGTCTTATCTATTGATGATTTCGTTCCAATTCACACTCCAAGTAATATTCGGCATGCTAATTACATTGCCGGTTGCGAAATTGTATTATCTCTTATAGTTTCCGAGATATGGACTATCAATAATTTACACCTTAGGCTCTGCTTCTAACTTGGGCCCAAATTGTAAAATGGTCTTATCTATTGGCGATTTCGTTCCAATTCACATTCCAAGTAATATTCGGCATGCTAATTACATTGCCGGTTGCCAAATTGCATTATCTCTTATAGTTTCCGAGATATGGACTATCGATAATTTACACCTTAGGCTCTGCTTCTAACTTGGGCCCAAATTGTAAAATGGTCTTATCTATTGGCGATTTCGTCCCAATTCACATTCCAAGTGATATTCGGCATGCTAATTACATTGCCGGTTGCGAAATTGCATTATCTCTTATAGTTTCCGAGATATGGACTATCAATAATTTACACCTTAGGCTCTGCTTCTAACTTGGGCCCAAATTGTAAAATGGTCTTATCTAGTGGCGATTTCGTTCCAATTCACATTCCAAGTAAAATTCGGCATGCTAATTACATTGCCGGTTGCCAAATTGCATTATCTCTTATAGTTTCCGAGATATGGACTATCGATAATTTACACCTTAGGCTCTGCTTCTAACTTGGGCCCAAATTGTAAAATGGTCTTATCTCTTGGCGATTTCGTCCCAATTCACATTCCAAGTGATATTCGGCATGCTAATTACATTGCCGGTTGCGAAATTGCATTATCTCTTATAGTTTCCGAAATATGGACTATCAATAATTTACACCTTAGGCTCTGCTTCTAACTTGGGCCCAAATTGTAAAATGGTCTTATCTATTGGCGATTTCGTTCCAATTCACATTCCAAGTAATATTCGGCATGCTAATTACATTGCCGGTTGCCAAATTGCATTATCTCTTATAGTTTCCGAGATATGGACTATCGATAATTTACACCTTAGGCTCTGCTTCTAACTTGGGCCCAAATTGTAAAATGGTCTTATCTATTGGCGATTTCGTTCCAATTCACATTCCAAGTAATATTCGGCATGCTAATTACATTGCCGGTTGCCAAATTGCATTATCTCTAATAGTTTCCGAGATATGGACTATCGATAATTTACACCATAGGCTCTGCTTCTAACTTGGGCCCAAATTGTAAAATGGTCTTATCTATTGGCGATTTCGTTCCAATTCACATTCCAAGTAATATTCGGCATGCTAATTACATTGCCGGTTGCCAAATTGCATTATCTCTTATAGTTTCCGAGATATGGACTATCGATAATTTACACCTAGGCTCTGCTTCTAACTTGCTCCCAAATTGTAAAATGGTCTTATCTATTGGCGATTTCGATCCAATTCACATTCCAAGTAATATTCGGCATGCTAATTACATTGCCTGTTGCCAAATTGCATTATCTCTTATAGTTTCCGAGATATGGACTATCGATAATTTACACCTTAGGCTCTGCTTCTAACTTGAGCCCAAATTGTAAAATGGTCTTATCTATTGGCGATTTCGTTCCAATTCACATTCCAAGTAATATTCGGCATGCTAATTACATTGCCGGTTGCCAAATTGAATTATCTCTTATAGTTTCCGAGATATGGACTATCGATAATTTACACCTTAGGCTCTGCTTCTAACTTATGCCCAAATTGTAAAATGGTCTTATCTATTGGCGATTTCGTTCCAATTCACATTCCAAGTAATATTCGGCATGCTAATTACATTTCCGGTTGCCAAATTGCATTATCTCTTATAGTTTCCGAGATATGGACTATCGATAATTTACACCTTAGGCTCTGCTTCTAACTTGGGCCCAAATTGTAAAATGGTCTTCTCTATTGGCGATTTCGTTCCAATTCACATTCCAAGTAATATTCGGCATGCTAATTACATTGCCGGTTGCCAAATTGCATTATCTCTTATAGTTTCCGAGATATGGACTATCGATAATTTACACCAGAGGCTCTGCTTCTAACTTGGGCCCAAATTGTAAAATGGTCTTATCTATTGGCGATTTCGTTCCAATTCACAGTCCAAGTAATATTCGGCATGCTAATTACATTGCCGGTTGCCAAATTGCATTATCTCTTATAGTTTCCGAGATATGGACTATCAATAATTTACACCTTAGGCTCTGCTTCTAACTTGGGCCCAAATTGTAAAATGGTCTTATCTATTGGCGATTTCGTTCCAATTCACATTCCAAGTAATATTCGGCATGCTAATTACATTGCCGGTTGCCAAATTGCATTATCTCTTATAGTTTCCGAGATATGGACTATCGATAATTTACACCTTAGGCTCTGCTTCTAACTTGGGCCCAAATTGTAAAATGGTCTTATCTATTGGCGATTTCGTTCCAATTCACATTCCAAGTAATATTCGGCATGCTAATTACATTGCCGGTTGCCAAATTGCATTATCTCTTATAGTTTCCGAGATATGGACTATCGATAATTTACACCTTAGGCTCTGCTTCTAACTTGGGCCCAAATTGTAAAATGGTCTTATCTATTGGCGATTTCGTTCCAATTCACATTCCAAGTAATATTCGCCATGCTAATTACATTGCCGGTTGCCAAATTGCATTATCTCTTATAGTTTCCGAGATATGGACTATCGATAATTTACACCATAGGCTCTGCTTCTAACTTGGGCCCAAATTGTAAAATGGTCTTATCTATTGGCGATTTCGTTCCAATTCACATTCCAAGTAATATTCGGCATGCTAATTACATTGCCGGTTGCCAAATTGCATTATCTCTTATAGTTTCCGAGATATGGACTATCGATAATTTACACCTTAGGCTCTGCTTCTAACTTGGGCCCAAATTGTAAAATGGTCTTATCTATTGGCGATTTCGTCCCAATTCACATTCCAAGTGATATTCGGCATGCTAATTACATTGCCGGTTGCGAAATTGCATTATCTCTTATAGTTTCCGAGATATGGACTATCGATAATTTACACCTTAGGCTCTGCTTCTAACTTGGGCCCAAATTGTAAAATGGTCTTATCTATTGGCGATTTCGTTCCAATTCACATTCCAAGTAATATTCGGCATGCTAATTACATTGCCGGTTGCCAAATTGCATTATCTCTTATAGTTTCCGAGATATGGACTATCGATAATTTACACCTTAGGCTCTGCTTCTAACTTGGGCCCAAATTGTAAAATGGTCTTATCTATTGGCGATTTCGTTCCAATTCACATTCCAAGTAATATTCGGCATGCCAATTACATTGCCGGTTGCCAAATTGCATTATCTCTTATAGTTTCCGAGATATGGACTATCGATAATTTACACCATAGGCTCTGCTTCTAACTTGGGCCCAAATTGTAAAATGGTCTTATCTATTGGCGATTTCGTTCCAATTCACATTCCAAGTAATATTCGGCATGCTAATTACATTGCCGGTTGCCAAATTGCATTATCTCTTATAGTTTCCGAGATATGGACTATCGATAATTTACACCTTAGGCTCTGCTTCTAACTTGGGCCCAAATTGTAAAATGGTCTTATCTATTGGCGATTTCGTCCCAATTCACATTCCAATTGATATTCGGCATGCTAATTACATTGCCGGTTGCGAAATTGCATTATCTCTTATAGTTTCCGAGATATGGACTATCGATAATTTACACCTTAGGCTCTGCTTCTAACTTGGGCCCAAATTGTAAAATGGTCTTATCTATTGGCGATTTCGTTCCAATTCACATTCCAAGTAATATTCGGCATGCTAATTACATTGCCGGTTGCCAAATTGCATTATCTCTTATAGTTTCCGAGATATGGACTATCGATAATTTACACCTTAGGCTCTGCTTCTAACTTGGGCCCAAATTGTAAAATGGTCTTATCTATTGGCGATTTCGTTCCAATTCACATTCCAAGTAATATTCGGCATGCTAATTACATTGCCGGTTGCCAAATTGCATTATCTCTTATAGTTTCCGAGATATGGACTATCGATAATTTACACCTTAGGCTCTGCTTCTAACTTGGGCCCAAATTGTAAAATGGTCTTATCTATTGGCGATTTCGTCCCAATTCACATTCCAAGTGATATTCGGCGTGCTAATTACATTGCCCGTTGCGAAATTGCATTATCTCTTATAGTTTCCGAGATATGGACTATCAATAATTTACACCTTAGGCTCTGCTTCTAACTTGGGCCCAAATTGTAAAATGGTCTTATCTATTGGCGATTTCGTCCCAATTCACATTCCAAGTGATATTCGGCGTGCTAATTACATTGCCCGTTGCGAAATTGCATTATCTCTTATAGTTTCCGAGATATGGACTATCAATAATTTACACCTTAGGCTCTGCTTCTAACTTGGGCCCAAATTGTAAAATGGTCTTATCTATTGGCGATTTCGTTCCAATTCACATTCCAAGTAATATTCGGCATGCTAATTACATTGCCGGTTGCCAAATTGCATTATCTCTTATAGTTTCCGAGATATGGACTATCGATAATTTACACCTTAGGCTCTGCTTCTAACTTGGGCCCAAATTGTAAAATGGTCTTATCTATTGGCGATTTCGTTCCAATTCACATTCCAAGTAATATTCGGCATGCTAATTACATTGCCGGTTGCCAAATTGCATTATCTCTTATAGTTTCCGAGATATGGACTATCAATAATTTACACCTTAGGCTCTGCTTCTAACTTGGGCCCAAATTGTAAAATGGTCTTATCTATTGGCGATTTCGTTCCAATTCACATTCCAAGTAATATTCGGCATGCTAATTACATTGCCGGTTGCCAAATTGCATTATCTCTTATAGTTTCCGAGATATGGACTATCGATAATTTACACCATAGGCTCTGCTTCTAACTTGGGCCCAAATTGTAAAATGGTCTTATCTATTGGCGATTTCGTTCCAATTCACATTCCAAGTAATATTCGGCATGATAATTACATTGCCGGTTGCCAAATTGCATTATCTCTTATAGTTTCCGAGATATGGACTATCGATAATTTACACCTAGGCTCTGCTTCTAACTTGCTCCCAAATTGTAAAATGGTCTTATCTATTGGCGATTTCGATCCAATTCACATTCCAAGTAATATTCGGCATGCTAATTACATTGCCTGTTGCCAAATTGCATTATCTCTTATAGTTTCCGAGATATGGACTATCGATAATTTACACCTTAGGCTCTGCTTCTAACTTGAGCCCAAATTGTAAAATGGTCTTATCTATTGGCGATTTCGTTCCAATTCACATTCCAAGTAATATTCGGCATGCTAATTACATTGCCGGTTGCCAAATTGAATTATCTCTTATAGTTTCCGAGATATGGACTATCGATAATTTACACCTTAGGCTCTGCTTCTAACTTGGGCCCAAATTGTAAAATGGTCTTATCTATTGGCGATTTCGTTCCAATTCACATTCCAAGTAATATTCGGCATGCTAATTACATTGCCGGTTGCCAAATTGCATTATCTCTTATAGTTTCCGAGATATGGACTATCGATAATTTACACCTTAGGCTCTGCTTCTAACTTGGGCCCAAATTGTAAAATGGTCTTATCTATTGGCGATTTCGTTCCAATTCACATTCCAAGTAATATTCGGCATGCTAATTACATTGCCGGTTGCCAAATTGCATTATCTCTTATAGTTTCCGAGATATGGACTATCGATAATTTACACCTTAGGCTCTGCTTCTAACTTGGGCCCAAATTGTAAAATGGTCTTATCTATTGGCGATTTCGTTCCAATTCACATTCCAAGTAATATTCGGCATGCTAATTACATTGCCGGTTGCCAAATTGCATTATCTCTTATAGTTTCCGAGATATGGACTATCGATAATTTACACCATAGGCTCTGCTTCTAACTTGGGCCCAAATTGTAAAATGGTCTTATCTATTGGCGATTTCGTTCCAATTCACATTCCAAGTAATATTCGGCATGCTAATTACATTGCCGGTTGCCAAATTGCATTATCTCTTATAGTTTCCGAGATATGGACTATCGATAATTTACACCTAGGCTCTGCTTCTAACTTGCTCCCAAATTGTAAAATGGTCTTATCTATTGGCGATTTCGATCCAATTCACATTCCAAGTAATATTCGGCATGCTAATTACATTGCCTGTTGCCAAATTGCATTATCTCTTATAGTTTCCGAGATATGGACTATCGATAATTTACACCTTAGGCTCTGCTTCTAACTTGAGCCCAAATTGTAAAATGGTCTTATCTATTGGCGATTTCGTTCCAATTCACATTCCAAGTAATATTCGGCATGCTAATTACATTGCCGGTTGCCAAATTGAATTATCTCTTATAGTTTCCGAGATATGGACTATCGATAATTTACACCTTAGGCTCTGCTTCTAACTTGGGCCCAAATTGTAAAATGGTCTTACCTATTGGCGATTTCGTTCCAATTCACATTCCAAGTAATATTCGGCATGCTAATTACATTGCCGGTTGCCAAATTGCATTATCTCTTATAGTTTCCGAGATATGGACTATCGATAATTTACACCTTAGGCTCTGCTTCTAACTTATGCCCAAATTGTAAAATGGTCTTATCTATTGGCGATTTCGTTCCAATTCACATTCCAAGTAATATTCGGCATGCTAATTACATTGCCGGTTGCCAAATTGCATTATCTCTTATAGTTTCCGAGATATGGACTATCGATAATTTACACCTTAGGCTCTGCTTATAACTTGGGCCCAAATTGTAAAATGGTCTTCTCTATTGGCGATTTCGTTCCAATTCACATTCCAAGTAATATTCGGCATGCTAATTACATTGCCGGTTGCCAAATTGCATTATCTCTTATAGTTTCCGAGATATGGACTATCGATAATTTACACCAGAGGCTCTGCTTCTAACTTGGGCCCAAATTGTAAAATGGTCTTATCTATTGGCGATTTCGTTCCAATTCACATTCCAAGTAATATTCGGCATGCTAATTACATTGCCGGTTGCCAAATTGCATTATCTCTTATAGTTTCCGAGATATGGACTATCAATAATTTACACCTTAGGCTCTGCTTCTAACTTGGGCCCAAATTGTAAAATGGTCTTATCTATTGGCGATTTCGTTCCAATTCACATTCCAAGTAATATTCGGCATGCTAATTACATTGCCGGTTGCCAAATTGCATTATCTCTTATAGTTTCCGAGATATGGACTATCGATAATTTACACCTTAGGCTCTGCTTCTAACTTGGGCCCAAATTGTAAAATGGTCTTATCTATTGGCGATTTCGTTCCAATTGACATTCCAAGTAATATTCGGCATGCTAATTACATTGCCGGTTGCCAAATTGCATTATCTCTTATAGTTTCCGAGATATGGACTATCGATAATTTACACCTTAGGCTCTGCTTCTAACTTGGGCCCAAATTGTAAAATGGTCTTATCTATTGGCGATTTCGTTCCAATTCACATTCCAAGTAATATTCGGCATGCTAATTACATTGCCGGTTGCCAAATTGCATTATCTCTTATAGTTTCCGAGATATGGACTATCGATAATTTACACCATAGGCTCTGCTTCTAACTTGGGCCCAAATTGTAAAATGGTCTTATCTATTGGCGATTTCGTTCCAATTCACATTCCAAGTAATATTCGGCATGCTAATTACATTGCCGGTTGCCAAATTGCATTATCTCTTATAGTTTCCGAGATATGGACTATCGATAATTTACACCTTAGGCTCTGTTTCTAACTTGGGCCCAAATTGTAAAATGGTTTTATCTATTGGCGATTTCGTTCCAATTCACATTCCAAGTAATATTCGGCATGCTAATTACATTGACGGTTGCCAAATTGCATTATCTCTTATAGTTTCCGAGATATGGACTATCGATAATTTACACCTTAGGCTCTGCTTCTAACTTGGGCCCAAAATGTAAAATGGTCTTATCTATTGGCGATTTCGTTCCAATTCACATTCCAAATAATATTCGGCATGCTAATTACATTGCCGGTTGCCAAATTGCATTATCTCTTATAGTTTCCGAGATATGGACTATCGATAATTTACACCATAGGCTCTGCTTCTAACTTGGGCCCAAATTGTAAAATGGTCTTATCTATTGGCGATTTCGTTCCAATTCACATTCCAAGTAATATTCGGCATGCTAATTACATTGCCGGTTGCCAAATTGCATTATCTCTTATAGTTCCGAGATATGGACTATCGATAATTTACACCTTAGGCTCTGCTTCTAACTTGCTCCTAAATTGTAAAATGGTCTTATCTATTGGCGATTTCGTTCCAATTCACATTCCAAGTAATATTCGGCATGCTAATTACATTGCCGGTTGCCAAATTGCATTATCTCTTATAGTTTCCGAGATATGGACTATCGATAATTTACACCTTAGGCTCTGCTTCTGACTTGGGCCCAAATTGTAAAATGGTCTTATCTATTGGCGATTTCGTTCCAATTCACATTCCAAGTAATATTCGGCATGCCAATTACATTGCCGGTTGCCAAATTGCATTATCTCTTATAGTTCCGAGATATGGACTATCGATAATTTACACCTTAGGCTCTGCTTCTAACTTGCTCCTAAATTGTAAAATGGTCTTACCTATTGGCGATTTCGTTCCAATTCACATTCCAAGTGATATTCGGCATGCTAATTACATTGCCGGTTGCCAAATTGCATTATCTCTTATAGTTTCCGAGATATGGACTATCGATAATTTACACCTTAGGCTCTGCTTCTAACTTGAGCCCAAATTGTAAAATGGTCTTATCTATTGGCGATTTCGTTCCAATTCACATTCCAAGTAATATTCGGCATGCTAATTACATTGCCGGTTGCCAAATTGAATTATCTCTTATAGTTTCCGAGATATGGACTATCGATAATTTACACCTTAGGCTCTGCTTCTAACTTGGGCCCAAATTGTAAAATGGTCTTATCTATTGGCGATTTCGTTCCAATTCACATTCCAAGTAATATTCGGCATGCTAATTACATTGCCGGTTGCCAAATTGCATTATCTCTTATAGTTTCCGAGATATGGACTATCGATAATTTACACCTTAGGCTCTGCTTCTAACTTGGGCCCAAATTGTAAAATGGTCTTATCTATTGGCGATTTCGTTCCAATTCACATTCCAAGTAATATTCGGCATGCTAATTACATTGCCGGTTGCCAAATTGCATTATCTCTTATAGTTTCCGAGATATGGACTATCGATAATTTACACCTTAGGCTCTGCTTCTAACTTGGGCCCAAATTGTAAAATGGTCTTATCTATTGGCGATTTCGTTCCAATTCACATTCCAAGTAATATTCGGCATGCTAATTACATTGCCGGTTACCAAATTGCATTATCTCTTATAGTTTCCGAGATATGGACTATCGATAATTTACACCATAGGCTCTGCTTCTAACTTGGGCCCAAATTGTAAAATGGTCTTATCTATTGGCGATTTCGTTCCAATTCACATTCCAAGTAATATTCGGCATGCTAATTACATTGCCGGTTGCCAAATTGCATTATCTCTTATAGTTTCCGAGATATGGACTATCGATAATTTACACCTAGGCTCTGCTTCTAACTTGCTCCCAAATTGTAAAATGCTCTTATCTATTGGCGATTTCGATCCAATTCACATTCCAAGTAATATTCGGCATGCTAATTACATTGCCTGTTGCCAAATTGCATTATCTCTTATAGTTTCCGAGATATGGACTATCGATAATTTACACCTTAGGCTCTGCTTCTAACTTGAGCCCAAATTGTAAAATGGTCTTATCTATTGGCGATTTCGTTCCAATTCACATTCCAAGTAATATTCGGCATGCTAATTACATTGCCGGTTGCCAAATTGAATTATCTCTTATAGTTTCCGAGATATGGACTATCGATAATTTACACCTTAGGCTCTGCTTCTAACTTGGGCCCAAATTGTAAAATGGTCTTACCTATTGGCGATTTCGTTCCAATTCACATTCCAAGTAATATTCGGCATGCTAATTACATTGCCGGTTGCCAAATTGCATTATCTCTTATAGTTTCCGAGATATGGACTATCGATAATTTACACCTTAGGCTCTGCTTCTAACTTATGCCCAAATTGTAAAATGGTCTTATCTATTGGCGATTTCGTTCCAATTCACATTCCAAGTAATATTCGGCATGCTAATTACATTGCCGGTTGCCAAATTGCATTATCTCTTATAGTTTCCGAGATATGGACTATCGATAATTTACACCTTAGGCTCTGCTTCTAACTTGGGCCCAAATTGTAAAATGGTCTTCTCTATTGGCGATTTCGTTCCAATTCACATTCCAAGTAATATTCGGCATGCTAATTACATTGCCGGTTGCCAAATTGCATTATCTCTTATAGTTTCCGAGATATGGACTATCGATAATTTACACCAGAGGCTCTGCTTCTAACTTGGGCCCAAATTGTAAAATGGTCTTATCTATTGGCGATTTCGTTCCAATTCACATTCCAAGTAATATTTGGCATGCTAATTACATTGCCGGTTGCCAAATTGCATTATCTCTTATAGTTTCCGAGATATGGACTATCAATAATTTACACCTTAGGCTCTGCTTCTAACTTGGGCCCAAATTGTAAAATGGTCTTATCTATTGGCGATTTCGTTCCAATTCACATTCCAAGTAATATTCGGCATGCTAATTACATTGCCGGTTGCCAAATTGCATTATCTCTTATAGTTTCCGAGATATGGACTATCGATAATTTACACCTTAGGCTCTGCTTCTAACTTGGGCCCAAATTGTAAAATGGTCTTATCTATTGGCGATTTCGTTCCAATTCACATTCCAAGTAATATTCGGCATGCTAATTACATTTCCGGTTGCCAAATTGCATTATCTCTTATAGTTTCCGAGATATGGACTATCGATAATTTACACCTTAGGCTCTGCTTCTAACTTGGGCCCAAATTGTAAAATGGTCTTATCTATTGGCGATTTCGTTCCAATTCACATTCCAAGTAATATTCGGCATGCTAATTACATTGCCGGTTGCCAAATTGCATTATCTCTTATAGTTTCCGAGATATGGACTATCGATAATTTACACCATAGGCTCTGCTTCTAACTTGGGCCCAAATTGTAAAATGGTCTTATCTATTGGCGATTTCGTTCCAATTCACATTCCAAGTAATATTCGGCATGCTAATTACATTGCCGGTTGCCAAATTGCATTATCTCTTATAGTTTCCGAGATATGGACTATCGATAATTTACACCTTAGGCTCTGCTTCTAACTTGGGCCCAAATTGTAAAATGGTTTTATCTATTGGCGATTTCGTTCCAATTCACATTCCAAGTAATATTCGGCATGCTAATTACATTGACGGTTGCCAAATTGCATTATCTCTTATAGTTTCCGAGATATGGACTATCGATAATTTACACCTTAGGCTCTGCTTCTAACTTGGGCCCAAAATGTAAAATGGTCTTATTTATTGGCGATTTCGTTCCAATTCACATTCCAAGTAATATTCGGCATGCTAATTACATTGCCGGTTGCCAAATTGCATTATCTCTTATAGTTTCCGAGATATGGACTATCGATAATTTACACCATAGGCTCTGCTTCTAACTTGGGCCCAAATTGTAAAATGGTCTTATCTATTGGCGATTTCGTTCCAATTCACATTCCAAGTAATATTCGGCATGCTAATTACATTGCCGGTTGCCAAATTGCATTATCTCTTATAGTTCCGAGATATGGACTATCGATAATTTACACCTTAGGCTCTGCTTCTAACTTGCTCCTAAATTGTAAAATGGTCTTATCTATTGGCGATTTCGTTCCAATTCACATTCCAAGTAATATTCGGCATGCTAATTACATTGCCGGTTGCCAAATTGCATTATCTCTTATAGTTTCCGAGATATGGACTATCGATAATTTACACCTTAGGCTCTGCTTCTGACTTGGGCCCAAATTGTAAAATGGTCTTATCTATTGGCGATTTCGTTCCAATTCACATTCCAAGTAATATTCGGCATGCCAATTACATTGCCGGTTGCCAAATTGCATTATCTCTTATAGTTCCGAGATATGGACTATCGATAATTTACACCTTAGGCTCTGCTTCTAACTTGCTCCTAAATTGTAAAATGGTCTTACCTATTGGCGATTTCGTTCCAATTCACATTCCAAGTGATATTCGGCATGCTAATTACATTGCCGGTTGCCAAATTGCATTATCTCTTATAGTTTCCGAGATATGGACTATCGATAATTTACACCTTAGGCTCTGCTTCTAACTTGAGCCCAAATTGTAAAATGGTCTTATCTATTGGCGATTTCGTTCCAATTCACATTCCAAGTAATATTCGGCATGCTAATTACATTGCCGGTTGCCAAATTGAATTATCTCTTATAGTTTCCGAGATATGGACTATCGATAATTTACACCTTAGGCTCTGCTTCTAACTTGGGCCCAAATTGTAAAATGGTCTTATCTATTGGCGATTTCGTTCCAATTCACATTCCAAGTAATATTCGGCATGCTAATTACATTGCCGGTTGCCAAATTGCATTATCTCTTATAGTTTCCGAGATATGGACTATCGATAATTTACACCTTAGGCTCTGCTTCTAACTTGGGCCCAAATTGTAAAATGGTCTTATCTATTGGCGATTTCGTTCCAATTCACATTCCAAGTAATATTCGGCATGCTAATTACATTGCCGGTTGCCAAATTGCATTATCTCTTATAGTTTCCGAGATATGGACTATCGATAATTTACACCTTAGGCTCTGCTTCTAACTTGGGCCCAAATTGTAAAATGGTCTTATCTATTGGCGATTTCGTTCCAATTCACATTCCAAGTAATATTCGGCATGCTAATTACATTGCCGGTTACCAAATTGCATTATCTCTTATAGTTTCCGAGATATGGACTATCGATAATTTACACCATAGGCTCTGCTTCTAACTTGGGCCCAAATTGTAAAATGGTCTTATCTATTGGCGATTTCGTTCCAATTCACATTCCAAGTAATATTCGGCATGCTAATTACATTGCCGGTTGCCAAATTGAATTATCTCTTATAGTTTCCGAGATATGGACTATCGATAATTTACACCTTACGCTCTGCTTCTAACTTGGGCCCAAATTGTAAAATGGTCTTACCTATTGGCGATTTCGTTCCAATTCACATTCCAAGTAATATTCGGCATGCTAATTACATTGCCGGTTGCCAAATTGCATTATCTCTTATAGTTTCCGAGATATGGACTATCGATAATTTACACCTTAGGCTCTGCTTCTAACTTATGCCCAAATTGTAAAATGGTCTTATCTATTGGCGATTTCGTTCCAATTCACATTCCAAGTAATATTCGGCATGCTAATTACATTGCCGGTTGCCAAATTGCATTATCTCTTATAGTTTCCGAGATATGGACTATCGATAATTTACACCTTAGGCTCTGCTTCTAACTTGGGCCCAAATTGTAAAATGGTCTTCTCTATTGGCGATTTCGTTCCAATTCACATTCCAAGTAATATTCGGCATGCTAATTACATTGCCGGTTGCCAAATTGCATTATATCTTATAGTTTCCGAGATATGGACTATCGATAATTTACACCAGAGGCTCTGCTTCTAACTTGGGCCCAAATTGTAAAATGGTCTTATCTATTGGCGATTTCGTTCCAATTCACATTCCAAGTAATATTTGGCATGCTAATTACATTGCCGGTTGCCAAATTGCATTATCTCTTATAGTTTCCGAGATATGGACTATCAATAATTTACACCTTAGGCTCTGCTTCTAACTTGGGCCCAAATTGTAAAATGGTCTTATCTATTGGCGATTTCGTTCCAATTCACATTCCAAGTAATATTCGGCATGCTAATTACATTGCCGGTTGCCAAATTGCATTATCTCTTATAGTTTCCGAGATATGGACTATCGATAATTTACACCTTAGGCTCTGCTTCTAACTTGGGCCCAAATTGTAAAATGGTCTTATCTATTGGCGATTTCGTTCCAATTCACATTCCAAGTAATATTCGGCATGCTAATTACATTTCCGGTTGCCAAATTGCATTATCTCTTATAGTTTCCGAGATATGGACTATCGATAATTTTCACCTTAGGCTCTGCTTCTAACTTGGGCCCAAATTGTAAAATGGTCTTATCTATTGGCGATTTCGTTCCAATTCACATTCCAAGTAATATTCGGCATGCTAATTACATTGCCGGTTGCCAAATTGCATTATCTCTTATAGTTTCCGAGATATGGACTATCGATAATTTACACCATAGGCTCTGCTTCTAACTTGGGCCCAAATTGTAAAATGGTCTTATCTATTGGCGATTTCGTTCCAATTCACATTCCAAGTAATATTCGGCATGCTAATTACATTGCCGGTTGCCAAATTGCATTATCTCTTATAGTTTCCGAGATATGGACTATCGATAATTTACACCTTAGGCTCTGCTTCTAACTTGGGCCCAAATTGTAAAATGGTTTTATCTATTGGCGATTT
This sequence comes from Rhynchophorus ferrugineus, assembly GCF_030347505.1. Classification (NCBI taxonomy): domain Eukaryota; kingdom Metazoa; phylum Arthropoda; class Insecta; order Coleoptera; family Curculionidae; genus Rhynchophorus; species Rhynchophorus ferrugineus. Next base: position 569,503 of record NW_027472658.1, on the reverse strand, counting down.
CGTTCCAATTCACATTCCAAGTAATATTCGGCATGCTAATTACATTGACGGTTGCCAAATTGCATTATCTCTTATAGTTTCCGAGATATGGACTATCGATAATTTACACCTTAGGCTCTGCTTCTAACTTGGGCCCAAAATGTAAAATGGTCTTATTTATTGGCGATTTCGTTCCAATTCACATTCCAAGTAATATTCGGCATGCTAATTACATTGCCGGTTGCCAAATTGCATTATCTCTTATAGTTTCCGAGATATGGACTATCGATAATTTACACCATAGGCTCTGTTTCTAACTTGGGCCCAAATTGTAAAATGGTCTTATCTATTGGCGATTTCGTTCCAATTCACATTCCAAGTAATATTCGGCATGCTAATTACATTGCCGGTTGCCAAATTGCATTATCTCTTATAGTTCCGAGATATGGACTATCGATAATTTACACCTTAGGCTCTGCTTCTAACTTGCTCCTAAATTGTAAAATGGTCTTATCTATTGGCGATTTCGTTCCAATTCACATTCCAAGTAATATTCGGCATGCTAATTACATTGCCGGTTGCCAAATTGCATTATCTCTTATAGTTTCCGAGATATGGACTATCGATAATTTACACCTTAGGCTCTGCTTCTGACTTGGGCCCAAATTGTAAAATGGTCTTATCTATTGGCGATTTCGTTCCAATTCACATTCCAAGTAATATTCGGCATGCTAATTACATTGCCGGTTGCCAAATTGCATTATCTCTTATAGTTTCCGAGATACGGACTATCGATAATTTACACCTTAGGCTCTGCTTCTAACTTGGGCCCAAATTGTAAAATGGTCTTACCTATTGGCGATTTCGTTCCAATTCACATTCCAAGTGATATTCGGCATGCTAATTACATTGCCGGTTGCGAAATTGCATTATCTCTTATAGTTTCCGAGGTATGGACTATCAATAATTTACACCTTAGGCTCTGCTTCTAACTTGGGCCCAAATTGTAAAATGGTCTTATCTATTGGCGATTTCGTTCCAATTCACATTCCAAGTAATATTCGGCATGCTAATTACATTGCCGGTTGCCAAATTGCATTATCTCTTATAGTTTCCGAGATATGGACTATCGATAATTTACACCTTAGGCTCTGCTTCTAACTTGGGCCCAAATTGTAAAATGGTCTTATCTATTGGCGATTTCGTTGCAATTCACATTCCAAGTAATATTCGGCATGCTAATTACATTGCCGGTTGCCAAATTGCATTATCTCTTATAGTTTCCGAGATATGGACTATCGATTATTTACACCTTAGGCTCTGCTTCTAACTTGGGCCCAAATTGTAAAATGGTCTTATCTATTGGCGATTTCGTCCCAATTCACATTCCAAGTGATATTCGGCATGCTAATTACATTGCCGGTTACCAAATTGCATTATCTCTTATAGTTTCCGAGATATGGACTATCGATAATTTACACCTTAGGCTCTGCTTCTAACTTGGGCCCAAATTGTAAAATGGTCTTATCTATTGGCGATTTCGTTCCAATTCACATTCCAAGTAATATTCGGCATGCTAATTACATTGCCGGTTGCCAAATTGCATTATCTCTTATAGTTTCCGAGATATGGACTATCGATAATTTACACCTTAGGCTCTGCTTCTAACTTGGGCCCAAATTGTAAAATGGTCTTATCTATTGGCGATTTCGTCCAAATTCACATTCCAAGTGATATTCGGCATGCTAATTACATTGCCGGTTGCGAAATTGTATTATCTCTTATAGTTTCCGAGATATGGACTATCAATAATTTACACCTTAGGCTCTGCTTCTAACTTGGGCCCAAATTGTAAAATGGTCTTATCTATTGGCGATTTCGTTCCAATACACATTCCAAGTAATATTCGGCATGCTAATTACATTGCCGGTTGCCAAATTGCATTATCTCTTATAGTTTCCGAGATATGGACTATCGATAATTTACACCATAGGCTCTGCTTCTAACTTGGGCCCAAATTGTAAAATGGTCTTATCTATTGGCGATTTCGTTCCAATTCACATTCCAAGTAATATTCGGCATGCTAATTACATTGCCGGTTGCCAAATTGCATTATCTCTTATAGTTTCCGAGATATGGACTATCGATAATTTACACCATAGGCTCTGCTTCTAACTTGGGCCCAAATTGTAAAATGGTCTTATCTATTGGCGATTTCGTTCCAATTCACATTCCAAGGAATATTCGGCATGCTAATTACATTGCCGGTTGCCAAATTGCATTATCTCTTATAGTTTCCGAGATATGGACTATCGATAATTTACACCATAGGCTCTGCTTCTAACTTGGGCCCAAATTGTAAAATGGTCTTATCTATTGGCGATTTCGTTCAAATTCACATTCCAAGTAATATTCGGCATGCTAATTACATTGCCGGTTGCCAAATTGCATTATCTCTTATAGTTTCCGAGATATGGACTATCGATAATTTACACCTTAGGCTCTGCTTCTAACTTGGGCCCAAATTGTAAAATGGTCTTATCTATTGGCGATTTCGTTCCAATTCACATTCCAAGTAATATTCGGCATGCTAATTACATTGCCGGTTGCCAAATTGCATTATCTCTTATAGTTTCCGAGATATGGGCTATCGATAATTTACACCTTAGGCTCTGCTTCTAACTTGGGCCCAAATTGTAAAATGGTCTTATCTATTGGCGATTTCGTTCCAATTCACATTCCAAGTAATATTCGGCATGCTAATTACATTGCCGGTTGCCAAATTGAATTATCTCTTATAGTTTCCGAGATATGGACTATCGATAATTTACACCTTAGGCTCTGCTTCTAACTTGGGCCCAAATTGTAAAATGGTCTTACCTATTGGCGATTTCGTTCCAATTCACATTCCAAGTAATATTCGGCATGCTAATTACATTGCCGGTTGCCAAATTGCATTATCTCTTATAGTTTCCGAGATATGGACTATCGATAATTTACACCTTAGGCTCTGCTTCTAACTTGGGCCCAAATTGTAAAATGGTCTTATCTATTGGCGATTTCGATCCAATTCACATTCCAAGTAATATTCGGCATGCTAATTACATTGCCGGTTGCCAAATTGCATTATCTCTTATAGTTTCCGAGATATGGACTATCGATAATTTACACCTTAGGCTCTGCTTCTAACTTGGGCCCAAATTGTAAAATGGTCTTATCTATTGGCGATTTCGTCCCAATTCACATTCCAAGTGATTTTCGGCATGCTAATTACATTGCCGGTTGCGAAATTGCATTATCTCTTATAGTTTCCGAGATATGGACTATCAATAATTTACACCTTAGGCTCTGCTTCTAACTTGGGCCCAAATTGTAAAATGGTCTTATCTATTGGCGATTTCGTTCCAATTCACATTCCAGGTAATATTCGGCATGCTAATTACATTGCCGGTTGCCAAATTGCATTATCTCTTATAGTTTCCGAGATATGGACTATCGATAATTTACACCTTAGGCTCTGCTTCTAACTTGGGCCCAAATTGTAAAATGGTCTTATCTATTGGCGATTTCGTTGCAATTCACATTCCAAGTAATATTCGGCATGCTAATTACATTGCCGGTTGCCAAATTGCATTATCTCTTATAGTTTCCGAGATATGGACTATCGATAATTTACACCTTAGGCTCTGCTTCTAACTTGGGCCCAAATTGTAAAATGGTCTTATCTATTGGCGATTTCGTTCCAATTCACATTCCAAGTAATATTCGGCATGCTAATTACATTGCCGGTTGCCAAATTGCATTATCTCTTATAGTTTCCGAGATATGGACTATCGATAATTTACACCTTAGGCTCTGCTTCTAACTTGGGCCCAAATTGTAAAATGGTCTTATCTATTGGCGATTTCGTCCCAATTCACATTCCAAGTGATATTCGGCATGCTAATTACATTGCCGGTTGCGAAATTGCATTATCTCTTATAGTTTCCGAGATATGGACTATCAATAATTTACACCTTAGGCTCTGCTTCTAACTTGGGCCCAATTTGTAAAATGGTCTTATCTATTGGCGATTTCGTCCCAATTCACATTCCAAGTGATATTCGGCATGCTAATTACATTGCCGGTTGCGAAATTGCATTATCTCTTATAGTTTCCGAGATATGGACTATCAATAATTTACACCTTAGGCTCTGCTTCTAACTTGGGCCCAAATTGTAAAATGGTCTTATCTAGTGGCGATTTCGTTCTAATTCACATTCCAAGTAAAATTCGGCATGCTAATTACATTGCCGGTTGCCAAATTGCATTATCTCTTATAGTTTCCGAGATATGGACTATCGATAATTTACACCTTAGGCTCTGCTTCTAACTTGGTCCCAAATTGTAAAATGGTCTTATCTATTGGCGATTTCGTCCCAATTCACATTCCAAGTGATATTCGGCATGCTAATTACATTGCCGGTTACCAAATTGCATTATCTCTTATAGTTTCCGAGATATGGACTATCGATAATTTACACCTTAGGCTCTGCTTCTAACTTGGGCCCAAATTGTAAAATGGTCTTATCTATTGGCGATTTCGTTCCAATTCACATTCCAAGTAATATTCGGCATGCTAATTACATTGCCGGTTGCCAAATTGCATTATCTCTTATAGTTTCCGAGATATGGACTATCGATAATTTACACCTTAGGCTCTGCTTCTAACTTGGGCCCAAATTGTAAAATGGTCTTATCTATTGGCGATTTCGTCCCAATTCACATTCCAAGTGATATTCGGCATGCTAATTACATTGCCGGTTGCGAAATTGCATTATCTCTTATAGTTTCCGAGATATGGACTATCAATAATTTACACCTTAGGCTCTGCTTCTAACTTGGGCCCAATTTGTAAAATGGTCTTATCTATTGGCGATTTCGTTCCAATTCACATTCCAAGTAATATTCGGCGTGCTAATTACATTGCCGGTTGCCAAATTGCATTATCTCTTATAGTTTCCGAGATATGGACTATCGATAATTTACACCTTAGGCTCTGCTTCTAACTTGGGCCCAAATTGTAAAATGGTCTTATCTATTGGCGATTTCGTTCCAATTCACATTCCAAGTTATATTCGGCATGCTAATTACATTGCCGGTTGCCAAATTGCATTATCTCTTATAGTTTCCGAGATATGGACTATCGATAATTTACACCTTAGGCTCTGCTTCTAACTTGGGCCCAAATTGTAAAATGGTCTTATCTATTGGCGATTTCGTTCCAATTCACATTCCAAGTAATATTCGGCAAGCTAATTACATTGCCGGTTGCCAAATTGCATTATCTCTTATAGTTTCCGAGATATGGACTATCGATAATTTACACCATAGGCTCTGCTTCTAACTTGGGCCCAAATTGTAAAATGGTCTTATCTATTGGCGATTTCGTTCCAATTCACATTCCAAGTAATATTCGGCATGCTAATTACATTGCCGGTTGCCAAATTGCATTATCTCTTATAGTTTCCGAGATATGGACTATCGATAATTTACACCTTAGGCTCCGCTTCTAACTTGGGCCCAAATTGTAAAATGGTCTTATCTATTGGCGATTTCGTTCCAATTCACATTCCAAGTAATATTCGGCATGCTAATTACATTGCCGGTTGCCAAATTGCATTATCTCTTATAGTTTCCGAGATATGGACTATCGATAATTTACACCATAGGCTCTGCTTCTAACTTGGGCCCAAATTGTAAAATGGTCTTATCTATTGGCGATTTCGTTCCAATTCACATTCCAAGTAATATTCGGCATGCTAATAACATTGCCGGTTGCCAAATTGCATTATCTCTTATAGTTTCCGAGATATAGACTATCGATAATTTACACCATAGGCTCTGCTTCTAACTTGGGCCCAAATTGTAAAATGGTCTTATCTATTGGCGATTTCGTTCCAATTCACATTCCAAGTAATATTCGGCATGCTAATTACATTGCCGGTTGCCAAATTGCATTATCTCTTATAGTTTCCGAGATATGGACTATCGATAATTTACACCTTAGGCTCTGCTTCTAACTTGGGCCCAAATTGTAAAATGGTCTTATCTATTGGCGATTTCGTCCCAATTCACATTCCAAGTGATATTCGGCATGCTAATTACATTGCCGGTTGCGAAATTGCATTATCTCTTATAGTTTCCGAGATATGAACTATCAATAATTTACACCTTAGGCTCTGCTTCTAACTTGGGCCCAAATTGTAAAATGGTCTTATCTATTGGCGATTTCGTTCCAATTCACATTCCAAGTAATATTCGGCATGCTAATTACATTGATGGTTGCCAAATTGCATTATCTCTTATAGTTTCCGAGATATGGACTATCGATAATTTACACCTTAGGCTCTGCTTCTAACTTGGGCCCAAATTGTAAAATGGTCTTATCTATTGGCGATTTCGTTCCAATTCACATTCCAAGTAATATTCGGCATGCTCATTACATTGCCGGTTGCCAAATTGCATTATCTCTTATAGTTTCCGAGATATGGACTATCGATAATTTACACCTTAGGCTCTGCTTCTAACTTGGGCCCAAATTGTAAAATGGTCTTATCTATTGGCGATTTCGTTCCAATTCACATTCCAAGTAATATTCGGCATGCTAATTACATTGCCGGTTGCCAAATTGCATTATCTCTTATAGTTTCCGAGATATGGACTATCGATAATTTACACCATAGGCTCTGCTTCTAACTTGGGCCCAAATTGTAAAATGGTCTTATCTATTGGCGATTTCGTTCCAATTCACATTCCAAGTAATATTCGGCATGCTAATTACATTGATGGTTGCCAAATTGCATTATCTCTTATAGTTTCCGAGATATGGACTATCGATAATTTACACCATAGGCTCTGCTTCTAACTTGGGCCCAAATTGTAAAATGGTCTTATCTATTGGCGATTTCGTTCCAATTCACATTCCAAGTAATATTCGGCATGCTAATTACATTGCCGGTTGCCAAATTGCATTATCTCTTATAGTTTCCGAGATATGGACTATCGATAATTTACACCTTAGGCTCTGCTTCTAACTTGGGCCCAAATTGTAAAATGGTCTTATCTATTGGCGATTTCGTCCCAATTCACATTCCAAGTGATATTCGGCATGCTAATTACATTGCCGGTTGCGAAATTGCATTATCTCTTATAGTTTCCGAGATATGGACTATCAATAATTTACACCTTAGGCTCTGCTTCTAACTTGGGCCCAAATTGTAAAATGGTCTTATCTAGTGGCGATTTCGTTCCAATTCACATTCCAAGTAAAATTCGGCATGCTAATTACATTGCCGGTTGCCAAATTGCATTATCTCTTATAGTTTCCGAGATATGGACTATCGATAATTTACACCTTAGGCTCTGCTTCTAACTTGGGCCCAAATTGTAAAATGGTCTTATCTATTGGCGATTTCGTCCCAATTCACATTCCAAGTGATATTCGGCATGCTAATTACATCGCCGGTTACCAAATTGCATTATCTCTTATAGTTTCCGAGATATGGACTATCGATAATTTACACCTTAGGCTCTGCTTCTAACTTGGGCCCAAATTGTAAAATGGTCTTATCTATTGGCGATTTCGTTCCAATTCACATTCCAAGTAATATTCGGCATGCTAATTACATTGCCGGTTGCCAAATTGCATTATCTCTTATAGTTTCCGAGATATGGACTATCGATAATTTACACCTTAGGCTCTGCTTCTAACTTGGGCCCAAATTGTAAAATGGTCTTATCTATTGGCGATTTCGTCCCAATTCACATTCCAAGTGATATTCGGCATGCTAATTACATTGCCGGTTGCGAAATTGCATTATCTCTTATAGTTTCCGAGATATGGACTATCAATAATTTACACCTTAGGCTCTGCTTCTAACTTGGGCCCAAATTGTAAAATGGTTTTATCTATTGGCGATTTCGTTCCAATTCACATTCCAAGTAATATTCGGCATGCTAATTACATTGCCGGTTGCCAAATTGCATTATCTCTTATAGTTTCCGAGATATGGACTATCGATAATTTACACCTTAGGCTCTGCTTCTAACTTGGGCCCAAATTGTAAAATGGTCTTATCTATTGGCGATTTCGTCCCAATTCACATTCCAAGTGATATTCGGCATGCTAATTACATTGCCGGTTGCGAAATTGCATTATCTCTTATAGTCTCCGAGATATGGACTATCAATAATTTACACCTTAGGCTCTGCTTCTAACTTGGGCCCAAATTGTAAAATGGTCTTATCTAGTGGCGATTTCGTTCCAATTCACATTCCAAGTAAAATTCGGCATGCTAATTACATTGCCGGTTGCCAAATTGCATTATCTCTTATAGTTTCCGAGATATGGACTATCGATAATTTACACCTTAGGCTCTGCTTCTAACTTGGGCCCAAATTGTAAAATGGTCTTATCTATTGGCGATTTCGTCCCAATTCACATTCCAAGTGATAATCGGCATGCTAATTACATTGCCGGTTACCAAATTGCATTATCTCTTATAGTTTCCGAGATATGGACTATCGATAATTTACACCTTAGGCTCTGCTTCTAACTTGGGCCCAAATTGTAAAATGGTCTTATCTATTGGCGATTTCGTTCCAATTCACATTCCAAGTAATATTCGGCATGCTAATTACATTGCCGGTTGCCAAATTGCATTATCTCTTATAGTTTCCGAGATATGGACTATCGATAATTTACACCTTAGGCTCTGCTTCTAACTTGGGCCCAAATTGTAAAATGGTCTTATCTATTGGCGATTTCGTCCCAATTCACATTCCAAGTGATATTCGGCATGCTAATTACATTGCCGGTTGCGAAATTGCATTATCTCTTATAGTTTCCGAGATATGGACTATCAATAATTTACACCTTAGGCTCTGCTTCTAACTTGGGCCCAAATTGTAAAACGGTCTTATCTATTGGCGATTTCGTTCCAATTCACATTCCAAGTAATATTCGGCATGCAAATTACATTGCCGGTTGCCAAATTGCATTATCTCTTATAGTTTCCGAGATATGGACTATCGATAATTTACACCTTAGGCTCTGCTTCTAACTTGGGCCCAAATTGTAAAATGGTCTTATCTATTGGCGATTTCGTTCCAATTCACATTCCAAGTAATATTCGGCATGCTAATTACATTGCCGGTTGCCAAATTGCATTATCTCTTATAGTTTCCGAGATATGGACTATCGATAATTTACACCTTAGGCTCTGCTTCTAACTTGGGCCCAAATTGTAAAATGGTCTTATCTATTGGCGATTTCGTTCCAATTCCCATTCCAAGTAATATTCGGCATGCTAATTACATTGCCGGTTGCCAAATTGCATTATCTCTTATAGTTTCCGAGATATGGACTATCGATAATTTACACCATAGGCTCTGCTTCTAACTTGGGCCCAAATTGTAAAATGGTCTTATCTATTGGCGATTTCGTTCCAATTCACATTCCAAGTAATATTCGGCATGCTAATTACATTGCCGGTTGCCAAATTGCATTATCTCTTATAGTTTCCGAGATATGGACTATCGATAATTTACACCTTAGGCTCTGCTTCTAACTTGCTCCCAAATTGTAAAATGGTCTTATCTATTGGCGATTTCGTTCCAATTCACATTCCGAGTAATATTCGGCATGCTAATTACATTGCCGGTTGCCAAATTGCATTATCTCTTATAGTTTCCGAGATATGGACTATCGATAATTTACACCTTAGGCTCTGATTCTAACTTGGGCCCAAATTGTAAAATGGTCTTATCTATTGGCGTTTTCGTTCCAATTCACATTCCAAATAATATTCGGCATGCTAATTACATTGCTGGTTGCCAAATTGAATTATCTCTTATAGTTTCCGAGATATGGACTATCGATAATTTACACCTTAGGCTCTGCTTCTAACTTGGGCCCAAATTGTAAAATGGTCTTACCTATTGGCGATTTCGTTCCAATTCACATTCCAAGTAATATTCGGCATGCTAATTACATTGCCGGTTGCCAAATTGCATTATCTCTTATAGTTTCCGAGATATGGACTATCGATAATTTACACCTTAGGCTCTGCTTCTAACTTATGCCCAAATTGTAAAATGGTCTTATCTATTGGCGATTTCGTTCCAATTCACATTCCAAGTAATATTCGGCATGCTAATTACATTGGCGGTTGCCAAATTGCATTATCTCTTATAGTTTCCGAGATATGGACTATCGATAATTTACACCTTAGGCTCTGCTTCTAACTTGGGCCCAAATTGTAAAATGGTCTTATCTATTGGCGATTTCGTCCCAATTCACATTCCAAGTGATATTCGGCATGCTAATTACATTGCCGGTTGCGAAATTGCATTATCTCTTATAGTTTCCGAGATATGGACTATCGATAATTTACACCTTAGGCTCTGCTTCTAACTTGGGCCCAAATTGTAAAATGGTCTTATCTATTGGCGATTTCGTCCCAATTCACATTCCAAGTGATATTCGGCATGCTAATTACATTGCCGGTTGCCAAATTGCATTATCTCTTATAGTTTCCGAGATATGGACTATCGATAATTTACACCTTAGGCTCTGCTTCTAACTTGGGCCCAAATTGTAAAATGGTCTTATCTATTGGCGATTTCGTCCCAATTCACATTCCAAGTGATATTCGGCATGCTAATTACATTGCCGGTTGCGAAATTGCATTATCTCTTATAGTTTCCGAGATATGGACTATCAATAATTTACACCTTAGGCTCTGCTTCTAACTTGGGCCCAAATTGTAAAATGGTCTTATCTATTGGCGATTTCGTTCCAATTCACATTCCAAGTAATATTCGGCAAGCTAATTACATTGCCGGTTGCCAAATTGCATTATCTCTTATAGTTTCCGAGATATTGACTATCGATAATTTACACCATAGGCTCTGCTTCTAACTTGGGCCCAAATTGTAAAATGGTCTTATCTATTGGCGATTTCGTTCCAATTCACATTCCAAGTAATATTCGGCATGCTAATTACATTGCCGGTTGCCAAATTGCATTATCTCTTATAGTTTCCGAGATATGGACTATCGATAATTTACACCTTAGGCTCCGCTTCTAACTTGGGCCCAAATTGTAAAATGGTCTTATCTATTGGCGATTTCGTTCCAATTCACATTCCAAGTAATATTCGGCATGCTATTTACATTGCCGGTAGCCAAATTGCATTATCTCTTATAGTTTCCGAGATATGGACTATCGATAATTTACACCATAGGCTCTGCTTCTAACTTGGGCCCAAATTGTAAAATGGTCTTATCTATTGGCGATTTCGTTCCAATTCACATTCCAAGTAATATTCGGCATGCTAATAACATTGCCGGTTGCCAAATTGCATTATCTCTTATAGTTTCCGAGATATGGACTATCGATAATTTACACCATAGGCTCTGCTTCTAACTTGGGCCCAAATTGTAAAATGGTCTTATCTATTGGCGATTTCGTTCCAATTCACATTCCAAGTAATATTCGGCATGCTAATTACATTGCCGGTTGCCAAATTGCATTATCTCTTATAGTTTCCGAGATATGGACTATCGATAATTTACACCTTAGGCTCTGCTTCTAACTTGGGCCCAAATTGTAAAATGGTCTTATCTATTGGCGATTTCGTCCCAATTCACATTCCAAGTGATATTCGGCATGCTAATTACATTGCCGGTTGCGAAATTGCATTATCTCTTATAGTTTCCGAGATATGAACTATCAATAATTTACACCTTAGGCTCTGCTTCTAACTTGGGCCCAAATTGTAAAATGGTCTTATCTATTGGCGATTTCGTTCCAATTCACATTCCAAGTAATATTCGGCATGCTAATTACATTGATGGTTGCCAAATTGCATTATCTCTTATAGTTTCCGAGATATGGACTATCGATAATTTACACCTTAGGCTCTGCTTCTAACTTGGGCCCAAATTGTAAAATGGTCTTATCTATTGGCGATTTCGTTCCAATTCACATTCCAAGTAATATTCGGCATGCTCATTACATTGCCGGTTGCCAAATTGCATTATCTCTTATAGTTTCCGAGATATGGACTATCGATAATTTACACCTTAGGCTCTGCTTCTAACTTGGGCCCAAATTGTAAAATGGTCTTATCTATTGGCGATTTCGTTCCAATTCACATTCCAAGTAATATTCGGCATGCTAATTACATTGCCGGTTGCCAAATTGCATTATCTCTTATAGTTTCCGAGATATGGACTATCGATAATTTACACCATAGGCTCTGCTTCTAACTTGGGCCCAAATTGTAAAATGGTCTTATCTATTGGCGATTTCGTTCCAATTCACATTCCAAGTAATATTCGGCATGCTAATTACATTGATGGTTGCCAAATTGCATTATCTCTTATAGTTTCCGAGATATGGACTATCGATAATTTACACCTTAGGCTCTGCTTCTAACTTGGGCCCAAATTGTAAAATGGTCTTATCTATTGGCGATTTCGTTCCAATTCACATTCCAAGTAATATTCGGCATGCTAATTACATTGCCGGTTGCCAAATTGCATTATCTCTTATAGTTTCCGAGATATGGACTATCGATAATTTACACCTTAGGCTCTGCTTCTAACTTGGGCCCAAATTGTAAAATGGTCTTATCTATTGGCGATTTCGTCCCAATTCACATTCCAAGTGATATTCGGCATGCTAATTACATTGCCGGTTGCGAAATTGCATTATCTCTTATAGTTTCCGAGATATGGACTATCAATAATTTACACCTTAGGCTCTGCTTCTAACTTGGGCCCAAATTGTAAAATGGTCTTATCTAGTGGCGATTTCGTTCCAATTCACATTCCAAGTAAAATTCGGCATGCTAATTACATTGCCGGTTGCCAAATTGCATTATCTCTTATAGTTTCCGAGATATGGACTATCGATAATTTACACCTTAGGCTCTGCTTCTAACTTGGGCCCAAATTGTAAAATGGTCTTATCTATTGGCGATTTCGTCCCAATTCACATTCCAAGTGATATTCGGCATGCTAATTACATTGCCGGTTACCAAATTGCATTATCTCTTATAGTTTCCGAGATATGGACTATCGATAATTTACACCTTAGGCTCTGCTTCTAACTTGGGCCCAAATTGTAAAATGGTCTTATCTATTGGCGATTTCGTTCCAATTCACATTCCAAGTAATATTCGGCATGCTAATTACATTGCCGGTTGCCAAATTGCATTATCTCTTATAGTTTCCGAGATATGGACTATCGATAATTTACACCTTAGGCTCTGCTTCTAACTTGGGCCCAAATTGTAAAATGGTCTTATCTATTGGCGATTTCGTCCCAATTCACATTCCAAGTGATATTCGGCATGCTAATTACATTGCCGGTTGCGAAATTGCATTATCTCTTATAGTTTCCGAGATATGGACTATCAATAATTTACACCTTAGGCTCTGCTTCTAACTTGGGCCCAAATTGTAAAATGGTTTTATCTATTGGCGATTTCGTTCCAATTCACATTCCAAGTAATATTCGGCATGCTAATTACATTGCCGGTTGCCAAATTGCATTATCTCTTATAGTTTCCGAGATATGGACTATCGATAATTTACACCTTAGGCTCTGCTTCTAACTTGGGCCCAAATTGTAAAATGGTCTTATCTATTGGCGATTTCGTCCCAATTCACATTCCAAGTGATATTCGGCATGCTAATTACATTGCCGGTTGCGAAATTGCATTATCTCTTATAGTCTCCGAGATATGGACTATCAATAATTTACACCTTAGGCTCTGCTTCTAACTTGGGCCCAAATTGTAAAATGGTCTTATCTAGTGGCGATTTCGTTCCAATTCACATTCCAAGTAAAATTCGGCATGCTAATTACATTGCCGGTTGCCAAATTGCATTATCTCTTATAGTTTCCGAGATATGGACTATCGATAATTTACACCTTAGGCTCTGCTTCTAACTTGGGCCCAAATTGTAAAATGGTCTTATCTATTGGCGATTTCGTCCCAATTCACATTCCAAGTGATATTCGGCATGCTAATTACATTGCCGGTTACCAAATTGCATTATCTCTTATAGTTTCCGAGATATGGACTATCGATAATTTACACCTTAGGCTCTGCTTCTAACTTGGGCCCAAATTGTAAAATGGTCTTATCTATTGGCGATTTCGTTCCAATTCACATTCCAAGTAATATTCGGCATGCTAATTACATTGCCGGTTGCCAAATTGCATTATCTCTTATAGTTTCCGAGATATGGACTATCGATAATTTACACCTTAGGCTCTGCCTCTAACTTGGGCCCAAATTGTAAAATGGTCTTATCTATTGGCGATTTCGTCCCAATTCACATTCCAAGTGATATTCGGCATGCTAATTACATTGCCGGTTGCGAAATTGCATTATCTCTTATAGTTTCCGAGATATGGACTATCAATAATTTACACCTTAGGCTCTGCTTCTAACTTGGGCCCAAATTGTAAAACGGTCTTATCTATTGGCGATTTCGTTCCAATTCACATTCCAAGTAATATTCGGCATGCAAATTACATTGCCGGTTGCCAAATTGCATTATCTCTTATAGTTTCCGAGATATGGACTATCGATAATTTACACCTTAGGCTCTGCTTCTAACTTGGGCCCAAATTGTAAAATGGTCTTATCTATTGGCGATTTCGTTCCAATTCACATTCCAAGTAATATTCGGCATGCTAATTACATTGCCGGTTGCCAAATTGCATTATCTCTTATAGTTTCCGAGATATGGACTATCGATAATTTACACCTTAGGCTCTGCTTCTAACTTGGGCCCAAATTGTAAAATGGTCTTATCTATTGGCGATTTCGTTCCAATTCCCATTCCAAGTAATATTCGGCATGCTAATTACATTGCCGGTTGCCAAATTGCATTATCTCTTATAGTTTCCGAGATATGGACTATCGATAATTTACACCATAGGCTCTGCTTCTAACTTGGGCCCAAATTGTAAAATGGTCTTATCTATTGGCGATTTCGTTCCAATTCACATTCCAAGTAATATTCGGCATGCTAATTACATTGCCGGTTGCCAAATTGCATTATCTCTTATAGTTTCCGAGATATGGACTATCGATAATTTACACCTTAGGCTCTGCTTCTAACTTGCTCCCAAATTGTAAAATGGTCTTATCTATTGGCGATTTCGTTCCAATTCACATTCCAAGTAATATTCGGCATGCTAATTACATTGCCGGTTGCCAAATTGCATTATCTCTTATAGTTTCCGAGATATGGACTATCGATAATTTACGTCCATCGATCGATGGACGAACCTTTAGGCTCTGCTTCTAACTTGGGCCCAAATTGTAAAATGGTCTTATCTATTGGCGATTTCGTTCCAATTCACATTCCAAATAATATTCGGCATGCTAATTACATTGCTGGTTGCCAAATTGAATTATCTCTTATAGTTTCCGAGATATGGACTATCGATAATTTACACCTTAGGCTCTGCTTCTAACTTGGGCCCAAATTGTAAAATGGTCTTACCTATTGGCGATTTCGTTCCAATTCACATTCCAAGTAATATTCGGCATGCTAATTACATTGCCGGTTGCCAAATTGCATTATCTCTTATAGTTTCCGAGATATGGACTATCGATAATTTACACCTTAGGCTCTGCTTCTAACTTGGGCCCAAATTGTAAAATGGTCTTATCTATTGGCGATTTCGTTCCAATTCACATTCCAAGTAATATTCGGCATGCTAATTACATTGCCGGTTGCCAAATTGCATTATCTCTTATAGTTTCCGAGATATGGACTATCGATAATTTACACCATAGGCTCTGCTTCTAACTTGGGCCCAAATTGTAAAATGGCCTTATCCATTGGCGATTTCGTTCCAATTCACATTCCAAGTAATATTCGGCATGCTAATTACATTGCCGGTTGCCAAATTGCATTATCTCTTATAGTTTCCGAGATATGGACTATCGATAATTTACACCTTAGGCTCTGCTTCTAACTTGCTCCCAAATTGTAAAATGGTCTTATCTATTGGCGATTTCGTTCCAATTCACATTCCAAGTAATATTCGGCATGCTAATTACATTGCCGGTTGCCAAATTGCATTATCTCTTATAGTTTCCGAGATATGGACTATCGATAATTTACACCTTAGGCTCTGCTTCTAACTTGGGCCCAAATTGTAAAATGGTCTTATCTATTAGCGATTTCGTTCCAATTCACATTCCAAGTAATATTCGGCATGCTAATTACATTGCCGGTTGCCAAATTGAATTATCTCTTATAGTTTCCGAGATATGGACTATCGATAATTTACACCTTAGGCTCTGCTTCTAACTTGGGCCCAAATTGTAAAATGGTCTTACCTATTGGCGATTTCGTTCCAATTCACATTCCAAGTAATATTCGGCATGCTAATTAGATTGCCGGTTGCCAAATTGCATTATCTCTTATAGTTTCCGAGATATGGACTATCGATAATTTACACCTTAGGCTCTGCTTCTAACTTGGGCCCAAATTGTAAAATGGTCTTATCTATTGGCGATTTCGTTCCAATTCACATTCCAAGTAATATTCGGCATGCTAATTACATTGCCGGTTGCCAAATTGCATTATCTCTTATAGTTTCCGAGATATGGACTATCGATAATTTACACCTTAGGCTCTGCTTCTAACTTGGGCCCAAATTGTAAAATGGTCTTATCTATTGGCGATTTCGTTCTAATTCACATTCCAAGTAATATTCGGCATGCTAATTACATTGCCGGTTGCCAAATTGCATTATCTCTTATAGTTTCCGAGATATGGACTATCGATAATTTACACCTTAGGCTCTGCTTCTAACTTGGGCCCAAATTGTAAAATGGTCTTATCTATTGGCGATTTCGTTCCAATTCACATTCCAAGTAATATTCGGCATGCTAATTACATTGCCGGTTGCCAAATTGCATTATCTCTTATAGTTTCCGAGATATGGACTATCGATAATTTACACCTTAGGCTCTGCTTCTAACTTGGGCCCAAATTGTAAAATGGTCTTATCTATTAGCGATTTCGTTCCAATTCACATTCCAAGTAATATTCGGCATGCTAATTACATTGCCGGTTGCCAAATTGAATTATCTCTTATAGTTTCCGAGATATGGACTATCGATAATTTACACCTTAGGCTCTGCTTCTAACTTGGGCCCAAATTGTAAAATGGTCTTACCTATTGGCGATTTCGTTCCAATTCACATTCCAAGTAATATTCGGCATGCTAATTAGATTGCCGGTTGCCAAATTGCATTATCTCTTATAGTTTCCGAGATATGGACTATCGATAATTTACACCTTAGGCTCTGCTTCTAACTTGGGCCCAAATTGTAAAATGGTCTTATCTATTGGCGATTTCGTTCCAATTCACATTCCAAGTAATATTCGGCATGCTAATTACATTGCCGGTTGCCAAATTGCATTATCTCTTATAGTTTCCGAGATATGGACTATCGATAATTTACACCTTAGGCTCTGCTTCTAACTTGCTCCCAAATTGTAAAATGGTCTTATCTATTGGCGATTTCGTTCCAATTCACATTCCAAGTAATATTCGGCATGCTAATTACATTGCCGGTTGCCAAATTGCATTATCTCTTATAGTTTCCGAGATATGGACTATCGATAATTTACACCTTAGGCTCTGCTTCTAACTTGGGCCCAAATTGTAAAATGGTCTTATCTATTAGCGATTTCGTTCCAATTCACATTCCAAGTAATATTCGGCATGCTAATTACATTGCCGGTTGCCAAATTGAATTATCTCTTATAGTTTCCGAGATATGGACTATCGATAATTTACACCTTAGGCTCTGCTTCTAACTTGGGCCCAAATTGTAAAATGGTCTTACCTATTGGCGATTTCGTTCCAATTCACATTCCAAGTAATATTCGGCATGCTAATTAGATTGCCGGTTGCCAAATTGCATTATCTCTTATAGTTTCCGAGATATGGACTATCGATAATTTACACCTTAGGCTCTGCTTCTAACTTGGGCCCAAATTGTAAAATGGTCTTATCTATTGGCGATTTCGTTCCAATTCACATTCCAAGTAATATTCGGCATGCTAATTACATTGCCGGTTGCCAAATTGCATTATCTCTTATAGTTTCCGAGATATGGACTATCGATAATTTACACCTTAGGCTCTGCTTCTAACTTGGGCCCAAATTGTAAAATGGTCTTATCTATTGGCGATTTCGTTCTAATTCACATTCCAAGTAATATTCGGCATGCTTATTACATTGCCGGTTGCCAAATTGCATTATCTCTTATAGTTTCCGAGATATGGACTATCGATAATTTACACCTTAGGCTCTGCTTCTAACTTGGGCCCAAATTGTAAAATGGTCTTATCTATTGGCGATTTCGTTCCAATTCACATTCCAAGTAATATTCGGCATGCTAATTACATTGCCGGTTGCCAAATTGCATTATCTCTTATAGTTTCCGAGATATGGACTATCGATAATTTACACCTTAGGCTCTGCTTCTAACTTGGGCCCAAATTGTAAAATGGTCTTATCTATTGGCGATTTCGTTCCAATTCACATTCCAAGTAATATTCGGCATGCTAATTACATTGCCGGTTGCGAAATTGCATTATCTCTTATAGTTTCCGAGATATGGACTATCGATAATTTACACCTAAGGCTCTGCTTCTAACTTGGGCCCAAATTGTAAAATGGTCTTATCTATTGGCGATTTCGTTCCAATTCACATTCCAAGTAATATTCGGCATGCTAATTACATTGCCGGTTGCCAAATTGCATTATCTCTTATAGTTTCCGAGATATGGACTATCGATAATTTACACCATAGGCTCTGCTTCTAACTTGGGCCCAAATTGTAAAATGGTCTTATCTATTGGCGATTTCGTTCCAATTCAAATTCCAAGTAATATTCGGCATGCTAATTACATTGCCGGTTGCCAAATTGCATTATCTCTTATAGTTTCCGAGATATGGACTATCGATAATTTACACCATAGGCTCTGCTTCTAACTTGGGCCCAAATTGTAAAATGGTCTTATCCATTGGCGATTTCGTTCCAATTCACATTCCAAGTAATATTCGGCATGCTAATTACATTGCCGGTTGCCAAATTGCATTATCTCTTATAGTTTCCGAGATATGGACTATCGATAATTTACACCTTAGGCTCTGCTTCTAACTTGCTCCCAAATTGTAAAATGGTCTTATCTATTGGCGATTTCGTTCCAATTCACATTCCAAGTAATATTCGGCATGCTAATTACATTGCCGGTTGCCAAATTGCATTATCTCTTATAGTTTCCGAGATATGGACTATCGATAATTTACACCTTAGGCTCTGCTTCTAACTTGGGCCCAAATTGTAAAATGGTCTTATCTATTAGCGATTTCGTTCCAATTCACATTCCAAGTAATATTCGGCATGCTAATTACATTGCCGGTTGCCAAATTGAATTATCTCTTATAGTTTCCGAGATATGGACTATCGATAATTTACACCTTAGGCTCTGCTTCTAACTTGGGCCCAAATTGTAAAATGGTCTTACCTATTGGCGATTTCGTTCCAATTCACATTCCAAGTAATATTCGGCATGCTAATTAGATTGCCGGTTGCCAAATTGCATTATCTCTTATAGTTTCCGAGATATGGACTATCGATAATTTACACCTTAGGCTCTGCTTCTAACTTGGGCCCAAATTGTAAAATGGTCTTATCTATTGGCGATTTCGTTCCAATTCACATTCCAAGTAATATTCGGCATGCTAATTACATTGCCGGTTGCCAAATTGCATTATCTCTTATAGTTTCCGAGATATGGACTATCGATAATTTACACCTTAGGCTCTGCTTCTAACTTGGGCCCAAATTGTAAAATGGTCTTATCTATTGGCGATTTCGTTCTAATTCACATTCCAAGTAATATTCGGCATGCTAATTACATTGCCGGTTGCCAAATTGCATTATCTCTTATAGTTTCCGAGATATGGACTATCGATAATTTACACCTTAGGCTCTGCTTCTAACTTGGGCCCAAATTGTAAAATGGTCTTATCTATTGGCGATTTCGTTCCAATTCACATTCCAAGTAATATTCGGCATGCTAATTACATTGCCGGTTGCCAAATTGCATTATCTCTTATAGTTTCCGAGATATGGACTATCGATAATTTACACCTTAGGCTCTGCTTCTAACTTGGGCCCAAATTGTAAAATGGTTTTATCTATTGGCGATTTCGTTCCAATTCACACTACAAGTAATATTCGGCATGCTAATTACATTGCCGGTTGCGAAATTGCATTATCTCTTATAGTTTCCGAGATATGGACTATCGATAATTTACACCTTAGGCTCTGCTTCTAACTTGGGCCCAAATTGTAAAATGGTCTTATCTATTGGCGATTTCGTTCCAATTCACATTCCAAGTAATATTCGGCATGCTAATTACATTGCCGGTTGCCAAATTGCATTATCTCTTATAGTTTCCGAGATATGGACTATCGATAATTTACACCTTAGGCTCTGCTTCTAACTTGGGCCCAAATTGTAAAATGGTCTTATCTATTATCGATTTCGTTCCAATTCACATTCCAAGTAATATTCGGCATGCTAATTACATTGCCGGTTGCCAAATTGCATTATCTCTTATAGTTTCCGAGATATGGACTATCGATAATTTACACCTTAGGCTCTGCTTCTAACTTGGGCCCAAATTGTAAAATGGTCTTATCTATTGGCGATTTCGTCCCAATTCACATTCCAAGTGATATTCGGCATGCTAATTACATTGCCGGTTGCGAAATTGCATTATCTCTTATAGTTTCCGAGATATGGACTATCAATAATTTACACCTTAGGCTCTGCTTCTAACTTGGGCCCAAATTGTAAAATGGTCTTATCTATTGGCGATTTCGTTCCAATTCACATTCCAAGTAATATTCGACATGCTAATTACATTGCCGGTTGCCAAATTGCATTATCTCTTATAGTTTCCGAGATATGGACTATCGATAATTTACACCTTAGGCTCTGCTTCTAACTTGGGCCCAAATTGTAAAATGGTCTTATCTATTGGCGATTTCGTTAGAATTCACATTCCAAGTAATATTCAGCATGCTAATTACATTGCCGGTTGCCAAATTTTATTATCTCTTATAGTTTCCGAGATATGGACTATCGATAATTTACACCTTAGGCTCTGCTTCTAACTTGGGCCCAAATTGTAAAATGGTCTTATCTATTGGCGATTTCGTTCCAATTCACATTCCAAGTAATATTCGGCATGCTAATTACATTGCCGGTTGCCAAATTGCATTATCTCTTATAGTTTCCGAGATATGGACTATCGATAATTTACACCATAGTCTCTGCTTCTAACTTGGGCCCAAATTGTAAAATGGTCTTATCTATTGGCGATTTCGTTCCAATTCACATTCCAAGTAATATTCGGCATGCTAATTATATTGCCGGTTGCCAAATTGCATTATCTCTTATAGTTTCCGAGATATGGACTATCGATAATTTACACCTTAGGCTCTGCTTCTAACTTGCTCCCAAATTGTAAAATGGTCTTATCTATTGGCGATTTCGTTCCAATTCACATTCCAAGTAATATTCGGCATTCTAATTACATTGCCGGTTGCCAAATTGCATTATCTCTTATAGTTTCCGAGATATGGACTATCGATAATTTACACCTTAGGCTCTGCTTCTAACTTGGGCCCAAATTGTAAAATGGTCTTATCTATTGGCGATTTCGTTCCAATTCACATTCCAAGTAATATTCGGCATGCTAATTACATTGCCGGTTGCCAAATTGCATTATCTCTTATAGTTTCCGAGATATGGACTATCGATAATTTACACCTTAGGCTCTGCTTCTAACTTGGGCCCAAATTGTAAAATGGTCTTATCTATTGGCGATTTCGTTCCAATTCACATTCCAAGTAATATTCGGCATGCTAATTACATTGCCGGTTGCCAAATTGCATTATCTCTTATAGTTTCCGAGATATGGACTATCGATAATTTACACCTTAGGCTCTGCTTCTAACTTGGGCCCAAATTGTAAAATGGTCTTATCTATTGGCGATTTCGTTCCAACTCACATTCCAAGTAATATTCGGCATGCTAATTACATTGCCGGTTGCCAAATTGCATTATCTCTTATAGTTTCCGAGATATGGACTATCGATAATTTACACCTTAGGCTCTGCTTCTAACTTGGGCCCAAATTGTAAAATGGTCTTACCTATTGGCGATTTCGTTCCAATTCACACTCCAAGTAATATTCGGCATGCTAATTACATTGCCGGTTGCGAAATTGCATTATCTCTTATAGTTTCCGAGATATGGACTATCAATAATTTACACCTTAGGCTCTGCTTCTAACTTGGGCCCAAATTGTAAAATGGTCTTATCTATTGGCGATTTCGTTCCAATTCACATTCCAAGTAATATTTGGCATGCTAATTACATTGCCCGTTGCCAAATTGCATTATCTCTTATAGTTTCCGAGATATGGACTATCGATAATTTACACCTTAGGCTCTGCTTCTAACTTGGGCCCAAATTGTAAAATTTCCAAGTAATATTCGGCATGCTAATTACATTGCCGGTTGCCAAATTGCATTATCTCTTATAGTTTCCGAGATATGGACTATCAATAATTTACACCTTAGGCTCTGCTTCTAACTTGGGCCCAAATTGTAAAATGGTCTTATCTATTGGCGATTTCGTTCCAATTCACATTCCAAGTAATATTCGGCATGCTAATTACATTGCCGGTTGCCAAATTGCATTATCTCTTATAGTTTCCGAGATATGGACTATCGATAATTTACACCTTAGGCTGGGCCCAAATTGTAAAATGGTCTTATCTATTGGCGATTTCGTCCCAATTCACATTCCAAGTGATATTCGGCATGCTAATTACATTGCCGGTTGCGAAATTGCATTATCTCTTATAGTTTCCGAGATATGGACTATCAATAATTTACACCTTAGGCTCTGCTTCTAACTTGGGCCCAAATTGTAAAATGGTCTTATCTAGTGGCGATTTCGTTCCAATTCACATTCCAAGTAAAATTCGGCATGCTAATTACATTGCCGGTTGCCAAATTGCATTATCTCTTATAGTTTCCGAGATATGGACTATCGATAATTTACACCTTAGGCTCTGCTTCTAACTTGGGCCCAAATTGTAAAATGGTCTTATCTATTGGCGATTTCGTCCCAATTCACATTCCAAGTGATATTCGGCATGCTAATTACATTGCCGGTTACCAAATTGCATTATCTCTTATAGTTTCCGAGATATGGACTATCGATAATTTACACCTTAGGCTCTACTTCTAACTTGGGCCCAAATTGTAAAATGGTCTTATCTATTGGCGATTTCGTTCCAATTCACATTCCAAGTAATATTCGGCATGCTAATTACATTGCCGGTTGCCAAATTGCATTATCTCTTATAGTTTCCGAGATATGGACTATCGATAATTTACACCTTAGGCTCTGCTTCTAACTTGGGCCCAAATTGTAAAATGGTCTTATCTATTGGCGATTTCGTCCCAATTCACATTCCAAGTGATATTCGGCATGCTAATTACATTGCCGGTTGCGAAATTGCATTATCTCTTATAGTTTCCGAGATATGGACTATCAATAATTTACACATTAGGCTCTGCTTCTAACTTGCTCCCAAATTGTAAAATGGTCTTATCTATTGGCGATTTCGTTCCAATTCACATTCCAAGTAATATTCGGCATGCTAATTACATTGCCGGTTGCCAAATTGCATTATCTCTTATAGTTTCCGAGATATGGACTATCGATAATTTACACCATAGTCTCTGCTTCTAACTTGGGCCCAAATTGTAAAATGGTCTTATCTATTGGCGATTTCGTTCCAATTCACATTCCAAGTAATATTCGGCATGCTAATTATATTGCCGGTTGCCAAATTGCATTATCTCTTATAGTTTCCGAGATATGGACTATCGATAATTTACACCTTAGGCTCTGCTTCTAACTTGCTCCCAAATTGTAAAATGGTCTTATCTATTGGCGATTTCGTTCCAATTCACATTCCAAGTAATATTCGGCATGCTAATTACATTGCCGGTTGCCAAATTGCATTATCTCTTATAGTTTCCGAGATATGGACTATCGATAATTTACACCTTAGGCTCTGCTTCTAACTTGGGCCCAAATTGTAAAATGGTCTTATCTATTGGCGATTTCGTTCCAATTCACATTCCAAGTAATATTCGGCATGCTAATTACATTGCCGGTTGCCAAATTGCATTATCTCTTATAGTTTCCGAGATATGGACTATCGATAATTTACACCTTAGGCTCTGCTTCTAACTTGGGCCCAAATTGTAAAATGGTCTTATCTATTGGCGATTTCGTTCCAATTCACATTCCAAGTAATATTCGGCATGCTAATTACATTGCCGGTTGCCAAATTGCATTATCTCTTATAGTTTCCGAGATATGGACTATCGATAATTTACACCTTAGGCTCTGCTTCTAACTTGGGCCCAAATTGTAAAATGGTCTTATCTATTGGCGATTTCGTTCCAACTCACATTCCAAGTAATATTCGGCATGCTAATTACATTGCCGGTTGCCAAATTGCATTATCTCTTATAGTTTCCGAGATATGGACTATCGATAATTTACACCTTAGGCTCTGCTTCTAACTTGGGCCCAAATTGTAAAATGGTCTTACCTATTGGCGATTTCGTTCCAATTCACACTCCAAGTAATATTCGGCATGCTAATTACATTGCCGGTTGCGAAATTGCATTATCTCTTATAGTTTCCGAGATATGGACTATCAATAATTTACACCTTAGGCTCTGCTTCTAACTTGGGCCCAAATTGTAAAATGGTCTTATCTATTGGCGATTTCGTTCCAATTCACATTCCAAGTAATATTTGGCATGCTAATTACATTGCCCGTTGCCAAATTGCATTATCTCTTATAGTTTCCGAGATATGGACTATCGATAATTTACACCTTAGGCTCTGCTTCTAACTTGGGCCCAAATTGTAAAATGGTCTTATCTATTGGCGATTTCGTCCCAATTCACATTCCAAGTGATATTCGGCATGCTAATTACATTGCCGGTTACCAAATTGCATTATCTCTTATAGTTTCCGAGATATGGACTATCGATAATTTACACCTTAGGCTCTACTTCTAACTTGGGCCCAAATTGTAAAATGGTCTTATCTATTGGCGATTTCGTTCCAATTCACATTCCAAGTAATATTCGGCATGCTAATTACATTGCCGGTTGCCAAATTGCATTATCTCTTATAGTTTCCGAGATATGGACTATCGATAATTTACACCTTAGGCTCTGCTTCTAACTTGGGCCCAAATTGTAAAATGGTCTTATCTATTGGCGATTTCGTCCCAATTCACATTCCAAGTGATATTCGGCATGCTAATTACATTGCCGGTTGCGAAATTGCATTATCTCTTATAGTTTCCGAGATATGGACTATCAATAATTTACACCTTAGGCTCTGCTTCTAACTTGGGCCCAAATTGTAAAATGGTCTTATCTATTGGCGATTTCGTTCCAATTCACATTCCAAGTAATATTCGGCATGCTAATTACATTGCCGGTTGCCAAATTGAATTATCTCTTATAGTTTCCGAGATATGGACTATCGATAATTTACACCATAGGCTCTGCTTCTAACTTGGGCCCAAATTGTAAAATGGTCTTATCTATTGGCGATTTCGTTCCAATTCAAATTCCAAGTAATATTCGGCATGCTAATTACATTGCCGGTTGCCAAATTGCATTATCTCTTATAGTTTCCGAGATATGGACTATCGATAATTTACACCTTAGGCTCTGCTTCTAACTTGCTCCCAAATTGTAAAATGGTCTTATCTATTGGCGATTTCGTTCCAATTCACATTCCAAGTAATATTCGGCATGCTAATTACATTGCCGGTTGCCAAATTGCATTATCTCTTATAGTTTCCGAGATATGGGCTATCGATAATTTACACCTTAGGCTCTGCTTCTAACTTGGGCCCAAATTGTAAAATGGTCTTATCTATTGGCGATTTCGTTCCAATTCACATTCCAAGTAATATTCGGCATGCTAATTACATTGCCGGTTGCCAAATTGCATTATCTCTTATAGTTTCCGAGATATGGACTATCGATAATTTACACCTTAGGCTCTGCTTCTAACTTGGGCCCAAATTGTAAAATGGTCTTATCTATTGGCGATTTCGTTCCAATTCACATTCCAAGTAATATTCGGCATGCTAATTACATTGCCGGTTGCCAAATTGCATTATCTCTTATAGTTTCCGAGATATGGACTATCGATAATTTACACCATAGGCTCTGCTTCTAACTTGGGCCCAAATTGTAAAATGGTCTTATCTATTGGCGATTTCGTTCCAATTCACAATCCAAGTAATATTCGGCATGCTAATTACATTGCCGGTTGCCAAATTGCATTATCTCTTATAGTTTCCGAGATATGGACTATCGATAATTTACACCTTAGGCTCTGCTTCTAACTTGCTCCCAAATTGTAAAATGGTCTTATCTATTGGCGATTTCGATCCAATTCACATTCCAAGTAATATTCGGCATGCTAATTACATTGCCTGTTGCCAAATTGCATTATCTCTTATAGTTTCCGAGATATGGACTATCGATAATTTACACCTTAGGCTCTGCTTCTAACTTGGGCCCAAATTGTAAAATGGCCTTATCTATTGGCGATTTCGTTCCAATTCACATTCCAAGTAATATTCGGCATGCTAATTAC
This sequence comes from Rhynchophorus ferrugineus, assembly GCF_030347505.1. Taxonomy (NCBI): domain Eukaryota; kingdom Metazoa; phylum Arthropoda; class Insecta; order Coleoptera; family Curculionidae; genus Rhynchophorus; species Rhynchophorus ferrugineus. The sequence goes on along the minus strand of NW_027472658.1, from coordinate 542,617 downwards.
ATTGCCGGTTGCCAAATTGCATTATCTCTTATAGTTTCCGAGATATGGACTATCGATAATTTACACCTTAGGCTCTGCTTCTAACTTGGGCCCAAATTGTAAAATGGTCTTATCTATTGGCGATTTCGTTCCAATTCACATTCCAAGTAATATTCGGCATGCTAATTACATTGCCGGTTGCCAAATTGCATTATCTCTTATAGTTTCCGAGATATGGACTATCGATAATTTACACCATAGTCTCTGCTTCTAACTTGGGCCCAAATTGTAAAATGGTCTTATCTATTGGCGATTTCGTTCCAATTCACATTCCAAGTAATATTCGGCATGCTAATTACATTGCCGGTTGCCAAATTGCATTATCTCTTATAGTTTCCGAGATATGGACTATCGATAATTTACACCTTAGGCTCTGCTTCTAACTTGGGCCCAAATTGTAAAATGGTCTTATCTATTGGCGATTTCGTTCCAATTCACATTCCAAGTAATATTCGGCATGCTAATTACATTGCCGGTTGCCAAATTGCATTATCTCTTATAGTTTCCGAGATATGGACTATCAATAATTTACACCTTAGGCTCTGCTTCTAACTTGGGCCCAAATTGTAAAATGGTCTTATCTATTGGCGATTTCGTTCCAACTCACATTCCAAGTAATATTCGGCATGCTAATTACATTGCCGGTTGCCAAATTGCATTATCTCTTATAGTTTCCGAGATATGGACTATCGATAATTTACACCTTAGGCTCTGCTTCTAACTTGGGCCCAAATTGTAAAATGGTCTTACCTATTGGCGATTTCGTTCCAATTCACACTCCAAGTAATATTCGGCATGCTAATTACATTGCCGGTTGCGAAATTGCATTATCTCTTATAGTTTCCGAGATATGGACTATCAATAATTTACACCTTAGGCTCTGCTTCTAACTTGGGCCCAAATTGTAAAATGGTCTTATCTATTGGCGATTTCGTTCCAATTCACATTCCAAGTAATATTCGGCATGCTAGTTACATTGCCCGTTGCCAAATTGCATTATCTCTTATAGTTTCCGAGATATGGACTATCGATAATTTACACCTTAGGCTCTGCTTCTAACTTGGGCCCAAATTGTAAAATGGTCTTATCTATTGGCGATTTCGTTCCAATTCACACTACAAGTAATATTCGGCATGCTAATTACATTGCCGGTTGCGAAATTGCATTATCTCTTATAGTTTCCGAGATATGGACTATCGATAATTTACACCTTAGGCTCTGCTTCTAACTTGGGCCCAAATTGTAAAATGGTCTTATCTATTGGCGATTTCGTTCCAATTCACATTCCAAGTAATATTCGGCATGCTAATTACATTGCCGGTTGCCAAATTGCATTATCTCTTATAGTTTCCGAGATATGGACTATCGATAATTTACACCATAGGCTCGCTTCTAACTTGGGCCCAAATTGTAAAATGGTCTTATCTATTGGCGATTTCGTTCCAATTCAAATTCCAAGTAATATTCGGCATGCTAATTACATTGCCGGTTGCCAAATTGCATTATCTCTTATAGTTTCCGAGATATGGACTATCGATAATTTACACCATAGGCTCTGCTTCTAACTTGGGCCCAAATTGTAAAATGGTCTTATCCATTGGCGATTTCGTTCCAATTCACATTCCAAGTAATATTCGGCATGCTAATTACATTGCCGGTTGCCAAATTGCATTATCTCTTATAGTTTCCGAGATATGGACTATCGATAATTTACACCTTAGGCTCTGCTTCTAACTTGCTCCCAAATTGTAAAATGGTCTTATCTATTGGCGATTTCGTTCCAATTCACATTCCAAGTAATATTCGGCATGCTAATTACATTGCCGGTTGCCAAATTGCATTATCTCTTATAGTTTCCGAGATATGGACTATCGATAATTTACACCTTAGGCTCTGCTTCTAACTTGGGCCCAAATTGTAAAATGGTCTTATCTATTAGCGATTTCGTTCCAATTCACATTCCAAGTAATATTCGGCATGCTAATTACATTGCCGGTTGCCAAATTGAATTATCTCTTATAGTTTCCGAGATATGGACTATCGATAATTTACACCTTAGGCTCTGCTTCTAACTTGGGCCCAAATTGTAAAATGGTCTTACCTATTGGCGATTTCGTTCCAATTCACATTCCAAGTAATATTCGGCATGCTAATTAGATTGCCGGTTGCCAAATTGCATTATCTCTTATAGTTTCCGAGATATGGACTATCGATAATTTACACCTTAGGCTCTGCTTCTAACTTGGGCCCAAATTGTAAAATGGTCTTATCTATTGGCGATTTCGTTCCAATTCACATTCCAAGTAATATTCGGCATGCTAATTACATTGCCGGTTGCCAAATTGCATTATCTCTTATAGTTTCCGAGATATGGACTATCGATAATTTACACCTTAGGCTCTGCTTCTAACTTGGGCCCAAATTGTAAAATGGTCTTATCTATTGGCGATTTCGTTCTAATTCACATTCCAAGTAATATTCGGCATGCTAATTACATTGCCGGTTGCCAAATTGCATTATCTCTTATAGTTTCCGAGATATGGACTATCGATAATTTACACCTTAGGCTCTGCTTCTAACTTGGGCCCAAATTGTAAAATGGTCTTATCTATTGGCGATTTCGTTCCAATTCACATTCCAAGTAATATTCGGCATGCTAATTACATTGCCGGTTGCCAAATTGCATTATCTCTTATAGTTTCCGAGATATGGACTATCGATAATTTACACCTTAGGCTCTGCTTCTAACTTGGGCCCAAATTGTAAAATGGTCTTATCTATTGGCGATTTCGTTCCAATTCACACTACAAGTAATATTCGGCATGCTAATTACATTGCCGGTTGCGAAATTGCATTATCTCTTATAGTTTCCGAGATATGGACTATCGATAATTTACACCATAGGCTCTGCTTCTAACTTGGGCCCAAATTGTAAAATGGTCTTATCCATTGGCGATTTCGTTCCAATTCACATTCCAAGTAATATTCGGCATGCTAATTACATTGCCGGTTGCCAAATTGCATTATCTCTTATAGTTTCCGAGATATGGACTATCGATAATTTACACCTTAGGCTCTGCTTCTAACTTGCTCCCAAATTGTAAAATGGTCTTATCTATTGGCGATTTCGTTCCAATTCACATTCCAAGTAATATTCGGCATGCTAATTACATTGCCGGTTGCCAAATTGCATTATCTCTTATAGTTTCCGAGATATGGACTATCGATAATTTACACCTTAGGCTCTGCTTCTAACTTGGGCCCAAATTGTAAAATGGTCTTATCTATTAGCGATTTCGTTCCAATTCACATTCCAAGTAATATTCGGCATGCTAATTACATTGCCGGTTGCCAAATTGAATTATCTCTTATAGTTTCCGAGATATGGACTATCGATAATTTACACCTTAGGCTCTGCTTCTAACTTGGGCCCAAATTGTAAAATGGTCTTACCTATTGGCGATTTCGTTCCAATTCACATTCCAAGTAATATTCGGCATGCTAATTAGATTGCCGGTTGCCAAATTGCATTATCTCTTATAGTTTCCGAGATATGGACTATCGATAATTTACACCTTAGGCTCTGCTTCTAACTTGGGCCCAAATTGTAAAATGGTCTTATCTATTGGCGATTTCGTTCCAATTCACATTCCAAGTAATATTCGGCATGCTAATTACATTGCCGGTTGCCAAATTGCATTATCTCTTATAGTTTCCGAGATATGGACTATCGATAATTTACACCTTAGGCTCTGCTTCTAACTTGGGCCCAAATTGTAAAATGGTCTTATCTATTGGCGATTTCGTTCTAATTCACATTCCAAGTAATATTCGGCATGCTAATTACATTGCCGGTTGCCAAATTGCATTATCTCTTATAGTTTCCGAGATATGGACTATCGATAATTTACACCTTAGGCTCTGCTTCTAACTTGGGCCCAAATTGTAAAATGGTCTTATCTATTGGCGATTTCGTTCCAATTCACATTCCAAGTAATATTCGGCATGCTAATTACATTGCCGGTTGCCAAATTGCATTATCTCTTATAGTTTCCGAGATATGGACTATCGATAATTTACACCTTAGGCTCTGCTTCTAACTTGGGCCCAAATTGTAAAATGGTCTTATCTATTATCGATTTCGTTCCAATTCACATTCCAAGTAATATTCGGCATGCTAATTACATTGCCGGTTGCCAAATTGCATTATCTCTTATAGTTTCCGAGATATGGACTATCGATAATTTACACCTTAGGCTCTGCTTCTAACTTGGGCCCAAATTGTAAAATGGTCTTATCTATTGGCGATTTCGTCCCAATTCACATTCCAAGTGATATTCGGCATGCTAATTACATTGCCGGTTGCGAAATTGCATTATCTCTTATAGTTTCCGAGATATGGACTATCAATAATTTACACCTTAGGCTCTGCTTCTAACTTGGGCCCAAATTGTAAAATGGTCTTATCTATTGGCGATTTCGTTCCAATTCACATTCCAAGTAATATTCGACATGCTAATTACATTGCCGGTTGCCAAATTGCATTATCTCTTATAGTTTCCGAGATATGGACTATCGATAATTTACACCTTAGGCTCTGCTTCTAACTTGGGCCCAAATTGTAAAATGGTCTTATCTATTGGCGATTTCGTTCCAATTCACATTCCAAGTAATATTCGACATGCTAATTACATTGCCGGTTGCCAAATTGCATTATCTCTTATAGTTTCCGAGATATGGACTATCGATAATTTACACCTTAGGCTCTGCTTCTAACTTGGGCCCAAATTGTAAAATGGTCTTATCTATTGGCGATTTCGTTCCAATTCACATTCCAAGTAATATTCGGCATGCTAATTACATTGCCGGTTGCCAAATTGCATTATCTCTTATAGTTTCCGAGATATGGACTATCGATAATTTACACCATAGTCTCTGCTTCTAACTTGGGCCCAAATTGTAAAATGGTCTTATCTATTGGCGATTTCGTTCCAATTCACATTCCAAGTAATATTCGGCATGCTAATTATATTGCCGGTTGCCAAATTGCATTATCTCTTATAGTTTCCGAGATATGGACTATCGATAATTTACACCTTAGGCTCTGCTTCTAACTTGCTCCCAAATTGTAAAATGGTCTTATCTATTGGCGATTTCGTTCCAATTCACATTCCAAGTAATATTCGGCATGCTAATTACATTGCCGGTTGCCAAATTGCATTATCTCTTATAGTTTCCGAGATATGGACTATCGATAATTTACACCTTAGGCTCTGCTTCTAACTTGGGCCCAAATTGTAAAATGGTCTTATCTATTGGCGATTTCGTTCCAATTCACATTCCAAGTAATATTCGGCATGCTAATTACATTGCCGGTTGCCAAATTGCATTATCTCTTATAGTTTCCGAGATATGGACTATCGATAATTTACACCTTAGGCTCTGCTTCTAACTTGGGCCCAAATTGTAAAATGGTCTTATCTATTGGCGATTTCGTTCCAACTCACATTCCAAGTAATATTCGGCATGCTAATTACATTGCCGGTTGCCAAATTGCATTATCTCTTATAGTTTCCGAGATATGGACTATCGATAATTTACACCTTAGGCTCTGCTTCTAACTTGGGCCCAAATTGTAAAATGGTCTTACCTATTGGCGATTTCGTTCCAATTCACACTCCAAGTAATATTCGGCATGCTAATTACATTGCCGGTTGCGAAATTGCATTATCTCTTATAGTTTCCGAGATATGGACTATCAATAATTTACACCTTAGGCTCTGCTTCTAACTTGGGCCCAAATTGTAAAATGGTCTTATCTATTGGCGATTTCGTTCCAATTCACATTCCAAGTAATATTCGGCATGCTAATTACATTGCCCGTTGCCAAATTGCATTATCTCTTATAGTTTCCGAGATATGGACTATCGATAATTTACACCTTAGGCTCTGCTTCTAACTTGGGCCCAAATTGTAAAATGGTCTTATCTATTGGCGATTTCGTTCCAATTCACATTCCAAGTAATATTCGGCATGCTAATTACATTGCCCGTTGCCAAATTGCATTATCTCTTATAGTTTCCGAGATATGGACTATCGATAATTTACACCTTAGGCTCTGCTTCTAACTTGCTCCCAAATTGTAAAATGGTCTTATCTATTGGCGATTTCGTTCCAATTCACATTCCAAGTAATATTCGGCATGCTAATTACATTGCCGGTTGCCAAATTGCATTATCTCTTATAGTTTCCGAGATATGGACTATCGATAATTTACACCTTAGGCTCTGCTTCTAACTTGGGCCCAAATTGTAAAATGGTCTTATCTATTGGCGATTTCGTTCCAATTCACATTCCAAGTAATATTCGGCATGCTAATTACATTGCCGGTTGCCAAATTGCATTATCTCTTATAGTTTCCGAGATATGGACTATCGATAATTTACACCTTAGGCTCTGCTTCTAACTTGGGCCCAAATTGTAAAATGGTCTTATCTATTGGCGATTTCGTTCCAACTCACATTCCAAGTAATATTCGGCATGCTAATTACATTGCCGGTTGCCAAATTGCATTATCTCTTATAGTTTCCGAGATATGGACTATCGATAATTTACACCTTAGGCTCTGCTTCTAACTTGGGCCCAAATTGTAAAATGGTCTTACCTATTGGCGATTTCGTTCCAATTCACACTCCAAGTAATATTCGGCATGCTAATTACATTGCCGGTTGCGAAATTGCATTATCTCTTATAGTTTCCGAGATATGGACTATCAATAATTTACACCTTAGGCTCTGCTTCTAACTTGGGCCCAAATTGTAAAATGGTCTTATCTATTGGCGATTTCGTTCCAATTCACATTCCAAGTAATATTCGGCATGCTAATTACATTGCCCGTTGCCAAATTGCATTATCTCTTATAGTTTCCGAGATATGGACTATCGATAATTTACACCTTAGGCTCTGCTTCTAACTTGGGCCCAAATTGTAAAATGGTCTTATCTATTGACGATTTCGTTCCAATTCACACTCCAAGTAATATTCGGCATGCTAATTACATTGCCGGTTGCGAAATTGTATTATCTCTTATAGTTTCCGAGATATGGACTATCAATAATTTACACCTTAGGCTCTGCTTCTAACTTGGGCCCAAATTGTAAAATGGTCTTATCTATTGGCGATTTCGTTCCAATTCACATTCCAAGTAATATTCGGCATGCTAATTACATTGCCGGTTGCCAAATTGCATTATCTCTTATAGTTTCCGAGATATGGACTATCGATAATTTACACCTTAGGCTCTGCTTCTAACTTGGGCCCAAATTGTAAAATGGTCTTATCTATTGGCGATTTCGTCCCAATTCACATTCCAAGTGATATTCGGCATGCTAATTACATTGCCGGTTGCGAAATTGCATTATCTCTTATAGTTTCCGAGATATGGACTATCAATAATTTACACCTTAGGCTCTGCTTCTAACTTGGGCCCAAATTGTAAAATGGTCTTATCTAGTGGCGATTTCGTTCCAATTCACATTCCAAGTAAAATTCGGCATGCTAATTACATTGCCGGTTGCCAAATTGCATTATCTCTTATAGTTTCCGAGATATGGACTATCGATAATTTACACCTTAGGCTCTGCTTCTAACTTGGGCCCAAATTGTAAAATGGTCTTATCTATTGGCGATTTCGTCCCAATTCACATTCCAAGTGATATTCGGCATGCTAATTACATTGCCGGTTACCAAATTGCATTATCTCTTATAGTTTCCGAGATATGGACTATCGATAATTTACACCTTAGGCTCTACTTCTAACTTGGGCCCAAATTGTAAAATGGTCTTATCTATTGGCGATTTCGTTCCAATTCACATTCCAAGTAATATTCGGCATGCTAATTACATTGCCGGTTGCCAAATTGCATTATCTCTTATAGTTTCCGAGATATGGACTATCGATAATTTACACCTTAGGCTCTGCTTCTAACTTGGGCCCAAATTGTAAAATGGTCTTATCTATTGGCGATTTCGTCCCAATTCACATTCCAAGTGATATTCGGCATGCTAATTACATTGCCGGTTGCGAAATTGCATTATCTCTTATAGTTTCCGAGATATGGACTATCGATAATTTACACCATAGGCTCTGCTTCTAACTTGGGCCCAAATTGTAAAATGGTCTTATCTATTGGCGATTTCGTTCCAATTCAAATTCCAAGTAATATTCGGCATGCTAATTACATTGCCGGTTGCCAAATTGCATTATCTCTTATAGTTTCCGAGATATGGACTATCGATAATTTACACCTTAGGCTCTGCTTCTAACTTGCTCCCAAATTGTAAAATGGTCTTATCTATTGGCGATTTCGTTCCAATTCACATTCCAAGTAATATTCGGCATGCTAATTACATTGCCGGTTGCCAAATTGCATTATCTCTTATAGTTTCCGAGATATGGGCTATCGATAATTTACACCTTAGGCTCTGCTTCTAACTTGGGCCCAAATTGTAAAATGGTCTTATCTATTGGCGATTTCGTTCCAATTCACATTCCAAGTAATATTCGGCATGCTAATTACATTGCCGGTTGCCAAATTGCATTATCTCTTATAGTTTCCGAGATATGGACTATCGATAATTTACACCTTAGGCTCTGCTTCTAACTTGGGCCCAAATTGTAAAATGGTCTTATCTATTGGCGATTTCGTTCCAATTCACATTCCAAGTAATATTCGGCATGCTAATTACATTGCCGGTTGCCAAATTGCATTATCTCTTATAGTTTCCGAGATATGGACTATCGATAATTTACACCATAGGCTCTGCTTCTAACTTGGGCCCAAATTGTAAAATGGTCTCATCTATTGGCGATTTCGTTCCAATTCACAATCCAAGTAATATTCGGCATGCTAATTACATTGCCGGTTGCCAAATTGCATTATCTCTTATAGTTTCCGAGATATGGACTATCGATAATTTACACCTTAGGCTCTGCTTCTAACTTGCTCCCAAATTGTAAAATGGTCTTATCTATTGGCGATTTCGATCCAATTCACATTCCAAGTAATATTCGGCATGCTAATTACATTGCCTGTTGCCAAATTGCATTATCTCTTATAGTTTCCGAGATATGGACTATCGATAATTTACACCTTAGGCTCTGCTTCTAACTTGGGCCCAAATTGTAAAATGGTCTTATCTATTGGCGATTTCGTCCCAATTCACATTCCAAGTGATATTCGGCATGCTAATTACATTGCCGGTTGCGAAATTGCATTATCTCTTATAGTTTCCGAGATATGGACTATCGATAATTTACACCATAGGCTCTGCTTCTAACTTGGGCCCAAATTGTAAAATGGTCTTATCTATTGGCGATTTCGTTCCAATTCAAATTCCAAGTAATATTCGGCATGCTAATTACATTGCCGGTTGCCAAATTGCATTATCTCTTATAGTTTCCGAGATATGGACTATCGATAATTTACACCTTAGGCTCTGCTTCTAACTTGCTCCCAAATTGTAAAATGGTCTTATCTATTGGCGATTTCGTTCCAATTCACATTCCAAGTAATATTCGGCATGCTAATTACATTGCCGGTTGCCAAATTGCATTATCTCTTATAGTTTCCGAGATATGGGCTATCGATAATTTACACCTTAGGCTCTGCTTCTAACTTGGGCCCAAATTGTAAAATGGTCTTATCTATTGGCGATTTCGTTCCAATTCACATTCCAAGTAATATTCGGCATGCTAATTACATTGCCGGTTGCCAAATTGCATTATCTCTTATAGTTTCCGAGATATGGACTATCGATAATTTACACCTTAGGCTCTGCTTCTAACTTGGGCCCAAATTGTAAAATGGTCTTATCTATTGGCGATTTCGTTCCAATTCACATTCCAAGTAATATTCGGCATGCTAATTACATTGCCGGTTGCCAAATTGCATTATCTCTTATAGTTTCCGAGATATGGACTATCGATAATTTACACCATAGGCTCTGCTTCTAACTTGGGCCCAAATTGTAAAATGGTCTCATCTATTGGCGATTTCGTTCCAATTCACAATCCAAGTAATATTCGGCATGCTAATTACATTGCCGGTTGCCAAATTGCATTATCTCTTATAGTTTCCGAGATATGGACTATCGATAATTTACACCTTAGGCTCTGCTTCTAACTTGCTCCCAAATTGTAAAATGGTCTTATCTATTGGCGATTTCGATCCAATTCACATTCCAAGTAATATTCGGCATGCTAATTACATTGCCTGTTGCCAAATTGCATTATCTCTTATAGTTTCCGAGATATGGACTATCGATAATTTACACCTTAGGCTCTGCTTCTAACTTGGGCCCAAATTGTAAAATGGTCTTATCTATTGGCGATTTCGTTCCAATTCACATTCCAAGTAATATTCGGCATGCTAATTACATTGCCGGTTGCCAAATTGCATTATCTCTTATAGTTTCCGAGATATGGACTATCGATAATTTACACCTTAGGCTCTGCTTCTAACTTGGGCCCAAATTGTAAAATGGTCTTATCTATTGGCGATTTCGTTCCAATTCACATTCCAAGTAATATTCGGCATGCTAATTACATTGCCGGTTGCCAAATTGCATTATCTCTTATAGTTTCCGAGATATGGACTATCGATAATTTACACCATAGTCTCTGCTTCTAACTTGGGCCCAAATTGTAAAATGGTCTTATCTATTGGCGATTTCGTTCCAATTCACATTCCAAGTAATATTCGGCATGCTAATTACATTGCCGGTTGCCAAATTGCATTATCTCTTATAGTTTCCGAGATATGGACTATCGATAATTTACACCTTAGGCTATGCTTCTAACTTGGGCCCAAATTGTAAAATGGTCTTATCTATTGGCGATTTCGTTCCAATTCACATTCCAAGTAATATTCGGCATGCTAATTACATTGCCGGTTGCCAAATTGCATTATCTCTTATAGTTTCCGAGATATGGACTATCAATAATTTACACCTTAGGCTCTGCTTCTAACTTGGGCCCAAATTGTAAAATGGTCTTATCTATTGGCGATTTCGTTCCAACTCACATTCCAAGTAATATTCGGCATGCTAATTACATTGCCGGTTGCCAAATTGCATTATCTCTTATAGTTTCCGAGATATGGACTATCGATAATTTACACCTTAGGCTCTGCTTCTAACTTGGGCCCAAATTGTAAAATGGTCTTACCTATTGGCGATTTCGTTCCAATTCACACTCCAAGTAATATTCGGCATGCTAATTACATTGCCGGTTGCGAAATTGCATTATCTCTTATAGTTTCCGAGATATGGACTATCAATAATTTACACCTTAGGCTCTGCTTCTAACTTGGGCCCAAATTGTAAAATGGTCTTATCTATTGGCGATTTCGTTCCAATTCACATTCCAAGTAATATTCGGCATGCTAGTTACATTGCCCGTTGCCAAATTGCATTATCTCTTATAGTTTCCGAGATATGGACTATCGATAATTTACACCTTAGGCTCTGCTTCTAACTTGGGCCCAAATTGTAAAATGGTCTTATCTATTGACGATTTCGTTCCAATTCACACTCCAAGTAATATTCGGCATGCTAATTACATTGCCGGTTGCGAAATTGTATTATCTCTTATAGTTTCCGAGATATGGACTATCAATAATTTACACCTTAGGCTCTGCTTCTAACTTGGGCCCAAATTGTAAAATGGTCTTATCTATTGGCGATTTCGTTCCAATTCACATTCCAAGTAATATTCGGCATGCTAATTACATTGCCGGTTGCCAAATTGCATTATCTCTTATAGTTTCCGAGATATGGACTATCGATAATTTACACCTTAGGCTCTGCTTCTAACTTGGGCCCAAATTGTAAAATGGTCTTATCTATTGGCGATTTCGTCCCAATTCACATTCCAAGTGATATTCGGCATGCTAATTACATTGCCGGTTGCGAAATTGCATTATCTCTTATAGTTTCCGAGATATGGACTATCAATAATTTACACCTTAGGCTCTGCTTCTAACTTGGGCCCAAATTGTAAAATGGTCTTATCTAGTGGCGATTTCGTTCCAATTCACATTCCAAGTAAAATTCGGCATGCTAATTACATTGCCGGTTGCCAAATTGCATTATCTCTTATAGTTTCCGAGATATGGACTATCGATAATTTACACCTTAGGCTCTGCTTCTAACTTGGGCCCAAATTGTAAAATGGTCTTATCTATTGGCGATTTCGTCCCAATTCACATTCCAAGTGATATTCGGCATGCTAATTACATTGCCGGTTGCGAAATTGCATTATCTCTTATAGTTTCCGAAATATGGACTATCAATAATTTACACCTTAGGCTCTGCTTCTAACTTGGGCCCAAATTGTAAAATGGTCTTATCTATTGGCGATTTCGTTCCAATTCACATTCCAAGTAATATTCGGCATGCTAATTACATTGCCGGTTGCCAAATTGCATTATCTCTTATAGTTTCCGAGATATGGACTATCGATAATTTACACCTTAGGCTCTGCTTCTAACTTGGGCCCAAATTGTAAAATGGTCTTATCTATTGGCGATTTCGTTCCAATTCACATTCCAAGTAATATTCGGCATGCTAATTACATTGCCGGTTGCCAAATTGCATTATCTCTAATAGTTTCCGAGATATGGACTATCGATAATTTACACCATAGGCTCTGCTTCTAACTTGGGCCCAAATTGTAAAATGGTCTTATCTATTGGCGATTTCGTTCCAATTCACATTCCAAGTAATATTCGGCATGCTAATTACATTGCCGGTTGCCAAATTGCATTATCTCTTATAGTTTCCGAGATATGGACTATCGATAATTTACACCTAGGCTCTGCTTCTAACTTGCTCCCAAATTGTAAAATGGTCTTATCTATTGGCGATTTCGATCCAATTCACATTCCAAGTAATATTCGGCATGCTAATTACATTGCCTGTTGCCAAATTGCATTATCTCTTATAGTTTCCGAGATATGGACTATCGATAATTTACACCTTAGGCTCTGCTTCTAACTTGAGCCCAAATTGTAAAATGGTCTTATCTATTGGCGATTTCGTTCCAATTCACATTCCAAGTAATATTCGGCATGCTAATTACATTGCCGGTTGCCAAATTGAATTATCTCTTATAGTTTCCGAGATATGGACTATCGATAATTTACACCTTAGGCTCTGCTTCTAACTTGGGCCCAAATTGTAAAATGGTCTTACCAATTGGCGATTTCGTTCCAATTCACATTCCAAGTAATATTCGGCATGCTAATTACATTGCCGGTTGCGAAATTGCATTATCTCTTATAGTTTCCGAGATATGGACTATCAATAATTTACACCTTAGGCTCTGCTTCTAACTTGGGCCCAAATTGTAAAATGGTCTTATCTATTGGCGATTTCGTTCCAATTCACATTCCAAGTAATATTCGGCATGCTAATTACATTGCCCGTTGCCAAATTGCATTATCTCTTATAGTTTCCGAGATATGGACTATCGATAATTTACACCTTAGGCTCTGCTTCTAACTTGGGCCCAAATTGTAAAATGGTCTTATCTATTGACGATTTCGTTCCAATTCACACTCCAAGTAATATTCGGCATGCTAATTACATTGCCGGTTGCGAAATTGTATTATCTCTTATAGTTTCCGAGATATGGACTATCAATAATTTACACCTTAGGCTCTGCTTCTAACTTGGGCCCAAATTGTAAAATGGTCTTATCTATTGGCGATTTCGTTCCAATTCACATTCCAAGTAATATTCGGCATGCTAATTACATTGCCGGTTGCCAAATTGCATTATCTCTTATAGTTTCCGAGATATGGACTATCGATAATTTACACCTTAGGCTCTGCTTCTAACTTGGGCCCAAATTGTAAAATGGTCTTATCTATTGGCGATTTCGTCCCAATTCACATTCCAAGTGATATTCGGCATGCTAATTACATTGCCGGTTGCGAAATTGCATTATCTCTTATAGTTTCCGAGATATGGACTATCAATAATTTACACCTTAGGCTCTGCTTCTAACTTGGGCCCAAATTGTAAAATGGTCTTATCTAGTGGCGATTTCGTTCCAATTCACATTCCAAGTAAAATTCGGCATGCTAATTACATTGCCGGTTGCCAAATTGCATTATCTCTTATAGTTTCCGAGATATGGACTATCGATAATTTACACCTTAGGCTCTGCTTCTAACTTGGGCCCAAATTGTAAAATGGTCTTATCTATTGGCGATTTCGTCCCAATTCACATTCCAAGTGATATTCGGCATGCTAATTACATTGCCGGTTACCAAATTGCATTATCTCTTATAGTTTCCGAGATATGGACTATCGATAATTTACACCTTAGGCTCTACTTCTAACTTGGGCCCAAATTGTAAAATGGTCTTATCTATTGGCGATTTCGTTCCAATTCACATTCCAAGTAATATTCGGCATGCTAATTACATTGCCGGTTGCCAAATTGCATTATCTCTTATAGTTTCCGAGATATGGACTATCGATAATTTACACCTTAGGCTCTGCTTCTAACTTGGGCCCAAATTGTAAAATGGTCTTATCTATTGGCGATTTCGTCCCAATTCACATTCCAAGTGATATTCGGCATGCTAATTACATTGCCGGTTGCGAAATTGCATTATCTCTTATAGTTTCCGAGATATGGACTATCGATAATTTACACCATAGGCTCTGCTTCTAACTTGGGCCCAAATTGTAAAATGGTCTTATCTATTGGCGATTTCGTTCCAATTCAAATTCCAAGTAATATTCGGCATGCTAATTACATTGCCGGTTGCCAAATTGCATTATCTCTTATAGTTTCCGAGATATGGACTATCGATAATTTACACCTTAGGCTCTGCTTCTAACTTGCTCCCAAATTGTAAAATGGTCTTATCTATTGGCGATTTCGTTCCAATTCACATTCCAAGTAATATTCGGCATGCTAATTACATTGCCGGTTGCCAAATTGCATTATCTCTTATAGTTTCCGAGATATGGGCTATCGATAATTTACACCTTAGGCTCTGCTTCTAACTTGGGCCCAAATTGAAAAATGGTCTTATCTATTGGCGATTTCGTTCCAATTCACATTCCAAGTAATATTCGGCATGCTAATTACATTGCCGGTTGCCAAATTGCATTATCTCTTATAGTTTCCGAGATATGGACTATCGATAATTTACACCTTAGGCTCTGCTTCTAACTTGGGCCCAAATTGTAAAATGGTCTTATCTATTGGCGATTTCGTTCCAATTCACATTCCAAGTAATATTCGGCATGCTAATTACATTGCCGGTTGCCAAATTGCATTATCTCTTATAGTTTCCGAGATATGGACTATCGATAATTTACACCATAGGCTCTGCTTCTAACTTGGGCCCAAATTGTAAAATGGTCTTATCTATTGGCGATTTCGTTCCAATTCACATTCCAAGTAATATTCGGCATGCTAATTACATTGCCGGTTGCCAAATTGCATTATCTCTTATAGTTTCCGAGATATGGACTATCGATAATTTACACCATAGTCTCTGCTTCTAACTTGGGCCCAAATTGTAAAATGGTCTTATCTATTGGCGATTTCGTTCCAATTCACATTCCAAGTAATATTCGGCATGCTAATTACATTGCCGGTTGCCAAATTGCATTATCTCTTATAGTTTCCGAGATATGGACTATCGATAATTTACACCTTAGGCTATGCTTCTAACTTGGGCCCAAATTGTAAAATGGTCTTATCTATTGGCGATTTCGTTCCAATTCACATTCCAAGTAATATTCGGCATGCTAATTACATTGCCGGTTGCCAAATTGCATTATCTCTTATAGTTTCCGAGATATGGACTATCAATAATTTACACCTTAGGCTCTGCTTCTAACTTGGGCCCAAATTGTAAAATGGCCTTATCTATTGGCGATTTCGTTCCAACTCACATTCCAAGTAATATTCGGCATGCTAATTACATTGCCGGTTGCCAAATTGCATTATCTCTTATAGTTTCCGAGATATGGACTATCGATAATTTACACCTTAGGCTCTGCTTCTAACTTGGGCCCAAATTGTAAAATGGTCTTACCTATTGGCGATTTCGTTCCAATTCACACTCCAAGTAATATTCGGCATGCTAATTACATTGCCGGTTGCGAAATTGCATTATCTCTTATAGTTTCCGAGATATGGACTATCAATAATTTACACCTTAGGCTCTGCTTCTAACTTGGGCCCAAATTGTAAAATGGTCTTATCTATTGGCGATTTCGTTCCAATTCACATTCCAAGTAATATTCGGCATGCTAGTTACATTGCCCGTTGCCAAATTGCATTATCTCTTATAGTTTCCGAGATATGGACTATCGATAATTTACACCTTAGGCTCTGCTTCTAACTTGGGCCCAAATTGTAAAATGGTCTTATCTATTGACGATTTCGTTCCAATTCACACTCCAAGTAATATTCGGCATGCTAATTACATTGCCGGTTGCGAAATTGTATTATCTCTTATAGTTTCCGAGATATGGACTATCAATAATTTACACCTTAGGCTCTGCTTCTAACTTGGGCCCAAATTGTAAAATGGTCTTATCTATTGGCGATTTCGTTCCAATTCACATTCCAAGTAATATTCGGCATGCTAATTACATTGCCGGTTGCCAAATTGCATTATCTCTTATAGTTTCCGAGATATGGACTATCGATAATTTACACCTTAGGCTCTGCTTCTAACTTGGGCCCAAATTGTAAAATGGTCTTATCTATTGGCGATTTCGTCCCAATTCACATTCCAAGTGATATTCGGCATGCTAATTACATTGCCGGTTGCGAAATTGCATTATCTCTTATAGTTTCCGAGATATGGACTATCAATAATTTACACCTTAGGCTCTGCTTCTAACTTGGGCCCAAATTGTAAAATGGTCTTATCTAGTGGCGATTTCGTTCCAATTCACATTCCAAGTAAAATTCGGCATGCTAATTACATTGCCGGTTGCCAAATTGCATTATCTCTTATAGTTTCCGAGATATGGACTATCGATAATTTACACCTTAGGCTCTGCTTCTAACTTGGGCCCAAATTGTAAAATGGTCTTATCTATTGGCGATTTCGTCCCAATTCACATTCCAAGTGATATTCGGCATGCTAATTACATTGCCGGTTGCGAAATTGCATTATCTCTTATAGTTTCCGAAATATGGACTATCAATAATTTACACCTTAGGCTCTGCTTCTAACTTGGGCCCAAATTGTAAAATGGTCTTATCTATTGGCGATTTCGTTCCAATTCACATTCCAAGTAATATTCGGCATGCTAATTACATTGCCGGTTGCCAAATTGCATTATCTCTTATAGTTTCCGAGATATGGACTATCGATAATTTACACCTTAGGCTCTGCTTCTAACTTGGGCCCAAATTGTAAAATGGTCTTATCTATTGGCGATTTCGTTCCAATTCACATTCCAAGTAATATTCGGCATGCTAATTACATTGCCGGTTGCCAAATTGCATTATCTCTAATAGTTTCCGAGATATGGACTATCGATAATTTACACCATAGGCTCTGCTTCTAACTTGGGCCCAAATTGTAAAATGGTCTTATCTATTGGCGATTTCGTTCCAATTCACATTCCAAGTAATATTCGGCATGCTAATTACATTGCCGGTTGCCAAATTGCATTATCTCTTATAGTTTCCGAGATATGGACTATCGATAATTTACACCTAGGCTCTGCTTCTAACTTGCTCCCAAATTGTAAAATGGTCTTATCTATTGGCGATTTCGATCCAATTCACATTCCAAGTAATATTCGGCATGCTAATTACATTGCCTGTTGCCAAATTGCATTATCTCTTATAGTTTCCGAGATATGGACTATCGATAATTTACACCTTAGGCTCTGCTTCTAACTTGAGCCCAAATTGTAAAATGGTCTTATCTATTGGCGATTTCGTTCCAATTCACATTCCAAGTAATATTCGGCATGCTAATTACATTGCCGGTTGCCAAATTGAATTATCTCTTATAGTTTCCGAGATATGGACTATCGATAATTTACACCTTAGGCTCTGCTTCTAACTTGGGCCCAAATTGTAAAATGGTCTTACCAATTGGCGATTTCGTTCCAATTCACATTCCAAGTAATATTCGGCATGCTAATTACATTGCCGGTTGCCAAATTGCATTATCTCTTATAGTTTCCGAGATATGGACTATCGATAATTTACACCTTAGGCTCTGCTTCTAACTTATGCCCAAATTGTAAAATGGTCTTATCTATTGGCGATTTCGTTCCAATTCACATTCCAAGTAATATTCGGCATGCTAATTACATTTCCGGTTGCCAAATTGCATTATCTCTTATAGTTTCCGAGATATGGACTATCGATAATTTACACCTTAGGCTCTGCTTCTAACTTGGGCCCAAATTGTAAAATGGTCTTCTCTATTGGCGATTTCGTTCCAATTCACATTCCAAGTAATATTCGGCATGCTAATTACATTGCCGGTTGCCAAATTGCATTATCTCTTATAGTTTCCGAGATATGGACTATCGATAATTTACACCAGAGGCTCTGCTTCTAACTTGGGCCCAAATTGTAAAATGGTCTTATCTATTGGCGATTTCGTTCCAATTCACAGTCCAAGTAATATTCGGCATGCTAATTACATTGCCGGTTGCCAAATTGCATTATCTCTTATAGTTTCCGAGATATGGACTATCAATAATTTACACCTTAGGCTCTGCTTCTAACTTGGGCCCAAATTGTAAAATGGTCTTATCTATTGGCGATTTCGTTCCAATTCACATTCCAAGTAATATTCGGCATGCTAATTACATTGCCGGTTGCCAAATTGCATTATCTCTTATAGTTTCCGAGATATGGACTATCGATAATTTACACCTTAGGCTCTGCTTCTAACTTGGGCCCAAAATGTAAAATGGTCTTATCTATTGGCGATTTCGTTCCAATTCACATTCCAAGTAATATTCGGCATGCTAATTACATTGCCGGTTGCCAAATTGCATTATCTCTTATAGTTTCCGAGATATGGACTATCGATAATTTACACCTTAGGCTCTGCTTCTAACTTGGGCCCAAATTGTAAAATGGTCTTATCTATTGGCGATTTCGTTCCAATTCACATTCCAAGTAATATTCGCCATGCTAATTACATTGCCGGTTGCCAAATTGCATTATCTCTTATAGTTTCCGAGATATGGACTATCGATAATTTACACCATAGGCTCTGCTTCTAACTTGGGCCCAAATTGTAAAATGGTCTTATCTATTGGCGATTTCGTTCCAATTCACATTCCAAGTAATATTCGGCATGCTAATTACATTGCCGGCTGCCAAATTGCATTATCTCTTATAGTTTCCGAGATATGGACTATCGATAATTTACACCTTAGGCTCTGCTTCTAACTTGGGCCCAAATTGTAAAATGGTCTTATCTATTGGCGATTTCGTCCCAATTCACATTCCAAGTGATATTCGGCATGCTAATTACATTGCCGGTTGCGAAATTGCATTATCTCTTATAGTTTCCGAGATATGGACTATCGATAATTTACACCTTAGGCTCTGCTTCTAACTTGGGCCCAAATTGTAAAATGGTCTTATCTATTGGCGATTTCGTTCCAATTCACATTCCAAGTAATATTCGGCATGCTAATTACATTGCCGGTTGCCAAATTGCATTATCTCTTATAGTTTCCGAGATATGGACTATCGATAATTTACACCTTAGGCTCTGCTTCTAACTTGGGCCCAAATTGTAAAATGGTCTTATCTATTGGCGATTTCGTTCCAATTCACATTCCAAGTAATATTCGGCATGCCAATTACATTGCCGGTTGCCAAATTGCATTATCTCTTATAGTTTCCGAGATATGGACTATCGATAATTTACACCATAGGCTCTGCTTCTAACTTGGGCCCAAATTGTAAAATGGTCTTATCTATTGGCGATTTCGTTCCAATTCACATTCCAAGTAATATTCGGCATGCTAATTACATTGCCGGTTGCCAAATTGCATTATCTCTTATAGTTTCCGAGATATGGACTATCGATAATTTACACCTTAGGCTCTGCTTCTAACTTGGGCCCAAATTGTAAAATGGTCTTATCTATTGGCGATTTCGTCCCAATTCACATTCCAATTGATATTCGGCATGCTAATTACATTGCCGGTTGCGAAATTGCATTATCTCTTATAGTTTCCGAGATATGGACTATCGATAATTTACACCTTAGGCTCTGCTTCTAACTTGGGCCCAAATTGTAAAATGGTCTTATCTATTGGCGATTTCGTCCCAATTCACATTCCAAGTGATATTCGGCGTGCTAATTGCATTGCCCGTTGCGAAATTGCATTATCTCTTATAGTTTCCGAGATATGGACTATCAATAATTTACACCTTAGGCTCTGCTTCTAACTTGGGCCCAAATTGTAAAATGGTCTTATCTATTGGCGATTTCGTTCCAATTCACATTCCAAGTAATATTCGGCATGCTAATTACATTGCCGGTTGCCAAATTGCATTATCTCTTATAGTTTCCGAGATATGGACTATCGATAATTTACACCTTAGGCTCTGCTTCTAACTTGGGCCCAAATTGTAAAATGGTCTTATCTATTGGCGATTTCGTTCCAATTCACATTCCAAGTAATATTCGGCATGCTAATTACATTGCCGGTTGCCAAATTGCATTATCTCTTATAGTTTCCGAGATATGGACTATCAATAATTTACACCTTAGGCTCTGCTTCTAACTTGGGCCCAAATTGTAAAATGGTCTTATCTATTGGCGATTTCGTTCCAATTCACATTCCAAGTAATATTCGGCATGCTAATTACATTGCCGGTTGCCAAATTGCATTATCTCTTATAGTTTCCGAGATATGGACTATCGATAATTTACACCATAGGCTCTGCTTCTAACTTGGGCCCAAATTGTAAAATGGTCTTATCTATTGGCGATTTCGTTCCAATTCACATTCCAAGTAATATTCGGCATGATAATTACATTGCCGGTTGCCAAATTGCATTATCTCTTATAGTTTCCGAGATATGGACTATCGATAATTTACACCTAGGCTCTGCTTCTAACTTGCTCCCAAATTGTAAAATGGTCTTATCTATTGGCGATTTCGATCCAATTCACATTCCAAGTAATATTCGGCATGCTAATTACATTGCCTGTTGCCAAATTGCATTATCTCTTATAGTTTCCGAGATATGGACTATCGATAATTTACACCTTAGGCTCTGCTTCTAACTTGAGCCCAAATTGTAAAATGGTCTTATCTATTGGCGATTTCGTTCCAATTCACATTCCAAGTAATATTCGGCATGCTAATTACATTGCCGGTTGCCAAATTGAATTATCTCTTATAGTTTCCGAGATATGGACTATCGATAATTTACACCTTAGGCTCTGCTTCTAACTTGGGCCCAAATTGTAAAATGGTCTTATCTATTGGCGATTTCGTTCCAATTCACATTCCAAGTAATATTCGGCATGCTAATTACATTGCCGGTTGCCAAATTGCATTATCTCTTATAGTTTCCGAGATATGGACTATCGATAATTTACACCTTAGGCTCTGCTTCTAACTTGGGCCCAAATTGTAAAATGGTCTTATCTATTGGCGATTTCGTTCCAATTCACATTCCAAGTAATATTCGGCATGCTAATTACATTGCCGGTTGCCAAATTGCATTATCTCTTATAGTTTCCGAGATATGGACTATCGATAATTTACACCTTAGGCTCTGCTTCTAACTTGGGCCCAAATTGTAAAATGGTCTTATCTATTGGCGATTTCGTTCCAATTCACATTCCAAGTAATATTCGGCATGCTAATTACATTGCCGGTTGCCAAATTGCATTATCTCTTATAGTTTCCGAGATATGGACTATCGATAATTTACACCATAGGCTCTGCTTCTAACTTGGGCCCAAATTGTAAAATGGTCTTATCTATTGGCGATTTCGTTCCAATTCACATTCCAAGTAATATTCGGCATGCTAATTACATTGCCGGTTGCCAAATTGCATTATCTCTTATAGTTTCCGAGATATGGACTATCGATAATTTACACCTAGGCTCTGCTTCTAACTTGCTCCCAAATTGTAAAATGGTCTTATCTTTTGGCGATTTCGATCCAATTCACATTCCAAGTAATATTCGGCATGCTAATTACATTGCCTGTTGCCAAATTGCATTATCTCTTATAGTTTCCGAGATATGGACTATCGATAATTTACACCTTGGGCTCTGCTTCTAACTTGAGCCCAAATTGTAAAATGGTCTTATCTATTGGCGATTTCGTTCCAATTCACATTCCAAGTAATATTCGGCATGCTAATTACATTGCCGGTTGCCAAATTGAATTATCTCTTATAGTTTCCGAGATATGGACTATCGATAATTTACACCTTAGGCTCTGCTTCTAACTTGGGCCCAAATTGTAAAATGGTCTTACCTATTGGCGATTTCGTTCCAATTCACATTCCAAGTAATATTCGGCATGCTAATTACATTGCCGGTTGCCAAATTGCATTATCTCTTATAGTTTCCGAGATATGGACTATCGATAATTTACACCTTAGGCTCTGCTTCTAACTTATGCCCAAATTGTAAAATGGTCTTATCTATTGGCGATTTCGTTCCAATTCACATTCCAAGTAATATTCGGCATGCTAATTACATTGCCGGTTGCCAAATTGCATTATCTCTTATAGTTTCCGAGATATGGACTATCGATAATTTACACCTTAGGCTCTGCTTCTAACTTGGGCCCAAATTGTAAAATGGTCTTCTCTATTGGCGATTTCGTTCCAATTCACATTCCAAGTAATATTCGGCATGCTAATTACATTGCCGGTTGCCAAATTGCATTATCTCTTATAGTTTCCGAGATATGGACTATCGATAATTTACACCAGAGGCTCTGCTTCTAACTTGGGCCCAAATTGTAAAATGGTCTTATCTATTGGCGATTTCGTTCCAATTCACATTCCAAGTAATATTCGGCATGCTAATTACATTGCCGGTTGCCAAATTGCATTATCTCTTATAGTTTCCGAGATATGGACTATCAATAATTTACACCTTAGGCTCTGCTTCTAACTTGGGCCCAAATTGTAAAATGGTCTTATCTATTGGCGATTTCGTTCCAATTCACATTCCAAGTAATATTCGGCATGCTAATTACATTGCCGGTTGCCAAATTGCATTATCTCTTATAGTTTCCGAGATATGGACTATCGATAATTTACACCTTAGGCTCTGCTTCTAACTTGGGCCCAAATTGTAAAATGGTCTTATCTATTGGCGATTTCGTTCCAATTCACATTCCAAGTAATATTCGGCATGCTAATTACATTGCCGGTTGCCAAATTGCATTATCTCTTATAGTTTCCGAGATATGGACTATCGATAATTTACACCTTAGGCTCTGCTTCTAACTTGGGCCCAAATTGTAAAATGGTCTTATCTATTGGCGATTTCGTTCCAATTCACATTCCAAGTAATATTCGGCATGCTAATTACATTGCCGGTTGCCAAATTGCATTATCTCTTATAGTTTCCGAGATATGGACTATCGATAATTTACACCATAGGCTCTGCTTCTAACTTGGGCCCAAATTGTAAAATGGTCTTATCTATTGGCGATTTCGTTCCAATTCACATTCCAAGTAATATTCGGCATGCTAATTACATTGCCGGTTGCCAAATTGCATTATCTCTTATAGTTTCCGAGATATGGACTATCGATAATTTACACCTTAGGCTCTGTTTCTAACTTGGGCCCAAATTGTAAAATGGTTTTATCTATTGGCGATTTCGTTCCAATTCACATTCCAAGTAATATTCGGCATGCTAATTACATTGACGGTTGCCAAATTGCATTATCTCTTATAGTTTCCGAGATATGGACTATCGATAATTTACACCTTAGGCTCTGCTTCTAACTTGGGCCCAAAATGTAAAATGGTCTTATCTATTGGCGATTTCGTTCCAATTCACATTCCAAGTAATATTCGGCATGCTAATTACATTGCCGGTTGCCAAATTGCATTATCTCTTATAGTTTCCGAGATATGGACTATCGATAATTTACACCATAGGCTCTGCTTCTAACTTGGGCCCAAATTGTAAAATGGTCTTATCTATTGGCGATTTCGTTCCAATTCACATTCCAAGTAATATTCGGCATGCTAATTACATTGCCGGTTGCCAAATTGCATTATCTCTTATAGTTCCGAGATATGGACTATCGATAATTTACACCTTAGGCTCTGCTTCTAACTTGCTCCTAAATTGTAAAATGGTCTTATCTATTGGCGATTTCGTTCCAATTCACATTCCAAGTAATATTCGGCATGCTAATTACATTGCCGGTTGCCAAATTGCATTATCTCTTATAGTTTCCGAGATATGGACTATCGATAATTTACACCTTAGGCTCTGCTTCTGACTTGGGCCCAAATTGTAAAATGGTCTTATCTATTGGCGATTTCGTTCCAATTCACATTCCAAGTAATATTCGGCATGCCAATTACATTGCCGGTTGCCAAATTGCATTATCTCTTATAGTTCCGAGATATGGACTATCGATAATTTACACCTTAGGCTCTGCTTCTAACTTGCTCCTAAATTGTAAAATGGTCTTACCTATTGGCGATTTCGTTCCAATTCACATTCCAAGTGATATTCGGCATGCTAATTACATTGCCGGTTGCCAAATTGCATTATCTCTTATAGTTTCCGAGATATGGACTATCGATAATTTACACCTTAGGCTCTGCTTCTAACTTGAGCCCAAATTGTAAAATGGTCTTATCTATTGGCGATTTCGTTCCAATTCACATTCCAAGTAATATTCGGCATGCTAATTACATTGCCGGTTGCCAAATTGAATTATCTCTTATAGTTTCCGAGATATGGACTATCGATAATTTACACCTTAGGCTCTGCTTCTAACTTGGGCCCAAATTGTAAAATGGTCTTATCTATTGGCGATTTCGTTCCAATTCACATTCCAAGTAATATTCGGCATGCTAATTACATTGCCGGTTGCCAAATTGCATTATCTCTTATAGTTTCCGAGATATGGACTATCGATAATTTACACCTTAGGCTCTGCTTCTAACTTGGGCCCAAATTGTAAAATGGTCTTATCTATTGGCGATTTCGTTCCAATTCACATTCCAAGTAATATTCGGCATGCTAATTACATTGCCGGTTGCCAAATTGCATTATCTCTTATAGTTTCCGAGATATGGACTATCGATAATTTACACCTTAGGCTCTGCTTCTAACTTGGGCCCAAATTGTAAAATGGTCTTATCTATTGGCGATTTCGTTCCAATTCACATTCCAAGTAATATTCGGCATGCTAATTACATTGCCGGTTACCAAATTGCATTATCTCTTATAGTTTCCGAGATATGGACTATCGATAATTTACACCATAGGCTCTGCTTCTAACTTGGGCCCAAATTGTAAAATGGTCTTATCTATTGGCGATTTCGTTCCAATTCACATTCCAAGTAATATTCGGCATGCTAATTACATTGCCGGTTGCCAAATTGCATTATCTCTTATAGTTTCCGAGATATGGACTATCGATAATTTACACCTAGGCTCTGCTTCTAACTTGCTCCCAAATTGTAAAATGCTCTTATCTATTGGCGATTTCGATCCAATTCACATTCCAAGTAATATTCGGCATGCTAATTACATTGCCTGTTGCCAAATTGCATTATCTCTTATAGTTTCCGAGATATGGACTATCGATAATTTACACCTTAGGCTCTGCTTCTAACTTGAGCCCAAATTGTAAAATGGTCTTATCTATTGGCGATTTCGTTCCAATTCACATTCCAAGTAATATTCGGCATGCTAATTACATTGCCGGTTGCCAAATTGAATTATCTCTTATAGTTTCCGAGATATGGACTATCGATAATTTACACCTTAGGCTCTGCTTCTAACTTGGGCCCAAATTGTAAAATGGTCTTACCTATTGGCGATTTCGTTCCAATTCACATTCCAAGTAATATTCGGCATGCTAATTACATTGCCGGTTGCCAAATTGCATTATCTCTTATAGTTTCCGAGATATGGACTATCGATAATTTACACCTTAGGCTCTGCTTCTAACTTATGCCCAAATTGTAAAATGGTCTTATCTATTGGCGATTTCGTTCCAATTCACATTCCAAGTAATATTCGGCATGCTAATTACATTGCCGGTTGCCAAATTGCATTATCTCTTATAGTTTCCGAGATATTGACTATCGATAATTTACACCTTAGGCTCTGCTTCTAACTTGGGCCCAAATTGTAAAATGGTCTTCTCTATTGGCGATTTCGTTCCAATTCACATTCCAAGTAATATTCGGCATGCTAATTACATTGCCGGTTGCCAAATTGCATTATCTCTTATAGTTTCCGAGATATGGACTATCGATAATTTACACCAGAGGCTCTGCTTCTAACTTGGGCCCAAATTGTAAAATGGTCTTATCTATTGGCGATTTCGTTCCAATTCACATTCCAAGTAATATTCGGCATGCTAATTACATTGCCGGTTGCCAAATTGCATTATCTCTTACAGTTTCCGAGATATGGACTATCGATAATTTACACCTTAGGCTCTGCTTCTAACTTGGGCCCAAATTGTAAAATGGTTTTATCTATTGGCGATTTCGTTCCAATTCACATTCCAAGTAATATTCGGCATGCTAATTACATTGACGGTTGCCAAATTGCATTATCTCTTATAGTTTCCGAGATATGGACTATCGATAATTTATACCTTAGGCTCTGCTTCTAACTTGGGCCCAAAATGTAAAATGGTCTTATCTATTGGCGATTTCGTTCCAATTCACATTCCAAGTAATATTCGGCACGCTAATTACATTGCCGGTTGCCAAATTGCATTATCTCTTATAGTTTCCGAGATATGGACTATCGATAATTTACACCATAGGCTCTGCTTCTAACTTGGGCCCAAATTGTAAAATGGTCTTATCTATTGGCGATTTCGTTCCAATTCACATTCCAAGTAATATTCGGCATGCTAATTACATTGCCGGTTGCCAAATTGCATTATCTCTTATAGTTCCGAGATATGGACTATCGATAATTTACACCTTAGGCTCTGCTTCTAACTTGCTCCTAAATTGTAAAATGGTCTTATCTATTGGCGATTTCGTTCCAATTCACATTCCAAGTAATATTCGGCATGCTAATTACATTGCCGGTTGCCAAATTGCATTATCTCTTATAGTTTCCGAGATATGGACTATCGATAATTTACACCTTAGGCTCTGCTTCTGACTTGGGCCCAAATTGTAAAATGGTCTTATCTATTGGCGATTTCGTTCCAATTCACATTCCAAGTAATATTCGGCATGCTAATTACATTGCCGGTTGCCAAATTGCATTATCTCTTATAGTTTCCGAGATACGGACTATCGATAATTTACACCTTAGGCTCTGCTTCTAACTTGGGCCCAAATTGTAAAATGGTCTTACCTATTGGCGATTTCGTTCCAATTCACATTCCAAGTGATATTCGGCATGCTAATTACATTGCCGGTTGCGAAATTGCATTATCTCTTATAGTTTCCGAGGTATGGACTATCAATAATTTACACCTTAGGCTCTGCTTCTAACTTGGGCCCAAATTGTAAAATGGTCTTATCTATTGGCGATTTCGTTCCAATTCACATTCCAAGTAATATTCGGCATGCTAATTACATTGCCGGTTGCCAAATTGCATTATCTCTTATAGTTTCCGAGATATGGACTATCGATAATTTACACCTTAGGCTCTGCTTCTAACTTGGGCCCAAATTGTAAAATGGTCTTATCTATTGGCGATTTCGTTGCAACTCACATTCCAAGTAATATTCGGCATGCTAATTACATTGCCGGTTGCCAAATTGCATTATCTCTTATAGTTTCCGAGATATGGACTATCGATTATTTACACCTTAGGCTCTGCTTCTAACTTGGGCCCAAATTGTAAAATGGTCTTATCTATTGGCGATTTCGTCCCAATTCACATTCCAAGTGATATTCGGCATGCTAATTACATTGCCGGTTACCAAATTGCATTATCTCTTATAGTTTCCGAGATATGGACTATCGATAATTTACACCTTAGGCTCTGCTTCTAACTTGGGCCCAAATTGTAAAATGGTCTTATCTATTGGCGATTTCGTTCCAATTCACATTCCAAGTAATATTCGGCATGCTAATTACATTGCCGGTTGCCAAATTGCATTATCTCTTATAGTTTCCGAGATATGGACTATCGATAATTTACACCTTAGGCTCTGCTTCTAACTTGGGCCCAAATTGTAAAATGGTCTTATCTATTGGCGATTTCGTCCAAATTCACATTCCAAGTGATATTCGGCATGCTAATTACATTGCCGGTTGCGAAATTGTATTATCTCTTATAGTTTCCGAGATATGGACTATCAATAATTTACACCTTAGGCTCTGCTTCTAACTTGGGCCCAAATTGTAAAATGGTCTTATCTATTGGCGATTTCGTTCCAATACACATTCCAAGTAATATTCGGCATGCTAATTACATTGCCGGTTGCCAAATTGCATCATCTCTTATAGTTTCCGAGATATGGACTATCGATAATTTACACCATAGGCTCTGCTTCTAACTTGGGCCCAAATTGTAAAATGGTCTTATCTATTGGCGATTTCGTTCCAATTCACATTCCAAGTAATATTCGGCATGCTAATTACATTGCCGGTTGCCAAATTGCATTATCTCTTATAGTTTCCGAGATATGGACTATCGATAATTTACACCATAGGCTCTGCTTCTAACTTGGGCCCAAATTGTAAAATGGTCTTATCTATTGGCGATTTCGTTCCAATTCACATTCCAAGGAATATTCGGCATGCTAATTACATTGCCGGTTGCCAAATTGCATTATCTCTTATAGTTTCCGAGATATGGACTATCGATAATTTACACCATAGGCTCTGCTTCTAACTTGGGCCCAAATTGTAAAATGGTCTTATCTATTGGCGATTTCGTTCAAATTCACATTCCAAGTAATATTCGGCATGCTAATTACATTGCCGGTTGCCAAATTGCATTATCTCTTATAGTTTCCGAGATATGGACTATCGATAATTTACACCTTAGGCTCTGCTTCTAACTTGGGCCCAAATTGTAAAATGGTCTTATCTATTGGCGATTTCGTTCCAATTCACATTCCAAGTAATATTCGGCATGCTAATTACATTGCCGGTTGCCAAATTGAATTATCTCTTATAGTTTCCGAGATATGGACTATCGATAATTTACACCTTAGGCTCTGCTTCTAACTTGGGCCCAAATTGTAAAATGGTCTTACCTATTGGCGATTTCGTTCCAATTCACATTCCAAGTAATATTCGGCATGCTAATTACATTGCCGGTTGCCAAATTGCATTATCTCTTATAGTTTCCGAGATATGGACTATCGATAATTTACACCTTAGGCTCTGCTTCTAACTTGGGCCCAAATTGTAAAATGGTCTTATCTATTGGCGATTTCGATCCAATTCACATTCCAAGTAATATTCGGCATGCTAATTACATTGCCGGTTGCCAAATTGCATTATCTCTTATAGTTTCCGAGATATGGACTATCGATAATTTACACCTTAGGCTCTGCTTCTAACTTGGGCCCAAATTGTAAAATGGTCTTATCTATTGGCGATTTCGTCCCAATTCACATTCCAAGTGATTTTCGGCATGCTAATTACATTGCCGGTTGCGAAATTGCATTATCTCTTATAGTTTCCGAGATATGGACTATCAATAATTTACACCTTAGGCTCTGCTTCTAACTTGGGCCCAAATTGTAAAATGGTCTTATCTATTGGCGATTTCGTTCCAATTCACATTCCAGGTAATATTTGGCATGCTAATTACATTGCCGGTTGCCAAATTGCATTATCTCTTATAGTTTCCGAGATATGGACTATCGATAATTTACACCTTAGGCTCTGCTTCTAACTTGGGCCCAAATTGTAAAATGGTCTTATCTATTGGCGATTTCGTTGCAATTCACATTCCAAGTAATATTCGGCATGCTAATTACATTGCCGGTTGCCAAATTGCATTATCTCTTATAGTTTCCGAGATATGGACTATCGATAATTTACACCTTAGGCTCTGCTTCTAACTTGGGCCCAAATTGTAAAATGGTCTTATCTATTGGCGATTTCGTTCCAATTCACATTCCAAGTAATATTCGGCATGCTAATTACATTGCCGGTTGCCAAATTGCATTATCTCTTATAGTTTCCGAGATATGGACTATCGATAATTTACACCTTAGGCTCTGCTTCTAACTTGGGCCCAAATTGTAAAATGGTCTTATCTATTGGCGATTTCGTTCCAATTCATACTCCAAGTAATATTCGGCATGCTAATTACATTGCCGGTTGCGAAATTGCATTATCTCTTATAGTTTCCGAGATATGGACTATCGATAATTTACACCTTAGGCTCTGCTTCTAACTTGGGCCCAAATTGTAAAATGGTCTTATCTATTGGCGATTTCGATCCAATTCACATTCCAAGTAATATTCGGCATGCTAATTACATTGCCGGTTGCCAAATTGCATTATCTCTTATAGTTTCCGAGATATGGTCTATCGATAATTTACACCTTAGGCTCTGCTTCTAACTTGGGCCCAAATTGTAAAATGGTCTTATCTATTGGCGATTTCGTTCCAATTCACATTCCAAGTAATATTCGGCATGCTAATTACATTGCCGGTTGCCAAATTGCATTATCTCTTATAGTTTCCGAGATATGGACTATCGATAATTTACACCTTAGGCTCTGCTTCTAACTTGGGCCCAAATTGTAAAATGGTCTTATCTATTGGCGATTTCGTCCCAATTCACATTCCAAGTGATATTCGGCATGCTAATTACATTGCCGGTTGCGAAATTGCATTATCTCTTATAGTTTCCGAGATATGGACTATCAATAATTTACACCTTAGGCTCTGCTTCTAACTTGGGCCCAATTTGTAAAATGGTCTTATCTATTGGCGATTTCGTCCCAATTCACATTCCAAGTGATATTCGGCATGCTAATTACATTGCCGGTTGCGAAATTGCATTATCTCTTATAGTTTCCGAGATATGGACTATCAATAATTTACACCTTAGGCTCTGCTTCTAACTTGGGCCCAAATTGTAAAATGGTCTTATCTAGTGGCGATTTCGTTCTAATTCACATTCCAAGTAAAATTCGGCATGCTAATTACATTGCCGGTTGCCAAATTGCATTATCTCTTATAGTTTCCGAGATATGGACTATCGATAATTTACACCTTAGGCTCTGCTTCTAACTTGGTCCCAAATTGTAAAATGGTCTTATCTATTGGCGATTTCGTCCCAATTCACATTCCAAGTGATATTCGGCATGCTAATTACATTGCCGGTTACCAAATTGCATTATCTCTTATAGTTTCCGAGATATGGACTATCGATAATTTACACCTTAGGCTCTGCTTCTAACTTGGGCCCAAATTGTAAAATGGTCTTATCTATTGGCGATTTCGTTCCAATTCACATTCCAAGTAATATTCGGCATGCTAATTACATTGCCGGTTGCCAAATTGCATTATCTCTTATAGTTTCCGAGATATGGACTATCGATAATTTACACCTTAGGCTCTGCTTCTAACTTTGGCCCAAATTGTAAAATGGTCTTATCTATTGGCGATTTCGTCCCAATTCACATTCCAAGTGATATTCGGCATGCTAATTACATTGCCGGTTGCGAAATTGCATTATCTCTTATAGTTTCCGAGATATGGACTATCAATAATTTACACCTTAGGCTCTGCTTCTAACTTGGGCCCAATTTGTAAAATGGTCTTATCTATTGGCGATTTCGTTCCAATTCACATTCCAAGTAATATTCGGCGTGCTAATTACATTGCCGGTTGCCAAATTGCATTATCTCTTATAGTTTCCGAGATATGGACTATCGATAATTTACACCTTAGGCTCTGCTTCTAACTTGGGCCCAAATTGTAAAATGGTCTTATCTATTGGCGATTTCGTTCCAATTCACATTCCAAGTTATATTCGGCATGCTAATTACATTGCCGGTTGCCAAATTGCATTATCTCTTATAGTTTCCGAGATATGGACTATCGATAATTTACACCTTAGGCTCTGCTTCTAACTTGGGCCCAAATTGTAAAATGGTCTTATCTATTGGCGATTTCGTTCCAATTCACATTCCAAGTAATATTCGGCAAGCTAATTACATTGCCGGTTGCCAAATTGCATTATCTCTTATAGTTTCCGAGATATGGACTATCGATAATTTACACCATAGGCTCTGCTTCTAACTTGGGCCCAAATTGTAAAATGGTCTTATCTATTGGCGATTTCGTTCCAATTCACATTCCAAGTAATATTCGGCATGCTAATTACATTGCCGGTTGCCAAATTGCATTATCTCTTATAGTTTCCGAGATATGGACTATCGATAATTTACACCTTAGGCTCCGCTTCTAACTTGGGCCCAAATTGTAAAATGGTCTTATCTATTGGCGATTTCGTTCCAATTCACATTCCAAGTAATATTCGGCATGCTAATTACATTGCCGGTTGCCAAATTGCATTATCTCTTATAGTTTCCGAGATATGGACTATCGATAATTTACACCATAGGCTCTGCTTCTAACTTGGGCCCAAATTGTAAAATGGTCTTATCTATTGGCGATTTCGTTCCAATTCACATTCCAAGTAATATTCGGCATGCTAATAACATTGCCGGTTGCCAAATTGCATTATCTCTTATAGTTTCCGAGATATGGACTATCGATAATTTACACCATAGGCTCTGCTTCTAACTTGGGCCCAAATTGTAAAATGGTCTTATCTATTGGCGATTTCGTTCCAATTCACATTCCAAGTAATATTCGGCATGCTAATTACATTGCCGGTTGCCAAATTGCATTATCTCTTATAGTTTCCGAGATATGGACTATCGATAATTTACACCTTAGGCTCTGCTTCTAACTTGGGCCCAAATTGTAAAATGGTCTTATCTATTGGCGATTTCGTCCCAATTCACATTCCAAGTGATATTCGGCATGCTAATTACATTGCCGGTTGCGAAATTGCATTATCTCTTATAGTTTCCGAGATATGAACTATCAATAATTTACACCTTAGGCTCTGCTTCTAACTTGGGCCCAAATTGTAAAATGGTCTTATCTATTGGCGATTTCGTTCCAATTCACATTCCAAGTAATATTCGGCATGCTAATTACATTGATGGTTGCCAAATTGCATTATCTCTTATAGTTTCCGAGATATGGACTATCGATAATTTACACCTTAGGCTCTGCTTCTAACTTGGGCCCAAATTGTAAAATGGTCTTATCTATTGGCGATTTCGTTCCAATTCACATTCCAAGTAATATTCGGCATGCTCATTACATTGCCGGTTGCCAAATTGCATTATCTCTTATAGTTTCCGAGATATGGACTATCGATAATTTACACCTTAGGCTCTGCTTCTAACTTGGGCCCAAATTGTAAAATGGTCTTATCTATTGGCGATTTCGTTCCAATTCACATTCCAAGTAATATTCGGCATGCTAATTACATTGCCGGTTGCCAAATTGCATTATCTCTTATAGTTTCCGAGATATGGACTATCGATAATTTACACCATAGGCTCTGCTTCTAACTTGGGCCCAAATTGTAAAATGGTCTTATCTATTGGCGATTTCGTTCCAATTCACATTCCAAGTAATATTCGGCATGCTAATTACATTGATGGTTGCCAAATTGCATTATCTCTTATAGTTTCCGAGATATGGACTATCGATAATTTACACCTTAGGCTCTGCTTCTAACTTGGGCCCAAATTGTAAAATGGTCTTATCTATTGGCGATTTCGTTCCAATTCACATTCCAAGTAATATTCGGCATGCTAATTACATTGCCGGTTGCCAAATTGCATTATCTCTTATAGTTTCCGAGATATGGACTATCGATAATTTACACCTTAGGCTCTGCTTCTAACTTGGGCCCAAATTGTAAAATGGTCTTATCTATTGGCGATTTCGTCCCAATTCACATTCCAAGTGATATTCGGCATGCTAATTACATTGCCGGTTGCGAAATTGCATTATCTCTTATAGTTTCCGAGATATGGACTATCAATAATTTACACCTTAGGCTCTGCTTCTAACTTGGGCCCAAATTGTAAAATGGTCTTATCTAGTGGCGATTTCGTTCCAATTCACATTCCAAGTAAAATTCGGCATGCTAATTACATTGCCGGTTGCCAAATTGCATTATCTCTTATAGTTTCCGAGATATGGACTATCGATAATTTACACCTTAGGCTCTGCTTCTAACTTGGGCCCAAATTGTAAAATGGTCTTATCTATTGGCGATTTCGTCCCAATTCACATTCCAAGTGATATTCGGCATGCTAATTACATTGCCGGTTACCAAATTGCATTATCTCTTATAGTTTCCGAGATATGGACTATCGATAATTTACACCTTAGGCTCTGCTTCTAACTTGGGCCCAAATTGTAAAATGGTCTTATCTATTGGCGATTTCGTTCCAATTCACATTCCAAGTAATATTCGGCATGCTAATTACATTGCCGGTTGCCAAATTGCATTATCTCTTATAGTTTCCGAGATATGGACTATCGATAATTTACACCTTAGGCTCTGCTTCTAACTTGGGCCCAAATTGTAAAATGGTCTTATCTATTGGCGATTTCGTCCCAATTCACATTCCAAGTGATATTCGGCATGCTAATTACATTGCCGGTTGCGAAATTGCATTATCTCTTATAGTTTCCGAGATATGGACTATCAATAATTTACACCTTAGGCTCTGCTTCTAACTTGGGCCCAAATTGTAAAATGGTTTTATCTATTGGCGATTTCGTTCCAATTCACATTCCAAGTAATATTCGGCATGCTAATTACATTGCCGGTTGCCAAATTGCATTATCTCTTATAGTTTCCGAGATATGGACTATCGATAATTTACACCTTAGGCTCTGCTTCTAACTTGGGCCCAAATTGTAAAATGGTCTTATCTATTGGCGATTTCGTCCCAATTCACATTCCAAGTGATATTCGGCATACTAATTACATTGCCGGTTGCGAAATTGCATTATCTCTTATAGTCTCCGAGATATGGACTATCAATAATTTACACCTTAGGCTCTGCTTCTAACTTGGGCCCAAATTGTAAAATGGTCTTATCTAGTGGCGATTTCGTTCCAATTCACATTCCAAGTAAAATTCGGCATGCTAATTACATTGCCGGTTGCCAAATTGCATTATCTCTTATAGTTTCCGAGATATGGACTATCGATAATTTACACCTTAGGCTCTGCTTCTAACTTGGGCCCAAATTGTAAAATGGTCTTATCTATTGGCGATTTCGTCCCAATTCACATTCCAAGTGATAATCGGCATGCTAATTACATTGCCGGTTACCAAATTGCATTATCTCTTATAGTTTCCGAGATATGGACTATCGATAATTTACACCTTAGGCTCTGCTTCTAACTTGGGCCCAAATTGTAAAATGGTCTTATCTATTGGCGATTTCGTTCCAATTCACATTCCAAGTAATATTCGGCATGCTAATTACATTGCCGGTTGCCAAATTGCATTATCTCTTATAGTTTCCGAGATATGGACTATCGATAATTTACACCTTAGGCTCTGCTTCTAACTTGGGCCCAAATTGTAAAATGGTCTTATCTATTGGCGATTTCGTCCCAATTCACATTCCAAGTGATATTCGGCATGCTAATTACATTGCCGGTTGCGAAATTGCATTATCTCTTATAGTTTCCGAGATATGGACTATCAATAATTTACACCTTAGGCTCTGCTTCTAACTTGGGCCCAAATTGTAAAACGGTCTTATCTATTGGCGATTTCGTTCCAATTCACATTCCAAGTAATATTCGGCATGCAAATTACATTGCCGGTTGCCAAATTGCATTATCTCTTATAGTTTCCGAGATATGGACTATCGATAATTTACACCTTAGGCTCTGCTTCTAACTTGGGCCCAAATTGTAAAATGGTCTTATCTATTGGCGATTTCGTTCCAATTCACATTCCAAGTAATATTCGGCATGCTAATTACATTGCCGGTTGCCAAATTGCATTATCTCTTATAGTTTCCGAGATATGGACTATCGATAATTTACACCTTAGGCTCTGCTTCTAACTTGGGCCCAAATTGTAAAATGGTCTTATCTATTGGCGATTTCGTTCCAATTCCCATTCCAAGTAATATTCGGCATGCTAATTACATTGCCGGTTGCCAAATTGCATTATCTCTTATAGTTTCCGAGATATGGACTATCGATAATTTACACCATAGGCTCTGCTTCTAACTTGGGCCCAAATTGTAAAATGGTCTTATCTATTGGCGATTTCGTTCCAATTCACATTCCAAGTAATATTCGGCATGCTAATTACATTGCCGGTTGCCAAATTGCATTATCTCTTATAGTTTCCGAGATATGGACTATCGATAATTTACACCTTAGGCTCTGCTTCTAACTTGCTCCCAAATTGTAAAATGGTCTTATCTATTGGCGATTTCGTTCCAATTCACATTCCGAGTAATATTCGGCATGCTAATTACATTGCCGGTTGCCAAATTGCATTATCTCTTATAGTTTCCGAGATATGGACTATCGATAATTTACACCTTAGGCTCTGCTTCTAACTTGGGCCCAAATTGTAAAATGGTCTTATCTATTGGCGATTTCGTTCCAATTCACATTCCAAATAATATTCGGCATGCTAATTACATTGCTGGTTGCCAAATTGAATTATCTCTTATAGTTTCCGAGATATGGACTATCGATAATTTACACCTTAGGCTCTGCTTCTAACTTGGGCCCAAATTGTAAAATGGTCTTACCTATTGGCGATTTCGTTCCAATTCACATTCCAAGTAATATTCGGCATGCTAATTACATTGCCGGTTGCCAAATTGCATTATCTCTTATAGTTTCCGAGATATGGACTATCGATAATTTACACCTTAGGCTCTGCTTCTAACTTATGCCCAAATTGTAAAATGGTCTTATCTATTGGCGATTTCGTTCCAATTCACATTCCAAGTAATATTCGGCATGCTAATTACATTGCCGGTTGCCAAATTGCATTATCTCTTATAGTTTCCGAGATATGGACTATCGATAATTTACACCTTAGGCTCTGCTTCTAACTTGGGCCCAAATTGTAAAATGGTCTTATCTATTGGCGATTTCGTCCCAATTCACATTCCAAGTGATATTCGGCATGCTAATTACATTGCCGGTTGCGAAATTGCATTATCTCTTATAGTTTCCGAGATATGGACTATCGATAATTTACACCTTAGGCTCTGCTTCTAACTTGGGCCCAAATTGTAAAATGGTCTTATCTATTGGCGATTTCGTCCCAATTCACATTCCAAGTGATATTCGGCATGCTAATTATATTGCCGGTTGCCAAATTGCATTATCTCTTATAGTTTCCGAGATATGGACTATCGATAATTTACACCTTAGGCTCTGCTTCTAACTTGGGCCCAAATTGTAAAATGGTCTTATCTATTGGCGATTTCGTCCCAATTCACATTCCAAGTGATATTCGGCATGCTAATTACATTGCCGGTTGCGAAATTGCATTATCTCTTATAGTTTCCGAGATATGGACTATCAATAATTTACACCTTAGGCTCTGCTTCTAACTTGGGCCCAAATTGTAAAATGGTCTTATCTATTGGCGATTTCGTTCCAATTCACATTCCAAGTAATATTCGGCAAGCTAATTACATTGCCGGTTGCCAAATTGCATTATCTCTTATAGTTTCCGAGATATTGACTATCGATAATTTACACCATAGGCTCTGCTTCTAACTTGGGCCCAAATTGTAAAATGGTCTTATCTATTGGCGATTTCGTTCCAATTCACATTCCAAGTAATATTCGGCATGCTAATTACATTGCCGGTTGCCAAATTGCATTATCTCTTATAGTTTCCGAGATATGGACTATCGATAATTTACACCTTAGGCTCCGCTTCTAACTTGGGCCCAAATTGTAAAATGGTCTTATCTATTGGCGATTTCGTTCCAATTCACATTCCAAGTAATATTCGGCATGCTAATAACATTGCCGGTTGCCAAATTGCATTATCTCTTATAGTTTCCGAGATATGGACTATCGATAATTTACACCATAGGCTCTGCTTCTAACTTGGGCCCAAATTGTAAAATGGTCTTATCTATTGGCGATTTCGTTCCAATTCACATTCCAAGTAATATTCGGCATGCTAATTACATTGCCGGTTGCCAAATTGCATTATCTCTTATAGTTTCCGAGATATGGACTATCGATAATTTACACCTTAGGCTCTGCTTCTAACTTGGGCCCAAATTGTAAAATGGTCTTATCTATTGGCGATTTCGTCCCAATTCACATTCCAAGTGATATTCGGCATGCTAATTACATTGCCGGTTGCGAAATTGCATTATCTCTTATAGTTTCCGAGATATGAACTATCAATAATTTACACCTTAGGCTCTGCTTCTAACTTGGGCCCAAATTGTAAAATGGTCTTATCTATTGGCGATTTCGTTCCAATTCACATTCCAAGTAATATTCGGCATGCTAATTACATTGATGGTTGCCAAATTGCATTATCTCTTATAGTTTCCGAGATATGGACTATCGATAATTTACACCTTAGGCTCTGCTTCTAACTTGGGCCCAAATTGTAAAATGGTCTTATCTATTGGCGATTTCGTTCCAATTCACATTCCAAGTAATATTCGGCATGCTCATTACATTGCCGGTTGCCAAATTGCATTATCTCTTATAGTTTCCGAGATATGGACTATCGATAATTTACACCTTAGGCTCTGCTTCTAACTTGGGCCCAAATTGTAAAATGGTCTTATCTATTGGCGATTTCGTTCCAATTCACATTCCAAGTAATATTCGGCATGCTAATTACATTGCCGGTTGCCAAATTGCATTATCTCTTATAGTTTCCGAGATATGGACTATCGATAATTTACACCATAGGCTCTGCTTCTAACTTGGGCCCAAATTGTAAAATGGTCTTATCTATTGGCGATTTCGTTCCAATTCACATTCCAAGTAATATTCGGCATGCTAATTACATTGATGGTTGCCAAATTGCATTATCTCTTATAGTTTCCGAGATATGGACTATCGATAATTTACACCTTAGGCTCTGCTTCTAACTTGGGCCCAAATTGTAAAATGGTCTTATCTATTGGCGATTTCGTTCCAATTCACATTCCAAGTAATATTCGGCATGCTAATTACATTGCCGGTTGCCAAATTGCATTATCTCTTATAGTTTCCGAGATATGGACTATCGATAATTTACACCTTAGGCTCTGCTTCTAACTTGGGCCCAAATTGTAAAATGGTCTTATCTATTGGCGATTTCGTCCCAATTCACATTCCAAGTGATATTCGGCATGCTAATTACATTGCCGGTTGCGAAATTGCATTATCTCTTATAGTTTCCGAGATATGGACTATCAATAATTTACACCTTAGGCTCTGCTTCTAACTTGGGCCCAAATTGTAAAATGGTCTTATCTAGTGGCGATTTCGTTCCAATTCACATTCCAAGTAAAATTCGGCATGCTAATTACATTGCCGGTTGCCAAATTGCATTATCTCTTATAGTTTCCGAGATATGGACTATCGATAATTTACACCTTAGGCTCTGCTTCTAACTTGGGCCCAAATTGTAAAATGGTCTTATCTATTGGCGATTTCGTCCCAATTCACATTCCAAGTGATATTCGGCATGCTAATTACATTGCCGGTTACCAAATTGCATTATCTCTTATAGTTTCCGAGATATGGACTATCGATAATTTACACCTTAGGCTCTGCTTCTAACTTGGGCCCAAATTGTAAAATGGTCTTATCTATTGGCGATTTCGTTCCAATTCACATTCCAAGTAATATTCGGCATGCTAATTACATTGCCGGTTGCCAAATTGCATTATCTCTTATAGTTTCCGAGATATGGACTATCGATAATTTACACCTTAGGCTCTGCTTCTAACTTGGGCCCAAATTGTAAAATGGTCTTATCTATTGGCGATTTCGTCCCAATTCACATTCCAAGTGATATTCGGCATGCTAATTACATTGCCGGTTGCGAAATTGCATTATCTCTTATAGTTTCCGAGATATGGACTATCAATAATTTACACCTTAGGCTCTGCTTCTAACTTGGGCCCAAATTGTAAAATGGTTTTATCTATTGGCGATTTCGTTCCAATTCACATTCCAAGTAATATTCGGCATGCTAATTACATTGCCGGTTGCCAAATTGCATTATCTCTTATAGTTTCCGAGATATGGACTATCGATAATTTACACCTTAGGCTCTGCTTCTAACTTGGGCCCAAATTGTAAAATGGTCTTATCTATTGGCGATTTCGTCCCAATTCACATTCCAAGTGATATTCGGCATGCTAATTACATTGCCGGTTGCGAAATTGCATTATCTCTTATAGTCTCCGAGATATGGACTATCAATAATTTACACCTTAGGCTCTGCTTCTAACTTGGGCCCAAATTGTAAAATGGTCTTATCTAGTGGCGATTTCGTTCCAATTCACATTCCAAGTAAAATTCGGCATGCTAATTACATTGCCGGTTGCCAAATTGCATTATCTCTTATAGTTTCCGAGATATGGACTATCGATAATTTACACCTTAGGCTCTGCTTCTAACTTGGGCCCAAATTGTAAAATGGTCTTATCTATTGGCGATTTCGTCCCAATTCACATTCCAAGTGATATTCGGCATGCTAATTATATTGCCGGTTACCAAATTGCATTATCTCTTATAGTTTCCGAGATATGGACTATCGATAATTTACACCTTAGGCTCTGCTTCTAACTTGGGCCCAAATTGTAAAATGGTCTTATCTATTGGCGATTTCGTTCCAATTCACATTCCAAGTAATATTCGGCATGCTAATTACATTGCCGGTTGCCAAATTGCATTATCTCTTATAGTTTCCGAGATATGGACTATCGATAATTTACACCTTAGGCTCTGCTTCTAACTTGGGCCCAAATTGTAAAATGGTCTTATCTATTGGCGATTTCGTCCCAATTCACATTCCAAGTGATATTCGGCATGCTAATTACATTGCCGGTTGCGAAATTGCATTATCTCTTATAGTTTCCGAGATATGGACTATCAATAATTTACACCTTAGGCTCTGCTTCTAACTTGGGCCCAAATTGTAAAACGGTCTTATCTATTGGCGATTTCGTTCCAATTCACATTCCAAGTAATATTCGACATGCAAATTACATTGCCGGTTGCCAAATTGCATTATCTCTTATAGTTTCCGAGATATGGACTATCGATAATTTACACCTTAGGCTCTGCTTCTAACTTGGGCCCAAATTGTAAAATGGTCTTATCTATTGGCGATTTCGTTCCAATTCACATTCCAAGTAATATTCGGCATGCTAATTACATTGCCGGTTGCCAAATTGCATTATCTCTTATAGTTTCCGAGATATGGACTATCGATAATTTACACCTTAGGCTCTGCTTCTAACTTGGGCCCAAATTGTAAAATGGTCTTATCTATTGGCGATTTCGTTCCAATTCCCATTCCAAGTAATATTCGGCATGCTAATTACATTGCCGGTTGCCAAATTGCATTATCTCTTATAGTTTCCGAGATATGGACTATCGATAATTTACACCATAGGCTCTGCTTCTAACTTGGGCCCAAATTGTAAAATGGTCTTATCTATTGGCGATTTCGTTCCAATTCACATTCCAAGTAATATTCGGCATGCTAATTACATTGCCGGTTGCCAAATTGCATTATCTCTTATAGTTTCCGAGATATGGACTATCGATAATTTACACCTTAGGCTCTGCTTCTAACTTGCTCCCAAATTGTAAAATGGTCTTATCTATTGGCGATTTCGTTCCAATTCACATTCCAAGTAATATTCGGCATGCTAATTACATTGCCGGTTGCCAAATTGCATTATCTCTTATAGTTTCCGAGATATGGACTATCGATAATTTACACCTTTAGGCTCTGCTTCTAACTTGGGCCCAAATTGTAAAATGGTCTTATCTATTGGCGATTTCGTTCCAATTCACATTCCAAATAATATTCGGCATGCTAATTACATTGCTGGTTGCCAAATTGAATTATCTCTTATAGTTTCCGAGATATGGACTATCGATAATTTACACCTTAGGCTCTGCTTCTAACTTGGGCCCAAATTGTAAAATGGTCTTACCTATTGGCGATTTCGTTCCAATTCACATTCCAAGTAATATTCGGCATGCTAATTACATTGCCGGTTGCCAAATTGCATTATCTCTTATAGTTTCCGAGATATGGACTATCGATAATTTACACCTTAGGCTCTGCTTCTAACTTATGCCCAAATTGTAAAATGGTCTTATCTATTGGCGATTTCGTTCCAATTCACATTCCAAGTAATATTCGGCATGCTAATTACATTGCCGGTTGCCAAATTGCATTATCTCTTATAGTTTCCGAGATATGGACTATCGATAATTTACACCTTAGGCTCTGCTTCTAACTTGGGCCCAAATTGTAAAATGGTCTTATCTATTGGCGATTTCGTTCCAATTCACATTCCAAGTAATATTCGGCATGCTAATTACATTGCCGGTTGCCAAATTGCATTATCTCTTATAGTTTCCGAGATATGGACTATCGATAATTTACACCTTAGGCTCTGCTTCTAACTTGGGCCCAAATTGTAAAATGGTCTTATCTATTGGCGATTTCGTCCCAATTCACATTCCAAGTGATATTCGGCATGCTAATTACATTGCCGGTTGCGAAATTGCATTATCTCTTATAGTTTCCGAGATATGGACTATCAATAATTTACACCTTAGGCTCTGCTTCTAACTTGGGCCCAAATTGTAAAATGGTCTTATCTAGTGGCGATTTCGTTCCAATTCACATTCCAAGTAAAATTCGGCATGCTAATTACATTGCCGGTTGCCAAATTGCATTATCTCTTATAGTTTCCGAGATATGGACTATCGATAATTTACACCTTAGGCTCTGCTTCTAACTTGGGCCCAAATTGTAAAATGGTCTTATCTATTGGCGATTTCGTCCCAATTCACATTCCAAGTGATATTCGGCATGCTAATTACATTGCCGGTTACCAAATTGCATTATCTCTTATAGTTTCCGAGATATGGACTATCGATAATTTACACCTTAGGCTCTGCTTCTAACTTGGGCCCAAATTGTAAAATGGTCTTATCTATTGGCGATTTCGTTCCAATTCACATTCCAAGTAATATTCGGCATGCTAATTACATTGCCGGTTGCCAAATTGCATTATCTCTTATAGTTTCCGAGATATGGACTATCGATAATTTACACCTTAGGCTCTGCTTCTAACTTGGGCCCAAATTGTAAAATGGTCTTATCTATTGGCGATTTCGTCCCAATTCACATTCCAAGTGATATTCGGCATGCTAATTACATTGCCGGTTGCGAAATTGCATTATCTCTTATAGTTTCCGAGATATGGACTATCAATAATTTACACCTTAGGCTCTGCTTCTAACTTGGGCCCAAATTGTAAAATGGTTTTATCTATTGGCGATTTCGTTCCAATTCACATTCCAAGTAATATTCGGCATGCTAATTACATTGCCGGTTGCCAAATTGCATTATCTCTTATAGTTTCCGAGATATGGACTATCGATAATTTACACCTTAGGCTCTGCTTCTAACTTGGGCCCAAATTGTAAAATGGTCTTATCTATTGGCGATTTCGTCCCAATTCACATTCCAAGTGATATTCGGCATGCTAATTACATTGCCGGTTGCGAAATTGCATTATCTCTTATAGTTTCCGAGATATGGACTATCAATAATTTACACCTTAGGCTCTGCTTCTAACTTGGGCCCAAATTGTAAAATGGTCTTATCTAGTGGCGATTTCGTTCCAATTCACATTCCAAGTAAAATTCGGCATGCTAATTACATTGCCGGTTGCCAAATTGCATTATCTCTTATAGTTTCCGAGATATGGACTATCGATAATTTACACCTTAGGCTCTGCTTCTAACTTGGGCCCAAATTGTAAAATGGTCTTATCTATTGGCGATTTCGTCCCAATTCACATTCCAAGTGATATTCGGCATGCTAATTACATTGCCGGTTACCAAATTGCATTATCTCTTATAGTTTCCGAGATATGGACTATCGATAATTTACACCTTAGGCTCTGC
The DNA here is from genome assembly GCF_030347505.1 of Rhynchophorus ferrugineus. NCBI lineage: Eukaryota > Metazoa > Arthropoda > Insecta > Coleoptera > Curculionidae > Rhynchophorus > Rhynchophorus ferrugineus. The sequence continues at coordinate 498,100 of NW_027472658.1, read as the reverse complement.
TTCTAACTTGGGCCCAAATTGTAAAATGGACTTATCTATTGGCGATTTCGTTCCAATTCACATTCCAAGTAATATTCGGCATGCTAATTACATTGCCGGTTGCCAAATTGCATTATCTCTTATAGTTTCCGAGATATGGACTATCGATAATTTACACCTTAGGCTCTGCTTCTAACTTGGGCCCAAATTGTAAAATGGTCTTATCTATTGGCGATTTCGTCCCAATTCACATTCCAAGTGATATTCGGCATGCTAATTACATTGCCGGTTGCGAAATTGCATTATCTCTTATAGTTTCCGAGATATGGACTATCGATAATTTACACCTTAGGCTCTGCTTCTAACTTGGGCCCAAATTGTAAAATGGTCTTATCTATTATCGATTTCGTTCCAATTCACATTCCAAGTAATATTCGGCATGCTAATTACATTGCCGGTTGCCAAATTGCATTATCTCTTATAGTTTCCGAGATATGGACTATCGATAATTTACACCTTAGGCTCTGCTTCTAACTTGGGCCCAAATTGTAAAATGGTCTTATCTATTGGCGATTTCGTTCCAATTCACATTCCAAGTAATATTCGGCATGCTAATTACATTGCCGGTTGCCAAATTGCATTATCTCTTATAGTTTCCGAGATATGGACTATCGATAATTTACACCTTAGGCTCTGCTTCTAACTTGGGCCCAAATTGTAAAATGGTCTTATCTATTGGCGATTTCGTTCCAATTCCCATTCCAAGTAATATTCGGCATGCTAATTACATTGCCGGTTGCCAAATTGCATTATCTCTTATAGTTTCCGAGATATGGACTATCGATAATTTACACCATAGGCTCTGCTTCTATCTTGGGCCCAAATTGTAAAATGGTCTTATCTATTGGCTATTTCGTTCCAATTCACATTCCAAGTAATATTCGGCATGCTAATTACATTGCCGGTTGCCAAATTGCATTATCTCTTATAGTTTCCGAGATATGGACTATCGATAATTTACACCTTAGGCTCTGCTTCTAACTTGCTCCCAAATTGTAAAATGGTCTTATCTATTGGCGATTTCGTTCCAATTCACATTCCAAGTAATATTCGGCATGCTAATTACATTGCCGGTTGCCAAATTGCATTATCTCTTATAGTTTCCGAGATATGGACTATCGATAATTTACACCTTAGGCTCTGCTTCTAACTTGGGCCCAAATTGTAAAATGGTCTTATCTATTGGCGATTTCGTTCCAATTCACATTCCAAATAATATTCGGCATGCTAATTACATTGCTGGTTGCCAAATTGAATTATCTCTTATAGTTTCCGAGATATGGACTATCGATAATTTACACCTTAGGCTCTGCTTCTAACTTGGGCCCAAATTGTAAAATGGTCTTACCTATTGGCGATTTCGTTCCAATTCACATTCCAAGTAATATTCGGCATGCTAATTACATTGCCGGTTGCCAAATTGCATTATCTCTTATAGTTTCCGAGATATGGACTATCGATAATTTACACCTTAGGTTCTGCTTCTAACTTATGCCCAAATTGTAAAATGGTCTTATCTATTGGCGATTTCGTTCCAATTCACATTCCAAGTAATATTCGGCATGCTAATTACATTGCCGGTTGCCAAATTGCATTATCTCTTATAGTTTCCGAGATATGGACTATCGATAATTTACACCTTAGGCTCTGCTTCTAACTTGGGCCCAAATTGTAAAATGGTCTTATCTATTGGCGATTTCGTTCCAATTCACATTCCAAGTAATATTCGGCATGCTAATTACATTGCCGGTTGCCAAATTGCATTATCTCTTATAGTTTCCGAGATATGGACTATCGATAATTTACACCTTAGGCTCTGCTTCTAACTTGGGCCCAAATTGTAAAATGGTCTTATCTATTGGCGATTTCGTTCCAATTCACATTCCAAGTAATATTCGGCATGCTAATTACATTGCCGGTTGCCAAATTGCATTATCTCTTATAGTTTCCGAGATATGGACTATCGATAATTTACACCTTAGGCTCTGCTTCTAACTTGGGCCCAAATTGTAAAATGGTCTTATCTATTGGCGATTTCGTCCCAATTCACATTCCAAGTGATATTCGGCGTGCTAATTACATTGCCGGTCGCGAAATTGCATTATCTCTTATAGTTTCCGAGATATGGACTATCAATAATTTACACCTTAGGCTCTGCTTCTAACTTGGGCCCAAATTGTAAAATGGTCTTATCTATTGGCGATTTTGTTCCAATTCACATTCCAAGTAATATTCGGCATGCTAATTACATTGCCGGTTGCCAAATTGCATTATCTCTTATAGTTTCCGAGATATGGACTATCGATAATTTACACCTTAGGCTCTGCTTCTAACTTGGGCCCAAATTGTAAAATGGTCTTATCTATTGGCGATTTCGTTCCAATTCACATTCCAAGTAATATTCGGCATGCTAATTACATTGCCGGTTGCCAAATTGCATTATCTCTTATAGTTTCCGAGATATGGACTATCGATAATTTACACCATAGGCTCTGCTTCTAACTTGGGCCCAAATTGTAAAATGGTCTTATCTATTGGCGATTTCGTTCCAATTCACATTCCAAGTAATATTCGGCATGCTAATTACATTGCCGGTTGCCAAATTGCATTATCTCTTATAGTTTCCGAGATATGGACTATCGATAATTTACACCTTAGGCTCTGCTTCTAACTTGCTCCTAAATTGTAAAATGGTCTTATCTATTGGCGATTTCGTTCCAATTCACATTCCAAGTAATATTCGGCATGCTAATTACATTGCCGGTTGCCAAATTGCATTATCTCTTATAGTTTCCGAGATATGGACTATCGATAATTTACACCTTAGGCTCTGCTTCTAACTTGGGCCCAAATTGTAAAATGGTCTTATCTATTGGCGATTTCGTTCCAATTCACATTCCAAGTAATATTCGGCATGCTAATTACATTGCCGGTTGCCAAATTGAATTATCTCTTATAGTTTCCGAGATATGGACTATCGATAATTTACACCTTAGGCTCTGCTTCTAACTTGGGCCCAAATTGTAAAATGGTCTTACCTATTGGTGATTTCGTTCCAATTCACATTCCAAGTATTATTCAGCATGCTAATTACATTGCCGGTTGCCAAATTGAATTATCTCTTATAGTTTCCGAGATATGGACTATCGATAATTTACACCTTAGGCTCTGCTTCTGACTTGGGCCCAAATTGTAAAATGGTCTTATCTATTGGCGATTTCGTTCCAATTCACATTCCAAGTAATATTCGGCATGCTAATTACATTGCCGGTTGCCAAATTGCATTATCTCTTATAGTTTCCGAGATACGGACTATCGATAATTTACACCTTAGGCTCTGCTTCTAACTTGGGCCCAAATTGTAAAATGGTCTTACCTATTGGCGATTTCGTTCCAATTCACATTCCAAGTGATATTCGGCATGCTAATTACATTGCCGGTTGCGAAATTGCATTATCTCTTATAGTTTCCGAGATATGGACTATCAATAATTTACACCTTAGGCTCTGCTTCTAACTTGGGCCCAAATTGTAAAATGGTCTTATCTATTGGCGATTTCGTTCCAATTCACATTCCAAGTAATATTCGGAATGCTAATTACATTGCCGGTTGCCAAATTGCATTATCTCTTATAGTCTCCGAGATATGGACTATCAATAATTTACACCTTAGGCTCTGCTTCTAACTTGGGCCCAAATTGTAAAATGGTCTTATCTAGTGGCGATTTCGTTCCAATTCACATTCCAAGTAAAATTCGGCATGCTAATTACATTGCCGGTTGCCAAATTGCATTATCTCTTATAGTTTCCGAGATATGGACTATCGATAATTTACACCTTAGGCTCTGCTTCTAACTTGGGCCCAAATTGTAAAATGGTCTTATCTATTGGCGATTTCGTCCCAATTCACATTCCAAGTGATAATCGGCATGCTAATTACATTGCCGGTTACCAAATTGCATTATCTCTTATAGTTTCCGAGATATGGACTATCGATAATTTACACCTTAGGCTCTGCTTCTAACTTGGGCCCAAATTGTAAAATGGTCTTATCTATTGGCGATTACGTTCCAATTCACATTCCAAGTAATATTCGGCATGCTAATTACATTGCCGGTTGCCAAATTGCATTATCTCTTATAGTTTCCGAGATATGGACTATCGATAATTTACACCTTAGGCTCTGCTTCTAACTTGGGCCCAAATTGTAAAATGGTCTTATCTATTGGCGATTTCGTCCCAATTCACATTCCAAGTGATATTCGGCATGCTAATTACATTGCCGGTTGCGAAATTGCATTATCTCTTATAGTTTCCGAGATATGGACTATCAATAATTTACACCTTAGGCTCTGCTTCTAACTTGGGCCCAAATTGTAAAACGGTCTTATCTATTGGCGATTTCGTTCCAATTCACATTCCAAGTAATATTCGGCATGCAAATTACATTGCCGGTTGCCAAATTGCATTATCTCTTATAGTTTCCGAGATATGGACTATCGATAATTTACACCTTAGGCTCTGCTTCTAACTTGGGCCCAAATTGTAAAATGGTCTTATCTATTGGCGATTTCGTTCCAATTCACATTCCAAGTAATATTCGGCATGCTAATTACATTGCCGGTTGCCAAATTGCATTATCTCTTATAGTTTCCGAGATATGGACTATCGATAATTTACACCTTAGGCTCTGCTTCTAACTTGGGCCCAAATTGTAAAATGGTCTTATCTATTGGCGATTTCGTTCCAATTCCCATTCCAAGTAATATTCGGCATGCTAATTACATTGCCGGTTGCCAAATTGCATTATCTCTTATAGTTTCCGAGATATGGACTATCGATAATTTACACCATAGGCTCTGCTTCTAACTTGGGCCCAAATTGTAAAATGGTCTTATCTATTGGCGATTTCGTTCCAATTCACATTCCAAGTAATATTCGGCATGCTAATTACATTGCCGGTTGCCAAATTGCATTATCTCTTATAGTTTCCGAGATATGGACTATCGATAATTTACACCTTAGGCTCTGCTTCTAACTTGCTCCCAAATTGTAAAATGGTCTTATCTATTGGCGATTTCGTTCCAATTCACATTCCGAGTAATATTCGGCATGCTAATTACATTGCCGGTTGCCAAATTGCATTATCTCTTATAGTTTCCGAGATATGGACTATCGATAATTTACACCTTAGGCTCTGCTTCTAACTTGGGCCCAAATTGTAAAATGGTCTTATCTATTGGCGATTTCGTTCCAATTCACATTCCAAATAATATTCGGCATGCTAATTACATTGCTGGTTGCCAAATTGAATTATCTCTTATAGTTTCCGAGATATGGACTATCGATAATTTACACCTTAGGCTCTGCTTCTAACTTGGGCCCAAATTGTAAAATGGTCTTACCTATTGGCGATTTCGTTCCAATTCACATTCCAAGTAATATTCGGCATGCTAATTACATTGCCGGTTGCCAAATTGCATTATCTCTTATAGTTTCCGAGATATGGACTATCGATAATTTACACCTTAGGCTCTGCTTCTAACTTATGCCCAAATTGTAAAATGGTCTTATCTATTGGCGATTTCGTTCCAATTCACATTCCAAGTAATATTCGGCATGCTAATTACATTGCCGGTTGCCAAATTGCATTATCTCTTATAGTTTCCGAGATATGGACTATCGATAATTTACACCTTAGGCTCTGCTTCTAACTTGGGCCCAAATTGTAAAATGGTCTTATCTATTGGCGATTTCGTCCCAATTCACATTCCAAGTGATATTCGGCATGCTAATTACATTGCCGGTTGCGAAATTGCATTATCTCTTATAGTTTCCGAGATATGGACTATCGATAATTTACACCTTAGGCTCTGCTTCTAACTTGGGCCCAAATTGTAAAATGGTCTTATCTATTGGCGATTTCGTCCCAATTCACATTCCAAGTGATATTCGGCATGCTAATTACATTGCCGGTTGCCAAATTGCATTATCTCTTATAGTTTCCGAGATATGGACTATCGATAATTTACACCTTAGGCTCTGCTTCTAACTTGGGCCCAAATTGTAAAATGGTCTTATCTATTGGCGATTTCGTCCCAATTCACATTCCAAGTGATATTCGGCATGCTAATTACATTGCCGGTTGCGAAATTGCATTATCTCTTATAGTTTCCGAGATATGGACTATCAATAATTTACACCTTAGGCTCTGCTTCTAACTTGGGCCCAAATTGTAAAATGGTCTTATCTATTGGCGATTTCGTTCCAATTCACATTCCAAGTAATATTCGGCAAGCTAATTACATTGCCGGTTGCCAAATTGCATTATCTCTTATAGTTTCCGAGATATTGACTATCGATAATTTACACCATAGGCTCTGCTTCTAACTTGGGCCCAAATTGTAAAATGGTCTTATCTATTGGCGATTTCGTTCCAATTCACATTCCAAGTAATATTCGGCATGCTAATTACATTGCCGGTTGCCAAATTGCATTATCTCTTATAGTTTCCGAGATATGGACTATCGATAATTTACACCTTAGGCTCCGCTTCTAACTTGGGCCCAAATTGTAAAATGGTCTTATCTATTGGCGATTTCGTTCCAATTCACATTCCAAGTAATATTCGGCATGCTATTTACATTGCCGGTAGCCAAATTGCATTATCTCTTATAGTTTCCGAGATATGGACTATCGATAATTTACACCATAGGCTCTGCTTCTAACTTGGGCCCAAATTGTAAAATGGTCTTATCTATTGGCGATTTCGTTCCAATTCACATTCCAAGTAATATTCGGCATGCTAATAACATTGCCGGTTGCCAAATTGCATTATCTCTTATAGTTTCCGAGATATGGACTATCGATAATTTACACCATAGGCTCTGCTTCTAACTTGGGCCCAAATTGTAAAATGGTCTTATCTATTGGCGATTTCGTTCCAATTCACATTCCAAGTAATATTCGGCATGCTAATTACATTGCCGGTTGCCAAATTGCATTATCTCTTATAGTTTCCGAGATATGGACTATCGATAATTTACACCTTAGGCTCTGCTTCTAACTTGGGCCCAAATTGTAAAATGGTCTTATCTATTGGCGATTTCGTCCCAATTCACATTCCAAGTGATATTCGGCATGCTAATTACATTGCCGGTTGCGAAATTGCATTATCTCTTATAGTTTCCGAGATATGAACTATCAATAATTTACACCTTAGGCTCTGCTTCTAACTTGGGCCCAAATTGTAAAATGGTCTTATCTATTGGCGATTTCGTTCCAATTCACATTCCAAGTAATATTCGGCATGCTAATTACATTGATGGTTGCCAAATTGCATTATCTCTTATAGTTTCCGAGATATGGACTATCGATAATTTACACCTTAGGCTCTGCTTCTAACTTGGGCCCAAATTGTAAAATGGTCTTATCTATTGGCGATTTCGTTCCAATTCACATTCCAAGTAATATTCGGCATGCTCATTACATTGCCGGTTGCCAAATTGCATTATCTCTTATAGTTTCCGAGATATGGACTATCGATAATTTACACCTTAGGCTCTGCTTCTAACTTGGGCCCAAATTGTAAAATGGTCTTATCTATTGGCGATTTCGTTCCAATTCACATTCCAAGTAATATTCGGCATGCTAATTACATTGCCGGTTGCCAAATTGCATTATCTCTTATAGTTTCCGAGATATGGACTATCGATAATTTACACCATAGGCTCTGCTTCTAACTTGGGCCCAAATTGTAAAATGGTCTTATCTATTGGCGATTTCGTTCCAATTCACATTCCAAGTAATATTCGGCATGCTAATTACATTGATGGTTGCCAAATTGCATTATCTCTTATAGTTTCCGAGATATGGACTATCGATAATTTACACCTTAGGCTCTGCTTCTAACTTGGGCCCAAATTGTAAAATGGTCTTATCTATTGGCGATTTCGTTCCAATTCACATTCCAAGTAATATTCGGCATGCTAATTACATTGCCGGTTGCCAAATTGCATTATCTCTTATAGTTTCCGAGATATGGACTATCGATAATTTACACCTTAGGCTCTGCTTCTAACTTGGGCCCAAATTGTAAAATGGTCTTATCTATTGGCGATTTCGTCCCAATTCACATTCCAAGTGATATTCGGCATGCTAATTACATTGCCGGTTGCGAAATTGCATTATCTCTTATAGTTTCCGAGATATGGACTATCAATAATTTACACCTTAGGCTCTGCTTCTAACTTGGGCCCAAATTGTAAAATGGTCTTATCTAGTGGCGATTTCGTTCCAATTCACATTCCAAGTAAAATTCGGCATGCTAATTACATTGCCGGTTGCCAAATTGCATTATCTCTTATAGTTTCCGAGATATGGACTATCGATAATTTACACCTTAGGCTCTGCTTCTAACTTGGGCCCAAATTGTAAAATGGTCTTATCTATTGGCGATTTCGTCCCAATTCACATTCCAAGTGATATTCGGCATGCTAATTACATTGCCGGTTACCAAATTGCATTATCTCTTATAGTTTCCGAGATATGGACTATCGATAATTTACACCTTAGGCTCTGCTTCTAACTTGGGCCCAAATTGTAAAATGGTCTTATCTATTGGCGATTTCGTTCCAATTCACATTCCAAGTAATATTCGGCATGCTAATTACATTGCCGGTTGCCAAATTGCATTATCTCTTATAGTTTCCGAGATATGGACTATCGATAATTTACACCTTAGGCTCTGCTTCTAACTTGGGCCCAAATTGTAAAATGGTCTTATCTATTGGCGATTTCGTCCCAATTCACATTCCAAGTGATATTCGGCATGCTAATTACATTGCCGGTTGCGAAATTGCATTATCTCTTATAGTTTCCGAGATATGGACTATCAATAATTTACACCTTAGGCTCTGCTTCTAACTTGGGCCCAAATTGTAAAATGGTTTTATCTATTGGCGATTTCGTTCCAATTCACATTCCAAGTAATATTCGGCATGCTAATTACATTGCCGGTTGCCAAATTGCATTATCTCTTATAGTTTCCGAGATATGGACTATCGATAATTTACACCTTAGGCTCTGCTTCTAACTTGGGCCCAAATTGTAAAATGGTCTTATCTATTGGCGATTTCGTCCCAATTCACATTCCAAGTGATATTCGGCATGCTAATTACATTGCCGGTTGCGAAATTGCATTATCTCTTATAGTCTCCGAGATATGGACTATCAATAATTTACACCTTAGGCTCTGCTTCTAACTTGGGCCCAAATTGTAAAATGGTCTTATCTAGTGGCGATTTCGTTCCAATTCACATTCCAAGTAAAATTCGGCATGCTAATTACATTGCCGGTTGCCAAATTGCATTATCTCTTATAGTTTCCGAGATATGGACTATCGATAATTTACACCTTAGGCTCTGCTTCTAACTTGCTCCTAAATTGTAAAATGGTCTTATCTATTGGCGATTTCGTTCCAATTCACATTCCAAGTAATATTCGGCATGCTAATTACATTGCCGGTTGCCAAATTGCATTATCTCTTATAGTTTCCGAGATATGGACTATCGATAATTTACACCTTAGGCTCTGCTTCTAACTTGGGCCCAAATTGTAAAATGGTCTTATCTATTGGCGATTTCGTTCCAATTCACATTCCAAGTAATATTCGGCATGCTAATTACATTGCCGGTTGCCAAATTGAATTATCTCTTATAGTTTCCGAGATATGGACTATCGATAATTTACACCTTAGGCTCTGCTTCTAACTTGGGCCCAAATTGTAAAATGGTCTTACCTATTGGTGATTTCGTTCCAATTCACATTCCAAGTATTATTCAGCATGCTAATTACATTGCCGGTTGCCAAATTGAATTATCTCTTATAGTTTCCGAGATATGGACTATCGATAATTTACACCTTAGGCTCCGCTTCTGACTTGGGCCCAAATTGTAAAATGGTCTTATCTATTGGCGATTTCGTTCCAATTCACATTCCAAGTAATATTCGGCATGCTAATTACATTGCCGGTTGCCAAATTGCATTATCTCTTATAGTTTCCGAGATACGGACTATCGATAATTTACACCTTAGGCTCTGCTTCTAACTTGGGCCCAAATTGTAAAATGGTCTTACCTATTGGCGATTTCGTTCCAATTCACATTCCAAGTGATATTCGGCATGCTAATTACATTGCCGGTTGCGAAATTGCATTATCTCTTATAGTTTCCGAGATATGGACTATCAATAATTTACACCTTAGGCTCTGCTTCTAACTTGGGCCCAAATTGTAAAATGGTCTTATCTATTGGCGATTTCGTTCCAATTCACATTCCAAGTAATATTCGGAATGCTAATTACATTGCCGGTTGCCAAATTGCGTTATCTCTTATAGTCTCCGAGATATGGACTATCAATAATTTACACCTTAGGCTCTGCTTCTAACTTGGGCCCAAATTGTAAAATGGTCTTATCTAGTGGCGATTTCGTTCCAATTCACATTCCAAGTAAAATTCGGCATGCTAATTACATTGCCGGTTGCCAAATTGCATTATCTCTTATAGTTTCCGAGATATGGACTATCGATAATTTACACCTTAGGCTCTGCTTCTAACTTGGGCCCAAATTGTAAAATGGTCTTATCTATTGGCGATTTCGTCCCAATTCACATTCCAAGTGATAATCGGCATGCTAATTACATTGCCGGTTACCAAATTGCATTATCTCTTATAGTTTCCGAGATATGGACTATCGATAATTTACACCTTAGGCTCTGCTTCTAACTTGGGCCCAAATTGTAAAATGGTCTTATCTATTGGCGATTACGTTCCAATTCACATTCCAAGTAATATTCGGCATGCTAATTACATTGCCGGTTGCCAAATTGCATTATCTCTTATAGTTTCCGAGATATGGACTATCGATAATTTACACCTTAGGCTCTGCTTCTAACTTGGGCCCAAATTGTAAAATGGTCTTATCTATTGGCGATTTCGTCCCAATTCACATTCCAAGTGATATTCGGCATGCTAATTACATTGCCGGTTGCGAAATTGCATTATCTCTTATAGTTTCCGAGATATGGACTATCAATAATTTACACCTTAGGCTCTGCTTCTAACTTGGGCCCAAATTGTAAAACGGTCTTATCTATTGGCGATTTCGTTCCAATTCACATTCCAAGTAATATTCGGCATGCAAATTACATTGCCGGTTGCCAAATTGCATTATCTCTTATAGTTTCCGAGATATGGACTATCGATAATTTACACCTTAGGCTCTGCTTCTAACTTGGGCCCAAATTGTAAAATGGTCTTATCTATTGGCGATTTCGTTCCAATTCACATTCCAAGTAATATTCGGCATGCTAATTACATTGCCGGTTGCCAAATTGCATTATCTCTTATAGTTTCCGAGATATGGACTATCGATAATTTACACCTTAGGCTCTGCTTCTAACTTGGGCCCAAATTGTAAAATGGTCTTATCTATTGGCGATTTCGTTCCAATTCCCATTCCAAGTAATATTCGGCATGCTAATTACATTGCCGGTTGCCAAATTGCATTATCTCTTATAGTTTCCGAGATATGGACTATCGATAATTTACACCATAGGCTCTGCTTCTAACTTGGGCCCAAATTGTAAAATGGTCTTATCTATTGGCGATTTCGTTCCAATTCACATTCCAAGTAATATTCGGCATGCTAATTACATTGCCGGTTGCCAAATTGCATTATCTCTTATAGTTTCCGAGATATGGACTATCGATAATTTACACCTTAGGCTCTGCTTCTAACTTGCTCCCAAATTGTAAAATGGTCTTATCTATTGGCGATTTCGTTCCAATTCACATTCCGAGTAATATTCGGCATGCTAATTACATTGCCGGTTGCCAAATTGCATTATCTCTTATAGTTTCCGAGATATGGACTATCGATAATTTACACCTTAGGCTCTGCTTCTAACTTGGGCCCAAATTGTAAAATGGTCTTATCTATTGGCGATTTCGTTCCAATTCACATTCCAAATAATATTCGGCATGCTAATTACATTGCTGGTTGCCAAATTGAATTATCTCTTATAGTTTCCGAGATATGGACTATCGATAATTTACACCTTAGGCTCTGCTTCTAACTTGGGCCCAAATTGTAAAATGGTCTTACCTATTGGCGATTTCGTTCCAATTCACATTCCAAGTAATATTCGGCATGCTAATTACATTGCCGGTTGCCAAATTGCATTATCTCTTATAGTTTCCGAGATATGGACTATCGATAATTTACACCTTAGGCTCTGCTTCTAACTTATGCCCAAATTGTAAAATGGTCTTATCTATTGGCGATTTCGTTCCAATTCACATTCCAAGTAATATTCGGCATGCTAATTACATTGCCGGTTGCCAAATTGCATTATCTCTTATAGTTTCCGAGATATGGACTATCGATAATTTACACCTTAGGCTCTGCTTCTAACTTGGGCCCAAATTGTAAAATGGTCTTATCTATTGGCGATTTCGTCCCAATTCACATTCCAAGTGATATTCGGCATGCTAATTACATTGCCGGTTGCGAAATTGCATTATCTCTTATAGTTTCCGAGATATGGACTATCGATAATTTACACCTTAGGCTCTGCTTCTAACTTGGGCCCAAATTGTAAAATGGTCTTATCTATTGGCGATTTCGTCCCAATTCACATTCCAAGTGATATTCGGCATGCTAATTACATTGCCGGTTGCCAAATTGCATTATCTCTTATAGTTTCCGAGATATGGACTATCGATAATTTACACCTTAGGCTCTGCTTCTAACTTGGGCCCAAATTGTAAAATGGTCTTATCTATTGGCGATTTCGTCCCAATTCACATTCCAAGTGATATTCGGCATGCTAATTACATTGCCGGTTGCGAAATTGCATTATCTCTTATAGTTTCCGAGATATGGACTATCAATAATTTACACCTTAGGCTCTGCTTCTAACTTGGGCCCAAATTGTAAAATGGTCTTATCTATTGGCGATTTCGTTCCAATTCACATTCCAAGTAATATTCGGCAAGCTAATTACATTGCCGGTTGCCAAATTGCATTATCTCTTATAGTTTCCGAGATATTGACTATCGATAATTTACACCATAGGCTCTGCTTCTAACTTGGGCCCAAATTGTAAAATGGTCTTATCTATTGGCGATTTCGTTCCAATTCACATTCCAAGTAATATTCGGCATGCTAATTACATTGCCGGTTGCCAAATTGCATTATCTCTTATAGTTTCCGAGATATGGACTATCGATAATTTACACCTTAGGCTCCGCTTCTAACTTGGGCCCAAATTGTAAAATGGTCTTATCTATTGGCGATTTCGTTCCAATTCACATTCCAAGTAATATTCGGCATGCTATTTACATTGCCGGTAGCCAAATTGCATTATCTCTTATAGTTTCCGAGATATGGACTATCGATAATTTACACCATAGGCTCTGCTTCTAACTTGGGCCCAAATTGTAAAATGGTCTTATCTATTGGCGATTTCGTTCCAATTCACATTCCAAGTAATATTCGGCATGCTAATAACATTGCCGGTTGCCAAATTGCATTATCTCTTATAGTTTCCGAGATATGGACTATCGATAATTTACACCATAGGCTCTGCTTCTAACTTGGGCCCAAATTGTAAAATGGTCTTATCTATTGGCGATTTCGTTCCAATTCACATTCCAAGTAATATTCGGCATGCTAATTACATTGCCGGTTGCCAAATTGCATTATCTCTTATAGTTTCCGAGATATGGACTATCGATAATTTACACCTTAGGCTCTGCTTCTAACTTGGGCCCAAATTGTAAAATGGTCTTATCTATTGGCGATTTCGTCCCAATTCACATTCCAAGTGATATTCGGCATGCTAATTACATTGCCGGTTGCGAAATTGCATTATCTCTTATAGTTTCCGAGATATGAACTATCAATAATTTACACCTTAGGCTCTGCTTCTAACTTGGGCCCAAATTGTAAAATGGTCTTATCTATTGGCGATTTCGTTCCAATTCACATTCCAAGTAATATTCGGCATGCTAATTACATTGATGGTTGCCAAATTGCATTATCTCTTATAGTTTCCGAGATATGGACTATCGATAATTTACACCTTAGGCTCTGCTTCTAACTTGGGCCCAAATTGTAAAATGGTCTTATCTATTGGCGATTTCGTTCCAATTCACATTCCAAGTAATATTCGGCATGCTCATTACATTGCCGGTTGCCAAATTGCATTATCTCTTATAGTTTCCGAGATATGGACTATCGATAATTTACACCTTAGGCTCTGCTTCTAACTTGGGCCCAAATTGTAAAATGGTCTTATCTATTGGCGATTTCGTTCCAATTCACATTCCAAGTAATATTCGGCATGCTAATTACATTGCCGGTTGCCAAATTGCATTATCTCTTATAGTTTCCGAGATATGGACTATCGATAATTTACACCATAGGCTCTGCTTCTAACTTGGGCCCAAATTGTAAAATGGTCTTATCTATTGGCGATTTCGTTCCAATTCACATTCCAAGTAATATTCGGCATGCTAATTACATTGATGGTTGCCAAATTGCATTATCTCTTATAGTTTCCGAGATATGGACTATCGATAATTTACACCTTAGGCTCTGCTTCTAACTTGGGCCCAAATTGTAAAATGGTCTTATCTATTGGCGATTTCGTTCCAATTCACATTCCAAGTAATATTCGGCATGCTAATTACATTGCCGGTTGCCAAATTGCATTATCTCTTATAGTTTCCGAGATATGGACTATCGATAATTTACACCTTAGGCTCTGCTTCTAACTTGGGCCCAAATTGTAAAATGGTCTTATCTATTGGCGATTTCGTCCCAATTCACATTCCAAGTGATATTCGGCATGCTAATTACATTGCCGGTTGCGAAATTGCATTATCTCTTATAGTTTCCGAGATATGGACTATCAATAATTTACACCTTAGGCTCTGCTTCTAACTTGGGCCCAAATTGTAAAATGGTCTTATCTAGTGGCGATTTCGTTCCAATTCACATTCCAAGTAAAATTCGGCATGCTAATTACATTGCCGGTTGCCAAATTGCATTATCTCTTATAGTTTCCGAGATATGGACTATCGATAATTTACACCTTAGGCTCTGCTTCTAACTTGGGCCCAAATTGTAAAATGGTCTTATCTATTGGCGATTTCGTCCCAATTCACATTCCAAGTGATATTCGGCATGCTAATTACATTGCCGGTTACCAAATTGCATTATCTCTTATAGTTTCCGAGATATGGACTATCGATAATTTACACCTTAGGCTCTGCTTCTAACTTGGGCCCAAATTGTAAAATGGTCTTATCTATTGGCGATTTCGTTCCAATTCACATTCCAAGTAATATTCGGCATGCTAATTACATTGCCGGTTGCCAAATTGCATTATCTCTTATAGTTTCCGAGATATGGACTATCGATAATTTACACCTTAGGCTCTGCTTCTAACTTGGGCCCAAATTGTAAAATGGTCTTATCTATTGGCGATTTCGTCCCAATTCACATTCCAAGTGATATTCGGCATGCTAATTACATTGCCGGTTGCGAAATTGCATTATCTCTTATAGTTTCCGAGATATGGACTATCAATAATTTACACCTTAGGCTCTGCTTCTAACTTGGGCCCAAATTGTAAAATGGTTTTATCTATTGGCGATTTCGTTCCAATTCACATTCCAAGTAATATTCGGCATGCTAATTACATTGCCGGTTGCCAAATTGCATTATCTCTTATAGTTTCCGAGATATGGACTATCGATAATTTACACCTTAGGCTCTGCTTCTAACTTGGGCCCAAATTGTAAAATGGTCTTATCTATTGGCGATTTCGTCCCAATTCACATTCCAAGTGATATTCGGCATGCTAATTACATTGCCGGTTGCGAAATTGCATTATCTCTTATAGTCTCCGAGATATGGACTATCAATAATTTACACCTTAGGCTCTGCTTCTAACTTGGGCCCAAATTGTAAAATGGTCTTATCTAGTGGCGATTTCGTTCCAATTCACATTCCAAGTAAAATTCGGCATGCTAATTACATTGCCGGTTGCCAAATTGCATTATCTCTTATAGTTTCCGAGATATGGACTATCGATAATTTACACCTTAGGCTCTGCTTCTAACTTGGGCCCAAATTGTAAAATGGTCTTATCTATTGGCGATTTCGTCCCAATTCACATTCCAAGTGATATTCGGCATGCTAATTACATTGCCGGTTACCAAATTGCATTATCTCTTATAGTTTCCGAGATATGGACTATCGATAATTTACACCTTAGGCTCTGCTTCTAACTTGGGCCCAAATTGTAAAATGGTCTTATCTATTGGCGATTTCGTTCCAATTCACATTCCAAGTAATATTCGGCATGCTAATTACATTGCCGGTTGCCAAATTGCATTATCTCTTATAGTTTCCGAGATATGGACTATCGATAATTTACACCTTAGGCTCTGCTTCTAACTTGGGCCCAAATTGTAAAATGGTCTTATCTATTGGCGATTTCGTCCCAATTCACATTCCAAGTGATATTCGGCATGCTAATTACATTGCCGGTTGCGAAATTGCATTATCTCTTATAGTTTCCGAGATATGGACTATCAATAATTTACACCTTAGGCTCTGCTTCTAACTTGGGCCCAAATTGTAAAACGGTCTTATCTATTGGCGATTTCGTTCCAATTCACATTCCAAGTAATATTCGGCATGCAAATTACATTGCCGGTTGCCAAATTGCATTATCTCTTATAGTTTCCGTGATATGGACTATCGATAATTTACACCTTAGGCTCTGCTTCTAACTTGGGCCCAAATTGTAAAATGGTCTTATCTATTGGCGATTTCGTTCCAATTCACATTCCAAGTAATATTCGGCATGCTAATTACATTGCCGGTTGCCAAATTGCATTATCTCTTATAGTTTCCGAGATATGGACTATCGATAATTTACACCTTAGGCTCTGCTTCTAACTTGGGCCCAAATTGTAAAATGGCCTTATCTATTGGCGATTTCGTTCCAATTCCCATTCCAAGTAATATTCGGCATGCTAATTACATTGCCGGTTGCCAAATTGCATTATCTCTTATAGTTTCCGAGATATGGACTATCGATAATTTACACCATAGGCTCTGCTTCTAACTTGGGCCCAAATTGTAAAATGGTCTTATCTATTGGCGATTTCGTTCCAATTCACATTCCAAGTAATATTCGGCATGCTAATTACATTGCCGGTTGCCAAATTGCATTATCTCTTATAGTTTCCGAGATATGGACTATCGATAATTTACACCTTAGGCTCTGCTTCTAACTTGCTCCCAAATTGTAAAATGGTCTTATCTATTGGCGATTTCGTTCCAATTCCCATTCCAAGTAATATTCGGCATGCTAATTACATTGCCGGTTGCCAAATTGCATTATCTCTTATAGTTTCCGAGATATGGACTCTCGATAATTTACACCATAGGCTCTGTTTCTATCTTGGGCCCAAATTGTAAAATGGTCTTATCTATTGGCTATTTCGTTCCAATTCACATTCCAAGTAATATTCGGCATGCTAATTACATTGCCGGTTGCCAAATTGCATTATCTCTTATAGTTTCCGAGATATGGACTATCGATAATTTACACCTTAGGCTCTGCTTCTAACTTGCTCCCAAATTGTAAAATGGTCTTATCTATTGGCGATTTCGTTCCAATTCACATTCCAAGTAATATTCGGCATGCTAATTACATTGCCGGTTGCCAAATTGCATTATCTCTTATAGTTTCCGAGATATGGACTATCGATAATTTACACCTTAGGCTCTGCTTCTAACTTGGGCCCAAATTGTAAAATGGTCTTATCTATTGGCGATTTCGTTCCAATTCACATTCCAAATAATATTCGGCATGCTAATTACATTGCTGGTTGCCAAATTGAATTATCTCTTATAGTTTCCGAGATATGGACTATCGATAATTTACACCTTAGGCTCTGCTTCTAACTTGGGCCCAAATTGTAAAATGGTCTTACCTATTGGCGATTTCGTTCCAATTCACATTCCAAGTAATATTCGGCATGTTAATTACATTGCCGGTTGCCAAATTGCATTATCTCTTATAGTTTCCGAGATATGGACTATCGATAATTTACACCTTAGGCTCTGCTTCTAACTTATGCCCAAATTGTAAAATGGTCTTATCTATTGGCGATTTCGTTCCAATTCACATTCCAAGTAATATTCGGCATGCTAATTACATTGCCGGTTGCCAAATTGCATTATCTCTTATAGTTTCCGAGATATGGACTATCGATAATTTACACCTTAGGCTCTGCTTCTAACTTGGGCCCAAATTGTAAAATGGTCTTATCTATTGGCGATTTCGTTCCAATTCACATTCCAAGTAATATTCGGCATGCTAATTACATTGCCGGTTGCCAAATTGCATTATCTCTTATAGTTTCCGAGATATGGACTATCGATAATTTACACCTTAGGCTCTGCTTCTAACTTGGGCCCAAATTGTAAAATGGTCTTATCTATTGGCGATTTCGTTCCCATTCACATTCCAAGTAATATTCGGCATGCTAATTACATTGCCGGTTGCCAAATTGCATTATCTCTTATAGTTTCCGAGATATGGACTATCGATAATTTACACCTTAGGCTCTGCTTCTAACTTGGGCCCAAATTGTAAAATGGTCTTATCTATTGGCGATTTCGTCCCAATTCACATTCCAAGTGATATTCGGCGTGCTAATTACATTGCCGGTCGCGAAATTGCATTATCTCTTATAGTTTCCGAGATATGGACTATCAATAATTTACACCTTAGGCTCTGCTTCTAACTTGGGCCCAAATTGTAAAATGGTCTTATCTATTGGCGATTTTGTTCCAATTCACATTCCAAGTAATATTCGGCATGCTAATTACATTGCCGGTTGCCAAATTGCATTATCTCTTATAGTTTCCGAGATATGGACTATCGATAATTTACACCTTAGGCTCTGCTTCTAACTTGGGCCCAAATTGTAAAATGGTCTTATCTATTGGCGATTTCGTTCCAATTCACATTCCAAGTAATATTCGGCATGCTAATTACATTGCCGGTTGCCAAATTGCATTATCTCTTATAGTTTCCGAGATATGGACTATCGATAATTTACACCATAGGCTCTGCTTCTAACTTGGGCCCAAATTGTAAAATGGTCTTATCTATTGGCGATTTCGTTCCAATTCACATTCCAAGTAATATTCGGCATGCTAATTACATTGCCGGTTGCCAAATTGCATTATCTCTTATAGTTTCCGAGATATGGACTATCGATAATTTACACCTTAGGCTCTGCTTCTAACTTGCTCCTAAATTGTAAAATGGTCTTATCTATTGGCGATTTCGTTCCAATTCACATTCCAAGTAATATTCGGCATGCTAATTACATTGCCGGTTGCCAAATTGCATTATCTCTTATAGTTTCCGAGATATGGACTATCGATAATTTACACCTTAGGCTCTGCTTCTAACTTGGGCCCAAATTGTAAAATGGTCTTATCTATTGGCGATTTCGTTCCAATTCACATTCCAAGTAATATTCGGCATGCTAATTACATTGCCGGTTGCCAAATTGAATTATCTCTTATAGTTTCCGAGATATGGACTATCGATAATTTACACCTTAGGCTCTGCTTCTAACTTGGGCCCAAATTGTAAAATGGTCTTACCTATTGGTGATTTCGTTCCAATTCACATTCCAAGTATTATTCAGCATGCTAATTACATTGCCGGTTGCCAAATTGAATTATCTCTTATAGTTTCCGAGATATGGACTATCGATAATTTACACCTTAGGCTCTGCTTCTGACTTGGGCCCAAATTGTAAAATGGTCTTATCTATTGGCGATTTCGTTCCAATTCACATTCCAAGTAATATTCGGCATGCTAATTACATTGCCGGTTGCCAAATTGCATTATCTCTTATAGTTTCCGAGATACGGACTATCGATAATTTACACCTTAGGCTCTGCTTCTAACTTGGGCCCAAATTGTAAAATGGTCTTACCTATTGGCGATTTCGTTCCAATTCACATTCCAAGTGATATTCGGCATGCTAATTACATTGCCGGTTGCGAAATTGCATTATCTCTTATAGTTTCCGAGATATGGACTATCAATAATTTACACCTTAGGCTCTGCTTCTAACTTGGGCCCAAATTGTAAAATGGTCTTATCTATTGGCGATTTCGTTCCAATTCACATTCCAAGTAATATTCGGTATGCTAATTACATTGCCGGTTGCCAAATTGCATTATCTCTTATAGTTTCCGAGATATGGATTATCGATAATTTACACCTTAGGCTCTGCTTCTAACTTGGGCCCAAATTGTAAAATTGTCTTATCTATTGGCGATTTCGTTGCAATTCACATTCCAAGTAATATTCGGCATGCTAATTACATTGCCGGTTGCCAAATTGCATTATCTCTTATAGTTTCCGAGATATGGACTATCGATAATTTACACCTTAGGCTCTGCTTCTAACTTGGGCCCAAATTGTAAAATGGTCTTATCTATTGGCGATTTCGTCCCAATTCACATTCCAAGTAATATTCGGCATGCTAATTACATTGCCGGTTACCAAATTGCATTATCTCTTATAGTTTCCGAGATATGGACTATCGATAATTTACACCTTAGGCTCTGCTTCTAACTTGGGCCCAAATTGTAAAATGGTCTTATCTATTGGCGATTTCGTCCCAATTCACATTCCAAGTGATATTCGGCATGCTAATTACATTGCCGGTTGCGAAATTGCATTATCTCTTATAGTTTCCGAGATATGGACTATCCATAATTTACACCTTAGGCTCTGCTTCTAACTTGGGCCCAAATTGTAAAATGGTCTTATCTATTGGCGATTTCGTTCCAATTCACATTCCAAGTAATATTCGGCATGCTAATTACATTGCCGTTTGCCAAATTGCATTATCTCTTATAGTTTCCGAGATATGGACTATCGATAATTTACACCTTAGGCTCTGCTTCTAACTTGGGCCCAAATTGTAAAATGGACTTATCTATTGGCGATTTCGTTCCAATTCACATTCCAAGTAATATTCGGCATGCTAATTACATTGCCGGTTGCCAAATTGCATTATCTCTTATAGTTTCCGAGATATGGACTATCGATAATTTACACCTTAGGCTCTGCTTCTAACTTGGGCCCAAATTGTAAAATGGTCTTATCTATTGGCGATTTCGTTCCAATTCACATTCCAAGTAATATTCGGCATGCTAATTACATTGCCGGTTGCCAAATTGCATTATCTCTTATAGTTTCCGAGATATGGACTATCGATAATTTACACCATAGGCTCTGCTTCTAACTTGGGCCCAAATTGTAAAATGGTCTTATCTATTGGCGATTTCGTTCCAATTCACATTCCAAGTAATATTCGGCATGCTAATTACATTGCCGGTTGCCAAATTGCATTATCTCTTATAGTTTCCGAGATATGGACTATCGATAATTTACACCTTAGGCTCTGCTTCTAACTTGCTCCCAAATTGTAAAATGGTCTTATCTATTGGCGATTTCGTTCCAATTCACATTCCAAGTAATATTCGGCATGCTAATTACATTGCCGGTTGCCAAATTGCATTATCTCTTATAGTTTCCGAGATATGGACTATCGATAATTTACACCTTAGGCTCTGCTTCTAACTTGGGCCCAAATTGTAAAATGGTCTTATCTATTGGCGATTTCGTTCCAATTCACATTCCAAGTAATATTCGGCATGCTAATTACATTGCCGGTTGCCAAATTGAATTATCTCTTATAGTTTCCGAGATATGGACTATCGATAATTTACACCTTAGGCTCTGCTTCTAACTTGGGCCCAAATTGTAAAATGGTCTTACCTATTGGCGATTTCGTTCCAATTCACATTCCAAGTAATATTCGGCATGCTAATTACATTGCCGGTTGCCAAATTGCATTATCTCTTATAGTTTCCGAGATATGGACTATCGATAATTTACACCTTAGGCTCTGCTTCTATCTTATGCCCAAATTGTAAAATGGTCTTATCTATTGGCGATTTCGTTCCAATTCACATTCCAAGTAATATTCGGCATGCTAATTACATTGCCGGTTGCCAAATTACATTATCTCTTATAGTTTCCGAGATATGGATTATCGATAATTTACACCTTAGGCTCTGCTTCTAACTTGGGCCCAAATTGTAAAATGGTCTTATCTATTGGCGATTTCGTTCCAATTCACATTCCAAGTAATATTCGGCATGCTAATTACATTGCCGGTTGCCAAATTGCATTATCTCTTATAGTTTCCGAGATATGGACTATCGATAATTTACACCTTAGGCTCTGCTTCTAACTTGGGCCCAAATTGTAAAATGGTCTTATCTATTGGCGATTTCGTCCCAATTCACATTCCAAGTGATATTCGGCATGCTAATTACATTGCCGGTTGCGAAATTGCATTATCTCTTATAGTTTCCGAGATATGGACTATCAATAATTTACACCTTAGGCTCTGCTTCTAACTTGGGCCCAAATTGTAAAATGGTCTTATCTATTGGCGATTTCGTTCCAATTCACATTCCAAGTAATATTCGGCATGCTAATTACATTGCCGGTTGCCAAATTGCATTATCTCTTATAGTTTCCGAGATATGGACTATCGATAATTTACACCTTAGGCTCTGCTTCTAACTTGGGCCCAAATTGTAAAATGGTCTTATCTATTGGCGATTTCGTTCCAATTCACATTCCAAGTAATATTCGGCATGCTAATTACATTGCCGGTTGCCAAATTGCATTATCTCTTATAGTTTCCGAGATATGGACTATCGATAATTTACACCTTAGGCTCTGCTTCTAACTTGGGCCCAAATTGTAAAATGGTCTTATCTATTGGCGATTTCGTTCCAATTCACATTCCAAGTAATATTCGGCATGCTAATTACATTGCCGGTTGCCAAATTGCATTATCTCTTATATTTTCCGAGATATGGACTATCGATAATTTACACCATAGGCTCTGCTTCTAACTTGGGCCCAAATTGTAAAATGGTCTTATCTATTGGCGATTTCGTTCCAATTCACATTCCAAGTAATATTCGGCATGCTAATTACATTGCCGGTTGCCAAATTGCATTATCTCTTATAGTTTCCGAGATATGGACTATCGATAATTTACACCTTAGGCTCTGCTTCTAACTTGGGCCCAAATTGTAAAATGGTCTTATCTATTGGCGATTTCGTCCCAATTCACATTCCAAGTGATATTCGGCATGCTAATTACATTGCCGGTTGCGAAATTGCATTATCTCTTATAGTTTCCGAGATATGGACTATCGATAATTTACACCTTAGGCTCTGCTTCTAACTTGGGCCCAAATTGTAAAATGGTCTTATCTATTGGCGATTTCGTTCCAATTCACATTCCAAGTAATATTCGGCATGCTAATTACATTGCCGGTTGCCAAATTGCATTATCTCTTATAGTTTCCGAGATATGGACTATCGATAATTTACACCTTAGGCTCTGCTTCTAACTTGGGCCCAAATTGTAAAATGGTCTTATCTATTGGCGATTTCGTCCCAATTCACATTCCAAGTGATATTCGGCGTGCTAATTACATTGCCGGTTGCGAAATTGCATTATCTCTTATAGTTTCCGAGATATGGACTATCAATAATTTACACCTTAGGCTCTGCTTCTAACTTGGGCCCAAATTGTAAAATGGTCTTATCTATTGGCGATTTCGTTCCAATTCACATTCCTAGTAATATTCGGCATTCTAATTACATTGCCGGTTGCCAAATTGCATTATCTCTTATAGTTTCCGAGATATGGACTATCGATAATTTACACCTTAGGCTCTGCTTCTAACTTGGGCCCAAATTGTAAAATGGTCTTATCTATTGGCGATTTCGTCCCAATTCACATTCCAAGTGATATTCGGCATGCTAATTACATTGCCGGTTACCAAATTGCATTATCTCTTATAGTTTCCGAGATATGGACTATCGATAATTTACACCTTAGGCTCTGCTTCTAACTTGGGCCCAAATTGTAAAATGGTCTTATCTATTGGCGATTTCGTTCCAATTCACATTCCAAGTAATATTCGGCATGCTAATTACATTGCCGGTTGCCAAATTGCATTATCTCTTATAGTTTCCGAGATATGGACTATCGATAATTTACACCTTAGGCTCTGCTTCTAACTTGGGCCCAAATTGTAAAATGGTCTTATCTATTGGCGATTTCGTCCCAATTCACATTCCAAGTGATATTCGGCATGCTAATTACATTGCCGGTTGCGAAATTGCATTATCTCTTATAGTTTCCGAGATATGGACTATCAATAATTTACACCTTAGGCTCTGCTTCTAACTTGGGCCCAAATTGTAAAATGGTTTTATCTATTGGCGATTTCGTTCCAATTCACATTCCAAGTAATATTCGGCATGCTAATTACATTGCCGGTTGCCAAATTGCATTATCTCTTATAGTTTCCGAGATATGGACTATCGATAATTTACACCTTAGGCTCTGCTTCTAACTTGGGCCCAAATTGTAAAATGGTCTTATCTATTGGCGATTTCGTCCCAATTCACATTCCAAGTGATATTCGGCATGCTAATTACATTGCCGGTTGCGAAATTGCATTATCTCTTATAGTTTCCGAGATATGGACTATCAATAATTTACACCTTAGGCTCTGCTTCTAACTTGGGCCCAAATTGTAAAATGGTCTTATCTAGTGGCGATTTCGTTCCAATTCACATTCCAAGTAAAATTCGGCATGCTAATTACATTGCCGGTTGCCAAATTGCATTATCTCTTATAGTTTCCGAGATATGGACTATCGATAATTTACACCTTAGGCTCTGCTTCTAACTTGGGCCCAAATTGTAAAATGGTCTTATCTATTGGCGATTTCGTCCCAATTCACATTCCAAGTGATATTCGGCATGCTAATTACATTGCCGGTTACCAAATTGCATTATCTCTTATAGTTTCCGAGATATGGACTATCGATAATTTACACCTTAGGCTCTGCTTCTAACTTGGGCCCAAATTGTAAAATGGTCTTATCTATTGGCGATTTCGTTCCAATTCACATTCCAAGTAATATTCGGCATGCTAATTACATTGCCGGTTGCCAAATTGCATTATCTCTTATAGTTTCCGAGATATGGACTATCGATAATTTACACCTTAGGCTCTGCTTCTAACTTGGGCCCAAATTGTAAAATGGTCTTATCTATTGGCGATTTCGTCCCAATTCACATTCCAAGTGATATTCGGCATGCTAATTACATTGCCGGTTGCGAAATTGCATTATCTCTTATAGTTTCCGAGATATGGACTATCAATAATTTACACCTTAGGCTCTGCTTCTAACTTGGGCCCAAATTGTAAAATGGTCTTATCTATTATCGATTTCGTTCCAATTCACATTCCAAGTAATATTCGGCATGCTAATTACATTGCCGGTTGCCAAATTGCATTATCTCTTATAGTTTCCGAGATATGGACTATCGATAATTTACACCTTAGGCTCTGCTTCTAACTTGGGCCCAAATTGTAAAATGGTCTTATCTATTGGCGATTTCGTTCCAATTCACATTCCAAATAATATTCGGCATGCTAATTACATTGCTGGTTGCCAAATTGAATTATCTCTTATAGTTTCCGAGATATGGACTATCGATAATTTACACCTTAGGCTCTGCTTCTAACTTGGGCCCAAATTGTAAAATGGTCTTACCTATTGGCGATTTCGTTCCAATTCACATTCCAAGTAATATTCGGCATGCTAATTACATTGCCGGTTGCCAAATTGCATTATCTCTTATAGTTTCCGAGATATGGACTATCGATAATTTACACCTTAGGCTCTGCTTCTAACTTATGCCCAAATTGTAAAATGGTCTTATCTATTGGCGATTTCGTTCCAATTCACATTCCAAGTAATATTCGGCATGCTAATTACATTGCCGGTTGCCAAATTGCATTATCTCTTATAGTTTCCGAGATATGGACTATCGATAATTTACACCTTAGGCTCTGCTTCTAACTTGGGCCCAAATTGTAAAATGGTCTTATCTATTGGCGATTTCGTTCCAATTCACATTCCAAGTAATATTCGGCATGCTAATTACATTGCCGGTTGCCAAATTGCATTATCTCTTATAGTTTCCGAGATATGGACTATCGATAATTTACACCTTAGGCTCTGCTTCTAACTTGGGCCCAAATTGTAAAATGGTCTTATCTATTGGCGATTTCGTTCCAATTCACATTCCAAGTAATATTCGGCATGCTAATTACATTGCCGGTTGCCAAATTGCATTATCTCTTATAGTTTCCGAGATATGGACTATCGATAATTTACACCTTAGGCTCTGCTTCTAACTTGGGCCCAAATTGTAAAATGGTCTTATCTATTGGCGATTTCGTCCCAATTCACATTCCAAGTGATATTCGGCGTGCTAATTACATTGCCGGTCGCGAAATTGCATTATCTCTTATAGTTTCCGAGATATGGACTATCAATAATTTACACCTTAGGCTCTGCTTCTAACTTGGGCCCAAATTGTAAAATGGTCTTATCTATTGGCGATTTTGTTCCAATTCACATTCCAAGTAATATTCGGCATGCTAATTACATTGCCGGTTGCCAAATTGCATTATCTCTTATAGTTTCCGAGATATGGACTATCAATAATTTACACCTTAGGCTCTGCTTCTAACTTGGGCCCAAATTGTAAAATGGTCTTATCTATTGGCGATTTCGTTCCAATTCACATTCCAAGTAATATTCGGCATGCTAATTACATTGCCGGTTGCCAAATTGCATTATCTCTTATAGTTTCCGAGATATGGACTATCGATAATTTACACCATAGGCTCTGCTTCTAACTTGGGCCCAAATTGTAAAATAGTCTTATCTATTGGCGATTTCGTTCCAATTCACATTCCAAGTAATATTCGGCATGCTAATTACATTGCCGGTTGCCAAATTGCATTATCTCTTATAGTTTCCGAGATATGGACTATCGATAATTTACACCTTAGGCTCTGCTTCTAACTTGCTCCTAAATTGTAAAATGGTCTTATCTATTGGCGATTTCGTTCCAATTCACATTTCAAGTAATATTCGGCATGCTAATTACATTGCCGGTTGCCAAATTGCATTATCTCTTATAGTTTCCGAGATATGGACTATCGATAATTTACACCTTAGGCTCTGCTTCTAACTTGGGCCCAAAATGTAAAATGGTCTTATCTATTGGCGATTTCGTTCCAATTCACATTCCAAGTAATATTCGGCATGCTAATTACATTGCCGGTTGCCAAATTGAATTATCTCTTATAGTTTCCGAGATATGGACTATCGATAATTTACACCTTAGGCTCTGCTTCTAACTTGGGCCCAAATTGTAAAATGGTCTTACCTATTGGCGATTTCGTTCCAATTCACATTCCAAGTATTATTCGGCATGCTAATTACATTGCCGGTTGCCAAATTGAATTATCTCTTATAGTTTCCGAGATATGGACTATCGATAATTTACACCTTAGGCTCTGCTTCTGACTTGGGCCCAAATTGTAAAATGGTCTTATCTATTGGCGATTTCGTTCCAATTCACATTCCAAGTAATATTCGGCATGCTAATTACATTGCCGGTTGCCAAATTGCATTATCTCTTATAGTTTCCGAGATACGGACTATCGATAATTTACACCTTAGGCTCTGCTTCTAACTTGGGCCCAAATTGTAAAATGGTCTTACCTATTGGCGATTTCGTTCCAATTCACATTCCAAGTGATATTCGGCATGCTAATTACATTGCCGGTTGCGAAATTGCATTATCTCTTATAGTTTCCGAGATATGGACTATCAATAATTTACACCTTAGGCTCTGCTTCTAACTTGGGCCCAAATTGTAAAATGGTCTTATCTATTGGCGATTTCGTTCCAATTCACATTCCAAGTAATATTCGGCATGCTAATTACATTGCCGGTTGCCAAATTGAATTATCTCTTATAGTTTCCGAGATATGGACTATCGATAATTTACACCTTAGGCTCTGCTTCTAACTTGGGCCCAAATTGTAAAATGGTCTTACCTATTGGCGATTTCGTTCCAATTCACATTCCAAGTAATATTCGGCATGCTAATTACATTGCCGGTTGCCAAATTGCATTATCTCTTATAGTTTCCGAGATATGGACTATCGATAATTTACACCTTAGGCTCTGCTACTATCTTATGCCCAAATTGTAAAATGGTCTTATCTATTGGCGATTTCGTTCCAATTCACATTCCAAGTAATATTCGGCATGCTAATTACATTGCCGGTTGCCAAATTACATTATCTCTTATAGTTTCCGAGATATGGATTATCGATAATTTACACCTTAGGCTCTGCTTCTAACTTGGGCCCAAATTGTAAAATGGTCTTCTCTATTGGCGATTTCGTTCCAATTCACATTCCAAGTAATATTCGGCATGCTAATTACATTGCCGGTTGCCAAATTGAATTATCTCTTATAGTTTCCGAGATATGGACTATCGATAATTTACACCATAGGCTCTGCTTCTAACTTGGGCCCAAATTGTAAAATGGTCTTATCTATTGGCGATTTCGTTCCAATTCACATTCCAAGTAATATTCGGCATGCTAATTACATTGCCGGTTGCCAAATTGCATTATCTCTTATAGTTTCCGAGATATGGACTATCGATAATTTACACCTTAGGCTCTGCTTCTAACTTGAGCCCAAATTGTAAAATGGTCTTATCTATTGGCGATTTCGTCCCAATTCACATTCCAAGTGATATTCGGCATGCTAATTACATTGCCGGTTGCGAAATTGCATTATCTCTTATAGTTTCCGAGATATGGACTATCAATAATTTACACCTTAGGCTCTGCTTCTAACTTGGGCCCAAATTGTAAAATGGTCTTATCTATTGGCGATTTCGTTCCAATTCACATTCCAAGTAATATTCGGCATGCTAATTACATTGCCGGTTGCCAAATTGCATTATCTCTTATAGTTTCCGAGATATGGACTATCAATAATTTACACCTTAGGCTCTGCTTCTAACTTGGGCCCAAATTGTAAAATGGTCTTATCTATTGGCGATTTCGTTCCAATTCACATTCCAAGTAATATTCGGCATGCTAATTACATTGCCGGTTGCCAAATTGAATTATCTCTTATAGTTTCCGAGATATGGACTATCGATAATTTACACCTTAGGCTCTGCTTCTAACTTGGGCCCAAATTGTAAAATGGTCTTACCTATTGGCGATTTCGTTCCAATTCACATTCCAAGTAATATTCGGCATGCTAATTACATTGCCGGTTGCCAAATTGCATTATCTCTTATAGTTTCCGAGATATGGACTATCGATAATTTACACCTTAGGCTCTGCTACTATCTTATGCCCAAATTGTAAAATGGTCTTATCTATTGGCGATTTCGTTCCAATTCACATTCCAAGTAATATTCGGCATGCTAATTACATTGCCGGTTGCCAAATTACATTATCTCTTATAGTTTCCGAGATATGGATTATCGATAATTTACACCTTAGGCTCTGCTTCTAACTTGGGCCCAAATTGTAAAATGGTCTTCTCTATTGGCGATTTCGTTCCAATTCACATTCCAAGTAATATTCGGCATGCTAATTACATTGCCGGTTGCCAAATTGAATTATCTCTTATAGTTTCCGAGATATGGACTATCGATAATTTACACCATAGGCTCTGCTTCTAACTTGGGCCCAAATTGTAAAATGGTCTTATCTATTGGCGATTTCGTTCCAATTCACATTCCAAGTAATATTCGGCATGCTAATTACATTGCCGGTTGCCAAATTGCATTATCTCTTATAGTTTCCGAGATATGGACTATCGATAATTTACACCTTAGGCTCTGCTTCTAACTTGGGCCCAAATTGTAAAATGGTCTTATCTATTGGCGATTTCGTCCCAATTCACATTCCAAGTGATATTCGGCATGCTAATTACATTGCCGGTTGCGAAATTGCATTATCTCTTATAGTTTCCGAGATATGGACTATCAATAATTTACACCTTAGGCTCTGCTTCTAACTTGGGCCCAAATTGTAAAATGGTCTTATCTATTGGCGATTTCGTTCCAATTCACATTCCAAGTAATATTCGGCATGCTAACTACATTGCCGGTTGCCAAATTGCATTATCTCTTATAGTTTCCGAGATATGGACTATCGATAATTTACAAATTAGGCTATGCTTCTAACTTGGGCCCAAATTGTAAAATGGTCTTATCTATTAGCGATTTCGGTCCAATTCACATTCCAAGTAATATTCGGCATGCTAATTACATTGCCGGTTGCCAAATTGCATTATCTCTTATAGTTTCCGAGATATGGACTATCGATAATTTACACCTTAGGCTCTGCTTCTAACTTGGGCCCAAATTGTAAAATTGTCTTATCTATTGGCGATTTCGTTGCAATTCACATTCCAAGTAATATTCGGCATGCAAATTACATTGCCGGTTGCCAAATTGCATTATCTCTTATAGTTTCCGAGATATGGACTATCGATAATTTACACCTTAGGCTCTGCTTCTAACTTGGGCCCAAATTGTAAAATGGTCTTATCTATTGGCGATTTCGTTCCAATTCACATTCCAAGTAATATTCGGCATGCTAATTACATTGCCGGTTGCCAAATTGCATTATCTCTTATAGTTTCCGAGATATGGACTATCGATAATTTACACCTTAGGCTCTGCTTCTAACTTGGGCCCAAATTGTAAAATGGTCTTATCTATTGGCGATTTCGTTCCAATTCCCATTCCAAGTAATATTCGGCATGCTAATTACATTGCCGGTTGCCAAATTGCATTATCTCTTATAGTTTCCGAGATATGGACTATCGATAATTTACACCATAGGCTCTGCTTCTAACTTGGGCCCAAATTGTAAAATGGTCTTATCTATTGGCGATTTCGTTCCAATTCACATTCCAAGTAATATTCGGCATGCTAATTACATTGCCGGTTGCCAAATTGCATTATCTCTTATAGTTTCCGAGATATGGACTATCGATAATTTACACCTTAGGCTCTGCTTCTAACTTGCTCCCAAATTGTAAAATGGTCTTATCTATTGGCGATTTCGTTCCAATTCACATTCCAAGTAATATTCGGCATGCTAATTACATTGCCGGTTGCCAAATTGCATTATCTCTTATAGTTTCCGAGATATGGACTATCGATAATTTACGAACCTTTAGGCTCTGCTTCTAACTTGGGCCCAAATTGTAAAATGGTCTTATCTATTGGCGATTTCGTTCCAATTCACATTCCAAATAATATTCGGCATGCTAATTACATTGCCGGTTGCCAAATTGAATTATCTCTTATAGTTTCCGAGATATGGACTATCGATAATTTACACCTTAGGCTCTGCTTCTAACTTGGGCCCAAATTGTAAAATGGTCTTACCTATTGGCGATTTCGTTCCAATTCACATTCCAAGTAATATTCGGCATGCTAATTACATTGCCGGTTGCCAAATTGCATTATCTCTTATAGTTTCCGAGATATGGACTATCGATAATTTACACCTTAGGCTCTGCTTCTAACTTATGCCCAAATTGTAAAATGGTCTTATCTATTGGCGATTTCGTTCCAATTCACATTCCAAGTAATATTCGGCATGCTAATTACATTGCCGGTTGCCAAATTGCATTATCTCTTATAGTTTCCGAGATATGGACTATCGATAATTTACACCTTAGGCTCTGCTTCTAACTTGGGCCCAAATTGTAAAATGGTCTTATCTATTGGCGATTTCGTTCCAATTCACATTCCAAGTAATATTCGGCATGCTAATTACATTGCCGGTTGCCAAATTGCATTATCTCTTATAGTTTCCGAGATATGGACTATCGATAATTTACACCTTAGGCTCTGCTTCTAACTTGGGCCCAAATTGTAAAATGGTCTTATCTATTGGCGATTTCGTTCCAATTCACATTCCAAGTAATATTCGGCATGCTAATTACATTGCCGGTTGCCAAATTGCATTATCTCTTATAGTTTCCGAGATATGGACTATCGATAATTTACACCATAGGCTCTGCTTATAACTTGGGCCCAAATTGTAAAATGGTCTTACCTATTGGCGATTTCGTTGCAATTCACACTCCAAGTAATATTCGGCATGCTAATTACATTGCCGGTTGCCAAATTGCATTATCTCTTATAGTTTCCGAGATATGGACTATCGATAATTTACACCTTAGGCTCTGCTTCTAACTTGGGCCCAAATTGTAAAATTGTCTTATCTATTGGCGATTTCGTTGCAATTCACATTCCAAGTAATATTCGGCATGCAAATTACATTGCCGGTTGCCAAATTGCATTATCTCTTATAGTTTCCGAGATATGGGCTATCGATTATTTACACCTTAGGCTCTGCTTCTAACTTGGGCCCAAATTGTAAAATGGTCTTATCTATTGGCGATTTCGTTCCAATTCACATTCCAAGTAATATTCGGCATGCTAATTACATTGCCGGTTGCCAAATTGCATTATCTCTTATAGTTTCCGAGATATGGACTATCGATAATTTACACCTTAGGCTCTGCTTCTAACTTGGGCCCAAATTGTAAAATGATCTTATCTATTGGCGATTTCGTTCCAATTCACATTCCAAGTAATATTCGGCATGCTAATTACATTGCCGGTTGCCAAATTGCATTATCTCTTATAGTTTCCGAGATATGGACTATCGATAATTTACACCTTAGGCTCTGCTTCTAACTTGGGCCCAAATTGTAAAATGGTCTTACCTATTGGCGATTTCGTTGCAATTCACACTCCAAGTAATATTCGGCATGCTAATTACATTGCCGGTTGCGAAATTGCATTATCTCTTATAGTTTCCGAGATATGGACTATCAATAATTTACAACTTAGGCTCTGCTTCTAACTTGGGCCCAAATTGTAAAATGGTCTTATCTATTGGCGATTTCGTTCCAATTCACATTCCAAGTAATATTCGGCATGCTAATTACATTGCCGGTTGCCAAATTGCATTATCTCTTATAGTTTCCGAGATATGGACTATCGATAATTTACACCATAGGCTCTGCTTCTAACTTGGGCCCAAATTGTAAAATGGTCTTACCTATTGGCGATTTCGTTGCAATTCACACTCCAAGTAATATTCGGCATGCTAATTACATTGCCGGTTGCCAAATTGCATTATCTCTTATAGTTTCCGAGATATGGACTATCGATAATTTACACCTTAGGCTCTGCTTCTAACTTGGGCCCAAATTGTAAAATTGTCTTATCTATTGGCGATTTCGTTGCAATTCACATTCCAAGTAATATTCGGCATGCAAATTACATTGCCGGTTGCCAAATTGCATTATCTCTTATAGTTTCCGAGATATGGGCTATCGATTATTTACACCTTAGGCTCTGCTTCTAACTTGGGCCCAAATTGTAAAATGGTCTTATCTATTGGCGATTTCGTTCCAATTCACATTCCAAGTAATATTCGGCATGCTAATTACATTGCCGGTTGCCAAATTGCATTATCTCTTATAGTTTCCGAGATATGGACTATCGATAATTTACACCTTAGGCTCTGCTTCTAACTTGGGCCCAAATTGTAAAATGATCTTATCTATTGGCGATTTCGTTCCAATTCACATTCCAAGTAATATTCGGCATGCTAATTACATTGCCGGTTGCCAAATTGCATTATCTCTTATAGTTTCCGAGATATGGACTATCGATAATTTACACCTTAGGCTCTGCTTCTAACTTGGGCCCAAATTGTAAAATGGTCTTACCTATTGGCGATTTCGTTGCAATTCACACTCCAAGTAATATTCGGCATGCTAATTACATTGCCGCGAAAATTACATTGCGAAATTGCATTATCTCTTATAGTTTCCGAGATATGGACTATCAATAATTTACAACTTAGGCTCTGCTTCTAACTTGGGCCCAAATTGTAAAATGGTCTTATCTATTGGCGATTTCGTTCCAATTCACATTCCAAGTAATATTCGGCATGCTAATTACATTGCCGGTTGCCAAATTGCATTATCTCTTATAGTTTCCGAGATATGGACTATCGATAATTTACACCTTAGGCTCTGCTTCTAACATGGGCCCAAATTGTAAAATGGTCTTATCTATTGGCGATTTCGTTCCAATTCACATTCCAGGTAATATTCGGCATGCTAATTACATTGCCGGTTGCCAAATTGCATTATCTCTTATAGTTTCCGAGATATGGACTATCGATAATTTACACCTTAGGTTCTGCTTCTAACTTGGGCCCAAATTGTAAAATGGTCTTATCTATTGGCGATTTCGTTCCAATTCACATTCCAAGTAATATTCGGCATGCTAATTACATTGCCGGTTGCCAAATTGCATTATCTCTTATAGTTTCCGAGATATGGACTATCGATAATTTACACCTTAGGCTCTGCTTCTAACTTGGGCCCAAATTGTAAAATGGTCTTCTCTATTGGCGATTTCGTTCCAATTCACATTCCAAGTAATATTCGGCATGCTAATTACATTGCCGGTTGCCAAATTGCATTATCTCTTATAGTTTCCGAGATATGGACTATCCATAATTTACACCTTAGGCTCTGCTTCTAACTTGGGCCCAAATTGTAAAATGGTCTTATCTATTGGCGATTTCGTTCCAATTCACATTCCAAATAATATTCGGCATGCTAATTACATTGCCGGTTGCCAAATTGAATTATCTCTTATAGTTTCCGAGATATGGACTATCGATAATTTACACCTTAGGCTCTGCTTCTAACTTGGGCCCAAATTGTAAAATGGTCTTACCTATTGGCGATTTCGTTCCAATTCACATTCCAAGTAATATTCGGCATGCTAATTACATTGCCGGTTGCCAAATTGCATTATCTCTTATAGTTCCCGAGATATGGACTATCGATAATTTACACCTTAGGCTCTGCTTCTAACTTGGGCCCAAATTGTAAAATGGCCTTATCTATTGGCGATTTCGTTCCAATTCACATTCCAAGTAATATTCGGCATGCTAATTACATTGCCGGTTGCCAAATTGCATTATCTCTTATAGTTTCCGAGATATGGACTATCGATAATTTACACCTTAGGCTCTGCTTCTAACTTGGGCCCAAATTGTAAAATGGTCTTATCTATTGGCGATTTCGTTCCAATTCACATTCCAAGTAATATTCGGCATACTAATTACATTGCCGGTTGCCAAATTGCATTATCTCTTATAGTTTCCGAGATATGGACTATCGATAATTTACACCATAGGCTCTGCTTCTAACTTGAGCCCAAATTGTAAAATGGTCTTATCTATTGGCGATTTCGTTCCAATTCAAATTCCAAGTAATATTCGGCATGCTAATTACATTGCCGGTTGCCAAATTGCATTATCTCTTATAGTTTCCGAGATATGGACTATCGATAATTTACACCATAGGCTCTGCTTCTAACTTGGGCCCAAATTGTAAAATGGTCTTATCCATTGGCGATTTCGTTCCAATTCACATTCCAAGTAATATTCGGCATGCTAATTACATTGCCGGTTGCCAAATTGCATTATCTCTTATAGTTTCCGAGATATGGACTATCGATAATTTACACCTTAGGCTCTGCTTCTAACTTGCTCCCAAATTGTAAAATGGTCTTATCTATTGGCGATTTCGTTCCAATTCACAGTCCAAGTAATATTCGGCATGCTAATTACATTGCCGGTTGCCAAATTGCATTATCTCTTATAGTTTCCGAGATATGGACTATCGATAATTTACACCTTAGGCTCTGCTTCTAACTTGGGCCCAAATTGTAAAATGGTCTTATCTATTAGCGATTTCGTTCCAATTCACATTCCAAGTAATATTCGGCATGCTAATTACATTGCCGGTTGCCAAATTGAATTATCTCTTATAGTTTCCGAGATATGGACTATCGATAATTTACACCTTAGGCTCTGCTTCTAACTTGGGCCCAAATTGTAAAATGGTCTTACCTATTGGCGATTTCGTTCCAATTCACATTCCAAGTAATATTCGGCATGCTAATTACATTGCCGGTTGCCAAATTGCATTATCTCTTATAGTTTCCGAGATATGGACTATCGATAATTTACACCTTAGGCTCTGCTTCTAACTTGGGCCCAAATTGTAAAATGGTCTTATCTATTGGCGATTTCGTTCCAATTCACATTCCAAGTAATATTCGGCATGCTAATTACATTGCCGGTTGCCAAATTGCATT
This sequence comes from Rhynchophorus ferrugineus, assembly GCF_030347505.1. Classification (NCBI taxonomy): domain Eukaryota; kingdom Metazoa; phylum Arthropoda; class Insecta; order Coleoptera; family Curculionidae; genus Rhynchophorus; species Rhynchophorus ferrugineus. The sequence goes on along the minus strand of NW_027472658.1, from coordinate 461,638 downwards.
ATCTCTTATAGTTTCCGAGATATGGACTATCGATAATTTACACCTTAGGCTCTGCTTCTAACTTGGGCCCAAATTGTAAAATGGTCTTATCTATTGGCGATTTCGTTCCAATTCACATTCCAAGTAATATTCGGCATGCTAATTACATTGCCGGTTGCCAAATTGCATTATCTCTTATATTTTCCGAGATATGGACTATCGATAATTTACACCATAGGCTCTGCTTCTAACTTGGGCCCAAATTGTAAAATGGTCTTATCTATTGGCGATTTCGTTCCAATTCACATTCCAAGTAATATTCGGCATGCTAATTACATTGCCGGTTGCCAAATTGCATTATCTCTTATAGTTTCCGAGATATGGACTATCGATAATTTACACCTTAGGCTCTGCTTCTAACTTGGGCCCAAATTGTAAAATGGTCTTATCTATTGGCGATTTCGTCCCAATTCACATTCCAAGTGATATTCGGCATGCTAATTACATTGCCGGTTGCGAAATTGCATTATCTCTTATAGTTTCCGAGATATGGACTATCGATAATTTACACCTTAGGCTCTGCTTCTAACTTGGGCCCAAATTGTAAAATGGTCTTATCTATTGGCGATTTCGTTCCAATTCACATTCCAAGTAATATTCGGCATGCTAATTACATTGCCGGTTGCCAAATTGCATTATCTCTTATAGTTTCCGAGATATGGACTATCGATAATTTACACCTTAGGCTCTGCTTCTAACTTGGGCCCAAATTGTAAAATGGTCTTATCTATTGGCGATTTCGTCCCAATTCACATTCCAAGTGATATTCGGCGTGCTAATTACATTGCCGGTTGCGAAATTGCATTATCTCTTATAGTTTCCGAGATATGGACTATCAATAATTTACACCTTAGGCTCTGCTTCTAACTTGGGCCCAAATTGTAAAATGGTCTTATCTATTGGCGATTTCGTTCCAATTCACATTCCAAGTAATATTCGGCATGCTAATTACATTGCCGGTTGCCAAATTGCATTATCTCTTATAGTTTCCGAGATATGGACTATCGATAATTTACACCTTAGGCTCTGCTTCTAACTTGGGCCCAAATTGTAAAATGGTCTTATCTATTGGCGATTTCGTCCCAATTCACATTCCAAGTGATATTCGGCATGCTAATTACATTGCCGGTTACCAAATTGCATTATCTCTTATAGTTTCCGAGATATGGACTATCGATAATTTACACCTTAGGCTCTGCTTCTAACTTGGGCCCAAATTGTAAAATGGTCTTATCTATTGGCGATTTCGTTCCAATTCACATTCCAAGTAATATTCGGCATGCTAATTACATTGCCGGTTGCCAAATTGCATTATCTCTTATAGTTTCCGAGATATGGACTATCGATAATTTACACCTTAGGCTCTGCTTCTAACTTGGGCCCAAATTGTAAAATGGTCTTATCTATTGGCGATTTCGTCCCAATTCACATTCCAAGTGATATTCGGCATGCTAATTACATTGCCGGTTGCGAAATTGCATTATCTCTTATAGTTTCCGAGATATGGACTATCAATAATTTACACCTTAGGCTCTGCTTCTAACTTGGGCCCAAATTGTAAAATGGTTTTATCTATTGGCGATTTCGTTCCAATTCACATTCCAAGTAATATTCGGCATGCTAATTACATTGCCGGTTGCCAAATTGCATTATCTCTTATAGTTTCCGAGATATGGACTATCGATAATTTACACCTTAGGCTCTGCTTCTAACTTGGGCCCAAATTGTAAAATGGTCTTATCTATTGGCGATTTCGTCCCAATTCACATTCCAAGTGATATTCGGCAAGCTAATTACATTGCCGGTTGCGAAATTGCATTATCTCTTATAGTTTCCGAGATATGGACTATCAATAATTTACACCTTAGGCTCTGCTTCTAACTTGGGCCCAAATTGTAAAATGGTCTTATCTAGTGGCGATTTCGTTCCAATTCACATTCCAAGTAAAATTCGGCATGCTAATTACATTGCCGGTTGCCAAATTGCATTATCTCTTATAGTTTCCGAGATATGGACTATCGATAATTTACACCTTAGGCTCTGCTTCTAACTTGGGCCCAAATTGTAAAATGGTCTTATCTATTGGCGATTTCGTCCCAATTCACATTCCAAGTGATATTCGGCATGCTAATTACATTGCCGGTTACCAAATTGCATTATCTCTTATAGTTTCCGAGATATGGACTATCGATAATTTACACCTTAGGCTCTGCTTCTAACTTGGGCCCAAATTGTAAAATGGACTTATCTATTGGCGATTTCGTTCCAATTCACATTCCAAGTAATATTCGGCATGCTAATTACATTGCCGGTTGCCAAATTGCATTATCTCTTATAGTTTCCGAGATATGGACTATCGATAATTTACACCTTAGGCTCTGCTTCTAACTTGGGCCCAAATTGTAAAATGGTCTTATCTATTGGCGATTTCGTCCCAATTCACATTCCAAGTGATATTCGGCATGCTAATTACATTGCCGGTTGCGAAATTGCATTATCTCTTATAGTTTCCGAGATATGGACTATCGATAATTTACACCTTAGGCTCTGCTTCTAACTTGGGCCCAAATTGTAAAATGGTCTTATCTATTATCGATTTCGTTCCAATTCACATTCCAAGTAATATTCGGCATGCTAATTACATTGCCGGTTGCCAAATTGCATTATCTCTTATAGTTTCCGAGATATGGACTATCGATAATTTACACCTTAGGCTCTGCTTCTAACTTGGGCCCAAATTGTAAAATGGTCTTATCTATTGGCGATTTCGTTCCAATTCCCATTCCAAGTAATATTCGGCATGCTAATTACATTGCCGGTTGCCAAATTGCATTATCTCTTATAGTTTCCGAGATATGGACTATCGATAATTTACACCATAGGCTCTGCTTCTATCTTGGGCCCAAATTGTAAAATGGTCTTATCTATTGGCTATTTCGTTCCAATTCACATTCCAAGTAATATTCGGCATGCTAATTACATTGCCGGTTGCCAAATTGCATTATCTCTTATAGTTTCCGAGATATGGACTATCGATAATTTACACCTTAGGCTCTGCTTCTAACTTGCTCCCAAATTGTAAAATGGTCTTATCTATTGGCGATTTCGTTCCAATTCACATTCCAAGTAATATTCGGCATGCTAATTACATTGCCGGTTGCCAAATTGCATTATCTCTTATAGTTTCCGAGATATGGACTATCGATAATTTACACCTTAGGCTCTGCTTCTAACTTGGGCCCAAATTGTAAAATGGTCTTACCTATTGGCGATTTCGTTGCAATTCACACTCCAAGTAATATTCGGCATGCTAATTACATTGCCGGTTGCGAAATTGCATTATCTCTTATAGTTTCCGAGATATGGACTATCAATAATTTACAACTTAGGCTCTGCTTCTAACTTGGGCCCAAATTGTAAAATGGTCTTATCTATTGGCGATTTCGTTCCAATTCACATTCCAAGTAATATTCGGCATGCTAATTACATTGCCGGTTGCCAAATTGCATTATCTCTTATAGTTTCCGAGATATGGACTATCGATAATTTACACCTTAGGCTCTGCTTCTAACATGGGCCCAAATTGTAAAATGGTCTTATCTATTGGCGATTTCGTTCCAATTCACATTCCAGGTAATATTCGGCATGCTAATTACATTGCCGGTTGCCAAATTGCATTATCTCTTATAGTTTCCGAGATATGGACTATCGATAATTTACACCTTAGGTTCTGCTTCTAACTTGGGCCCAAATTGTAAAATGGTCTTATCTATTGGCGATTTCGTTCCAATTCACATTCCAAGTAATATTCGGCATGCTAATTACATTGCCGGTTGCCAAATTGCATTATCTCTTATAGTTTCCGAGATATGGACTATCGATAATTTACACCTTAGGCTCTGCTTCTAACTTGGGCCCAAATTGTAAAATGGTCTTCTCTATTGGCGATTTCGTTCCAATTCACATTCCAAGTAATATTCGGCATGCTAATTACATTGCCGGTTGCCAAATTGCATTATCTCTTATAGTTTCCGAGATATGGACTATCCATAATTTACACCTTAGGCTCTGCTTCTAACTTGGGCCCAAATTGTAAAATGGTCTTATCTATTGGCGATTTCGTTCCAATTCACATTCCAAGTAATATTCGGCATGCTAATTACATTGCCGGTTGCCAAATTGAATTATCTCTTATAGTTTCCGAGATATGGACTATCGATAATTTACACCTTAGGCTCTGCTTCTAACTTGGGCCCAAATTGTAAAATGGTCTTACCTATTGGCGATTTCGTTCCAATTCACATTCCAAGTAATATTCGGCATGCTAATTACATTGCCGGTTGCCAAATTGCATTATCTCTTATAGTTTCCGAGATATGGACTATCGATAATTTACACCTTAGGCTCTGCTTCTAACTTGGGCCCAAATTGTAAAATGGCCTTATCTATTGGCGATTTCGTTCCAATTCACATTCCAAGTAATATTCGGCATGCTAATTACATTGCCGGTTGCCAAATTGCATTATCTCTTATAGTTTCCGAGATATGGACTATCGATAATTTACACCTTAGGCTCTGCTTCTAACTTGGGCCCAAATTGTAAAATGGTCTTATCTATTGGCGATTTCGTTCCAATTCACATTCCAAGTAATATTCGGCATACTAATTACATTGCCGGTTGCCAAATTGCATTATCTCTTATAGTTTCCGAGATATGGACTATCGATAATTTACACCATAGGCTCTGCTTCTAACTTGAGCCCAAATTGTAAAATGGTCTTATCTATTGGCGATTTCGTTCCAATTCAAATTCCAAGTAATATTCGGCATGCTAATTACATTGCCGGTTGCCAAATTGCATTATCTCTTATAGTTTCCGAGATATGGACTATCGATAATTTACACCATAGGCTCTGCTTCTAACTTGGGCCCAAATTGTAAAATGGTCTTATCCATTGGCGATTTCGTTCCAATTCACATTCCAAGTAATATTCGGCATGCTAATTACATTGCCGGTTGCCAAATTGCATTATCTCTTATAGTTTCCGAGATATGGACTATCGATAATTTACACCTTAGGCTCTGCTTCTAACTTGCTCCCAAATTGTAAAATGGTCTTATCTATTGGCGATTTCGTTCCAATTCACAGTCCAAGTAATATTCGGCATGCTAATTACATTGCCGGTTGCCAAATTGCATTATCTCTTATAGTTTCCGAGATATGGACTATCGATAATTTACACCTTAGGCTCTGCTTCTAACTTGGGCCCAAATTGTAAAATGGTCTTATCTATTAGCGATTTCGTTCCAATTCACATTCCAAGTAATATTCGGCATGCTAATTACATTGCCGGTTGCCAAATTGAATTATCTCTTATAGTTTCCGAGATATGGACTATCGATAATTTACACCTTAGGCTCTGCTTCTAACTTGGGCCCAAATTGTAAAATGGTCTTACCTATTGGCAATTTCGTTCCAATTCACATTCCAAGTAATATTCGGCATGCTAATTACATTGCCGGTTGCCAAATTGCATTATCTCTTATAGTTTCCAAGATATGGACTATCGATAATTTACACCTTAGGCTCTGCTTCTAACTTGGGCCCAAATTGTAAAATGGTCTTATCTATTGGCGATTTCGTTCCAATTCACATTCCAAGTAATATTCGGCATGCTAATTACATTGCCGGTTGCCAAATTGCATTATCTCTTATAGTTTCCGAGATATGGACTATCGATAATTTACACCTTAGGCTCTGCTTCTAACTTGGGCCCAAATTGTAAAATGGTCTTATCTATTGGCGATTTCGTTCCAATTCACATTCCAAGTAATATTCGGCATGCTAATTACATTGCCGGTTGCCAAATTGCATTATCTCTTATATTTTCCGAGATATGGACTATCGATAATTTACACCATAGGCTCTGCTTCTAACTTGGGCCCAAATTGTAAAATGGTCTTATCTATTGGCGATTTCGTTCCAATTCACATTCCAAGTAATATTCGGCATGCTAATTACATTGCCGGTTGCCAAATTGCATTATCTCTTATAGTTTCCGAGATATGGACTATCGATAATTTACACCTTAGGCTCTGCTTCTAACTTGGGCCCAAATTGTAAAATGGTCTTATCTATTGGCGATTTCGTCCCAATTCACATTCCAAGTGATATTCGGCATGCTAATTACATTGCCGGTTGCGAAATTGCATTATCTCTTATAGTTTCCGAGATATGGACTATCGATAATTTACACCTTAGGCTCTGCTTCTAACTTGGGCCCAAATTGTAAAATGGTCTTATCTATTGGCGATTTCGTTCCAATTCACATTCCAAGTAATATTCGGCATGCTAATTACATTGCCGGTTGCCAAATTGCATTATCTCTTATAGTTTCCGAGATATGGACTATCGATAATTTACACCTTAGGCTCTGCTTCTAACTTGGGCCCAAATTGTAAAATGGTCTTATCTATTGGCGATTTCGTCCCAATTCACATTCCAAGTGATATTCGGCGTGCTAATTACATTGCCGGTTGCGAAATTGCATTATCTCTTATAGTTTCCGAGATATGGACTATCAATAATTTACACCTTAGGCTCTGCTTCTAACTTGGGCCCAAATTGTAAAATGGTCTTATCTATTGGCGATTTCGTTCCAATTCACATTCCAAGTAATATTCGGCATGCTAATTACATTGCCGGTTGCCAAATTGCATTATCTCTTATAGTTTCCGAGATATGGACTATCGATAATTTACACTTTAGGCTCTGCTTCTAACTTGGGCCCAAATTGTAAAATGGTCTTATCTATTGGCGATTTCGTCCCAATTCACATTCCAAGTGATATTCGGCATGCTAATTACATTGCCGGTTACCAAATTGCATTATCTCTTATAGTTTCCGAGATATGGACTATCGATAATTTACACCTTAGGCTCTGCTTCTTACTTGGGCCCAAATTGTAAAATGGTCTTATCTATTGGCGATTTCGTTCCAATTCACATTCCAAGTAATATTCGGCATGCTAATTACATTGCCGGTTGCCAAATTGCATTATCTCTTATAGTTTCCGAGATATGGACTATCGATAATTTACACCTTAGGCTCTGCTTCTAACTTGGGCCCAAATTGTAAAATGGTCTTATCTATTGGCGATTTCGTCCCAATTCACATTCCAAGTGATATTCGGCATGCTAATTACATTGCCGGTTGCGAAATTGCATTATCTCTTATAGTTTCCGAGATATGGACTATCAATAATTTACACCTTAGGCTCTGCTTCTAACTTGGGCCCAAATTGTAAAATGGTTTTATCTATTGGCGATTTCGTTCCAATTCACATTCCAAGTAATATTCGGCATGCTAATTACATTGCCGGTTGCCAAATTGCATTATCTCTTATAGTTTCCGAGATATGGACTATCGATAATTTACACCTTAGGCTCTGCTTCTAACTTGGGCCCAAATTGTAAAATGGTCTTATCTATTGGCGATTTCGTCCCAATTCACATTCCAAGTGATATTCGGCAAGCTAATTACATTGCCGGTTGCGAAATTGCATTATCTCTTATAGTTTCCGAGATATGGACTATCAATAATTTACACCTTAGGCTCTGCTTCTAACTTGGGCCCAAATTGTAAAATGGTCTTATCTAGTGGCGATTTCGTTCCAATTCACATTCCAAGTAAAATTCGGCATGCTAATTACATTGCCGGTTGCCAAATTGCATTATCTCTTATAGTTTCCGAGATATGGACTATCGATAATTTACACCTTAGGCTCTGCTTCTAACTTGGGCCCAAATTGTAAAATGGTCTTATCTATTGGCGATTTCGTCCCAATTCACATTCCAAGTGATATTCGGCATGCTAATTACATTGCCGGTTACCAAATTGCATTATCTCTTATAGTTTCCGAGATATGGACTATCGATAATTTACACCTTAGGCTCTGCTTCTAACTTGGGCCCAAATTGTAAAATGGACTTATCTATTGGCGATTTCGTTCCAATTCACATTCCAAGTAATATTCGGCATGCTAATTACATTGCCGGTTGCCAAATTGCATTATCTCTTATAGTTTCCGAGATATGGACTATCGATAATTTACACCTTAGGCTCTGCTTCTAACTTGGGCCCAAATTGTAAAATGGTCTTATCTATTGGCGATTTCGTCCCAATTCACATTCCAAGTGATATTCGGCATGCTAATTACATTGCCGGTTGCGAAATTGCATTATCTCTTATAGTTTCCGAGATATGGACTATCGATAATTTACACCTTAGGCTCTGCTTCTAACTTGGGCCCAAATTGTAAAATGGTCTTATCTATTATCGATTTCGTTCCAATTCACATTCCAAGTAATATTCGGCATGCTAATTACATTGCCGGTTGCCAAATTGCATTATCTCTTATAGTTTCCGAGATATGGACTATCGATAATTTACACCTTAGGCTCTGCTTCTAACTTGGGCCCAAATTGTAAAATGGTCTTATCTATTGGCGATTTCGTTCCAATTCCCATTCCAAGTAATATTCGGCATGCTAATTACATTGCCGGTTGCCAAATTGCATTATCTCTTATAGTTTCCGAGATATGGACTATCGATAATTTACACCATAGGCTCTGCTTCTATCTTGGGCCCAAATTGTAAAATGGTCTTATCTATTGGCTATTTCGTTCCAATTCACATTCCAAGTAATATTCGGCATGCTAATTACATTGCCGGTTGCCAAATTGCATTATCTCTTATAGTTTCCGAGATATGGACTATCGATAATTTACACCTTAGGCTCTGCTTCTAACTTGCTCCCAAATTGTAAAATGGTCTTATCTATTGGCGATTTCGTTCCAATTCACATTCCAAGTAATATTCGGCATGCTAATTACATTGCCGGTTGCCAAATTGCATTATCTCTTATAGTTTCCGAGATATGGACTATCGATAATTTACACCTTAGGCTCTGCTTCTAACTTGGGCCCAAATTGTAAAATGGTCTTATCTATTGGCGATTTCGTTCCAATTCACATTCCAAATAATATTCGGCATGCTAATTACATTGCTGGTTGCCAAATTGAATTATCTCTTATAGTTTCCGAGATATGGACTATCGATAATTTACACCTTAGGCTCTGCTTCTAACTTGGGCCCAAATTGTAAAATGGTCTTACCTATTGGCGATTTCGTTCCAATTCACATTCCAAGTAATATTCGGCATGCTAATTACATTGCCGGTTGCCAAATTGCATTATCTCTTATAGTTTCCGAGATATGGACTATCGATAATTTACACCTTAGGCTCTGCTTCTAACTTATGCCCAAATTGTAAAATGGTCTTATCTATTGGCGATTTCGTTCCAATTCACATTCCAAGTAATATTCGGCATGCTAATTACATTGCCGGTTGCCAAATTGCATTATCTCTTATAGTTTCCGAGATATGGACTATCGATAATTTACACCTTAGGCTCTGCTTCTAACTTGGGCCCAAATTGTAAAATGGTCTTATCTATTGGCGATTTCGTTCCAATTCACATTCCAAGTAATATTCGGCATGCTAATTACATTGCCGGTTGCCAAATTGCATTATCTCTTATAGTTTCCGAGATATGGACTATCGATAATTTACACCTTAGGCTCTGCTTCTAACTTGGGCCCAAATTGTAAAATGGTCTTATCTATTGGCGATTTCGTTCCAATTCACATTCCAAGTAATATTCGGCATGCTAATTACATTGCCGGTTGCCAAATTGCATTATCTCTTATAGTTTCCGAGATATGGACTATCGATAATTTACACCTTAGGCTCTGCTTCTAACTTGGGCCCAAATTGTAAAATGGTCTTATCTATTGGCGATTTCGTCCCAATTCACATTCCAAGTGATATTCGGCGTGCTAATTACATTGCCGGTCGCGAAATTGCATTATCTCTTATAGTTTCCGAGATATGGACTATCAATAATTTACACCTTAGGCTCTGCTTCTAACTTGGGCCCAAATTGTAAAATGGTCTTATCTATTGGCGATTTTGTTCCAATTCACATTCCAAGTAATATTCGGCATGCTAATTACATTGCCGGTTGCCAAATTGCATTATCTCTTATAGTTTCCGAGATATGGACTATCGATAATTTACACCTTAGGCTCTGCTTCTAACTTGGGCCCAAATTGTAAAATGGTCTTATCTATTGGCGATTTCGTTCCAATTCACATTCCAAGTAATATTCGGCATGCTAATTACATTGCCGGTTGCCAAATTGCATTATCTCTTATAGTTTCCGAGATATGGACTATCGATAATTTACACCATAGGCTCTGCTTCTAACTTGGGCCCAAATTGTAAAATGGTCTTATCTATTGGCGATTTCGTTCCAATTCACATTCCAAGTAATATTCGGCATGCTAATTACATTGCCGGTTGCCAAATTGCATTATCTCTTATAGTTTCCGAGATATGGACTATCGATAATTTACACCTTAGGCTCTGCTTCTAACTTGCTCCTAAATTGTAAAATGGTCTTATCTATTGGCGATTTCGTTCCAATTCACATTCCAAGTAATATTCGGCATGCTAATTACATTGCCGGTTGCCAAATTGCATTATCTCTTATAGTTTCCGAGATATGGACTATTGATAATTTACACCTTAGGCTCTGCTTCTAACTTGGGCCCAAATTGTAAAATGGTCTTATCTATTGGCGATTTCGTTCCAATTCACATTCCAAGTAATATTCGGCATGCTAATTACATTGCCGGTTGCCAAATTGAATTATCTCTTATAGTTTCCGAGATATGGACTATCGATAATTTACACCTTAGGCTCTGCTTCTAACTTGGGCCCAAATTGTAAAATGGTCTTACCTATTGGCGATTTCGTTCCAATTCACATTCCAAGTATTATTCAGCATGCTAATTACATTGCCGGTTGCCAAATTGAATTATCTCTTATAGTTTCCGAGATATGGACTATCGATAATTTACACCTTAGGCTCTGCTTCTGACTTGGGCCCAAATTGTAAAATGGTCTTATCTATTGGCGATTTCGTTCCAATTCACATTCCAAGTAATATTCGGCACGCTAATTACATTGCCGGTTGCCAAATTGCATTATCTCTTATAGTTTCCGAGATACGGACTATCGATAATTTACACCTTAGGCTCTGCTTCTAACTTGGGCCCAAATTGTAAAATGGTCTTACCTATTGGCGATTTCGTTCCAATTCACATTCCAAGTGATATTCGGCATGCTAATTACATTGCCGGTTGCGAAATTGCATTATCTCTTATAGTTTCCGAGATATGGACTATCAATAATTTACACCTTAGGCTCTGCTTCTAACTTGGGCCCAAATTGTAAAATGGTCTTATCTATTGGCGATTTCGTTCCAATTCACATTCCAAGTAATATTCGGCATGCTAATTACATTGCCGGTTGCCAAATTGCATTATCTCTTATAGTTTCCGAGATATGGACTATCGATAATTTACACCTTAGGCTCTGCTTCTAACTTGGGCCCAAATTGTAAAATTGTCTTATCTATTGGCGATTTCGTTGCAATTCACATTCCAAGTAATATTCGGCATGCTAATTACATTGCCGGTTGCCAAATTGCATTATCTCTTATAGTTTCCGAGATATGGACTATCGATAATTTACACCTTAGGCTCTGCTTCTAACTTGGGCCCAAATTGTAAAATGGTCTTATCTATTGGCGATTTCGTCCCAATTCACATTCCAAGTAATATTCGGCATGCTAATTACATTGCCGGTTACCAAATTGCATTATCTCTTATAGTTTCCGAGATATGGACTATCGATAATTTACACCTTAGGCTCTGCTTCTAACTTGGGCCCAAATTGTAAAATGGTCTTATCTATTGGCGATTTCGTCCCAATTCACATTCCAAGTGATATTCGGCATGCTAATTACATTGCCGGTTGCGAAATTGCATTATCTCTTATAGTTTCCGAGATATGGACTATCCATAATTTACACCTTAGGCTCTGCTTCTAACTTGGGCCCAAATTGTAAAATGGTCTTATCTATTGGCGATTTCGTTCCAATTCACATTCCAAGTAATATTCGGCATGCTAATTACATTGCCGTTTGCCAAATTGCATTATCTCTTATAGTTTCCGAGATATGGACTATCGATAATTTACACCTTAGGCTCTGCTTCTAACTTGGGCCCAAATTGTAAAATGGCCTTATCTATTGGCGATTTCGTTCCAATTCACATTCCAAGTAATATTCGGCATGCTAATTACATTGCCGGTTGCCAAATTGCATTATCTCTTATAGTTTCCGAGATATGGACTATCGATAATTTACACCTTAGGCTCTGCTTCTAACTTGGGCCCAAATTGTAAAATGGTCTTATCTATTGGCGATTTCGTTCCAATTCACATTCCAAGTAATATTCGGCATGCTAATTACATTGCCGGTTGCCAAATTGCATTATCTCTTATAGTTTCCGAGATATGGACTATCGATAATTTACACCATAGGCTCTGCTTCTAACTTGGGCCCAAATTGTAAAATGGTCTTATCTATTGGCGATTTCGTTCCAATTCACATTCCAAGTAATATTCGGCATGCTAATTACATTGCCGGTTGCCAAATTGCATTATCTCTTATAGTTTCCGAGATATGGACTATCGATAATTTACACCTTAGGCTCTGCTTCTAACTTGCTCCCAAATTGTAAAATGGTCTTATCTATTGGCGATTTCGTTCCAATTCACATTCCAAGTAATATTCGGCATGCTAATTACATTGCCGGTTGCCAAATTGCATTATCTCTTATAGTTTCCGAGATATGGACTATCGATAATTTACACCTTAGGCTCTGCTTCTAACTTGGGCCCAAATTGTAAAATGGTCTTATCTATTGGCGATTTCGTTCCAATTCACATTCCAAGTAATATTCGGCATGCTAATTACATTGCCGGTTGCCAAATTGAATTATCTCTTATAGTTTCCGAGATATGGACTATCGATAATTTACACCTTAGGCTCTGCTTCTAACTTGGGCCCAAATTGTAAAATGGTCTTACCTATTGGCGATTTCGTTCCAATTCACATTCCAAGTAATATTCGGCATGCTAATTACATTGCCGGTTGCCAAATTGCATTATCTCTTATAGTTTCCGAGATATGGACTATCGATAATTTACACCTTAGGCTCTGCTTCTATCTTATGCCCAAATTGTAAAATGGTCTTATCTATTGGCGATTTCGTTCCAATTCACATTCCAAGTAATATTCGGCATGCTAATTACATTGCCGGTTGCCAAATTACATTATCTCTTATAGTTTCCGAGATATGGATTATCGATAATTTACACCTTAGGCTCTGCTTCTAACTTGGGCCCAAATTGTAAAATGGTCTTCTCTATTGGCGATTTCGTTCCAATTCACATTCCAAGTAATATTCGGCATGCTAATTACATTGCCGGTTGCCAAATTGAATTATCTCTTATAGTTTCCGAGATATGGACTATCGATAATTTACACCATAGGCTCTGCTTCTAACTTGGGCCCAAATTGTAAAATGGTCTTATCTATTGGCGATTTCGTTCCAATTCACATTCCAAGTAATATTCGGCATGCTAATTACATTGCCGGTTGCCAAATTGCATTATCTCTTATAGTTTCCGAGATATGGACTATCGATAATTTACACCTTAGGCTCTGCTTCTAACTTGGGCCCAAATTGTAAAATGGTCTTTTCTATTGGCGATTTCGTCCCAATTCACATTCCAAGTGATATTCGGCATGCTAATTACATTGCCGGTTGCGAAATTGCATTATCTCTTATAGTTTCCGAGATATGGACTATCAATAATTTACACCTTAGGCTCTGCTTCTAACTTGGGCCCAAATTGTAAAATGGTCTTATCTATTGGCGATTTCGTTCCAATTCACATTCCAAGTAATATTCGGCATGCTAATTACATTGCCGGTTGCCAAATTGCATTATCTCTTATAGTTTCCGAGATATGGACTATCGATAATTTACACCTTAGGCTCTGCTTCTAACTTGGGCCCAAATTGTAAAATGGTCTTATCTATTGGCGATTTCGTTCCAATTCACATTCCAAGTAATATTCGGCATGCTAATTACATTGCCGGTTGCCAAATTGCATTATCTCTTATAGTTTCCGAGATATGGACTATCGATAATTTACACCTTAGGCTCTGCTTCTAACTTGGGCCCAAATTGTAAAATGGTCTTATCTATTGGCGATTTCGTTCCAATTCACATTCCAAGTAATATTCGGCATGCTAATTACATTGCCGGTTGCCAAATTGCATTATCTCTTATATTTTCCGAGATATGGACTATCGATAATTTACACCATAGGCTCTGCTTCTAACTTGGGCCCAAATTGTAAAATGGTCTTATCTATTGGCGATTTCGTTCCAATTCACATTCCAAGTAATATTCGGCATGCTAATTACATTGCCGGTTGCCAAATTGCATTATCTCTTATAGTTTCCGAGATATGGACTATCGATAATTTACACCTTAGGCTCTGCTTCTAACTTGGGCCCAAATTGTAAAATGGTCTTATCTATTGGCGATTTCGTCCCAATTCACATTCCAAGTGATATTCGGCATGCTAATTACATTGCCGGTTGCGAAATTGCATTATCTCTTATAGTTTCCGAGATATGGACTATCGATAATTTACACCTTAGGCTCTGCTTCTAACTTGGGCCCAAATTGTAAAATGGTCTTATCTATTGGCGATTTCGTTCCAATTCACATTCCAAGTAATATTCGGCATGCTAATTACATTGCCGGTTGCCAAATTGCATTATCTCTTATAGTTTCCGAGATATGGACTATCGATAATTTACACCTTAGGCTCTGCTTCTAACTTGGGCCCAAATTGTAAAATGGTCTTATCTATTGGCGATTTCGTCCCAATTCACATTCCAAGTGATATTCGGCGTGCTAATTACATTGCCGGTTGCGAAATTGCATTATCTCTTATAGTTTCCGAGATATGGACTATCAATAATTTACACCTTAGGCTCTGCTTCTAACTTGGGCCCAAATTGTAAAATGGTCTTATCTATTGGCGATTTCGTTCCAATTCACATTCCAAGTAATATTCGGCATTCTAATTACATTGCCGGTTGCCAAATTGCATTATCTCTTATAGTTTCCGAGATATGGACTATCGATAATTTACACCTTAGGCTCTGCTTCTAACTTGGGCCCAAATTGTAAAATGGTCTTATCTATTGGCGATTTCGTCCCAATTCACATTCCAAGTGATATTCGGCATGCTAATTACATTGCCGGTTACCAAATTGCATTATCTCTTATAGTTTCCGAGATATGGACTATCGATAATTTACACCTTAGGCTCTGCTTCTAACTTGGGCCCAAATTGTAAAATGGTCTTATCTATTGGCGATTTCGTTCCAATTCACATTCCAAGTAATATTCGGCATGCTAATTACATTGCCGGTTGCCAAATTGCATTATCTCTTATAGTTTCCGAGATATGGACTATCGATAATTTACACCTTAGGCTCTGCTTCTAACTTGGGCCCAAATTGTAAAATGGTCTTATCTATTGGCGATTTCGTCCCAATTCACATTCCAAGTGATATTCGGCATGCTAATTACATTGCCGGTTGCGAAATTGCATTATCTCTTATAGTTTCCGAGATATGGACTATCAATAATTTACACCTTAGGCTCTGCTTCTAACTTGGGCCCAAATTGTAAAATGGTTTTATCTATTGGCGATTTCGTTCCAATTCACATTCCAAGTAATATTCGGCATGCTAATTACATTGCCGGTTGCCAAATTGCATTATCTCTTATAGTTTCCGAGATATGGACTATCGATAATTTACACCTTAGGCTCTGCTTCTAACTTGGGCCCAAATTGTAAAATGGTCTTATCTATTGGCGATTTCGTCCCAATTCACATTCCAAGTGATATTCGGCATGCTAATTACATTGCCGGTTGCGAAATTGCATTATCTCTTATAGTTTCCGAGATATGGACTATCAATAATTTACACCTTAGGCTCTGCTTCTAACTTGGGCCCAAATTGTAAAATGGTCTTATCTAGTGGCGATTTCGTTCCAATTCACATTCCAAGTAAAATTCGGCATGCTAATTACATTGCCGGTTGCCAAATTGCATTATCTCTTATAGTTTCCGAGATATGGACTATCGATAATTTACACCTTAGGCTCTGCTTCTAACTTGGGCCCAAATTGTAAAATGGTCTTATCTATTGGCGATTTCGTCCCAATTCACATTCCAAGTGATATTCGGCATGCTAATTACATTGCCGGTTACCAAATTGCATTATCTCTTATAGTTTCCGAGATATGGACTATCGATAATTTACACCTTAGGCTCTGCTTCTAACTTGGGCCCAAATTGTAAAATGGTCTTATCTATTGGCGATTTCGTTCCAATTCACATTCCAAGTAATATTCGGCATGCTAATTACATTGCCGGTTGCCAAATTGCATTATCTCTTATAGTTTCCGAGATATGGACTATCGATAATTTACACCTTAGGCTCTGCTTCTAACTTGGGCCCAAATTGTAAAATGGTCTTATCTATTGGCGATTTCGTCCCAATTCACATTCCAAGTGATATTCGGCATGCTAATTACATTGCCGGTTGCGAAATTGCATTATCACTTATAGTTTCCGAGATATGGACTATCAATAATTTACACCTTAGGCTCTGCTTCTAACTTGGGCCCAAATTGTAAAATGGTCTTATCTATTATCGATTTCGTTCCAATTCACATTCCAAGTAATATTCGGCATGCTAATTACATTGCCGGTTGCCAAATTGCATTATCTCTTATAGTTTCCGAGATATGGACTATCGATTATTTACACCTTAGGCTCTGCTTCTAACTTGGGCCCAAATTGTAAAATGGTCTTATCTATTGGCGATTTCGTTCCAATTCACATTCCAAGTAATATTCGGCATGCTAATTACATTGCCGGTTGCCAAATTGCATTATCTCTTATAGTTTCCGAGATATGGACTATCGATAATTTACACCTTAGGCTCTGCTTCTAACTTGGGCCCAAATTGTAAAATGGTCTTATCTATTGGCGATTTCGTTCCAATTCCCATTCCAAGTAATATTCGGCATGCTAATTACATTGCCGGTTGCCAAATTGCATTATCTCTTATAGTTTCCGAGATATGGACTATCGATAATTTACACCATAGGCTCTGCTTCTATCTTGGGCCCAAATTGTAAAATGGTCTTATCTATTGGCTATTTCGTTCCAATTCACATTCCAAGTAATATTCGGCATGCTAATTACATTGCCGGTTGCCAAATTGCATTATCTCTTATAGTTTCCGAGATATGGACTATCGATAATTTACACCTTAGGCTCTGCTTCTAACTTGCTCCCAAATTGTAAAATGGTCTTATCTATTGGCGATTTCGTTCCAATTCACATTCCAAGTAATATTCGGCATGCTAATTACATTGCCGGTTGCCAAATTGCATTATCTCTTATAGTTTCCGAGATATGGACTATCGATAATTTACACCTTAGGCTCTGCTTCTAACTTGGGCCCAAATTGTAAAATGGTCTTATCTATTGGCGATTTCGTTCCAATTCACATTCCAAATAATATTCGGCATGCTAATTACATTGCTGGTTGCCAAATTGAATTATCTCTTATAGTTTCCGAGATATGGACTATCGATAATTTACACCTTAGGCTCTGCTTCTAACTTGCCCAAATTGTAAAATGGTCTTATCTATTGGCGATTTCGTTCCAATTCACATTCCAAGTAATATTCGGCATGCTAATTACATTGCCGGTTGCCAAATTGCATTATCTCTTATAGTTTCCGAGATATGGACTATCGATAATTTACACCTTAGGCTCTGCTTCTAACTTGGGCCCAAATTGTAAAATGGTCTTATCTATTGGCGATTTCGTCCCAATTCACACTCCAAGTGATATTCGGCGTGCTAATTACATTGCCGGTCGCGAAATTGCATTATCTCTTATAGTTTCCGAGATATGGACTATCAATAATTTACACCTTAGGCTCTGCTTCTAACTTGGGCCCAAATTGTAAAATGGTCTTATCTATTGGCGATTTTGTTCCAATTCACATTCCAAGTAATATTCGGCATGCTAATTACATTGCCGGTTGCCAAATTGCATTATCTCTTATAGTTTCCGAGATATGGACTATCAATAATTTACACCTTAGGCTCTGCTTCTAACTTGGGCCCAAATTGTAAAATGGTCTTATCTATTGGCGATTTCGTTCCAATTCACATTCCAAGTAATATTCGGCATGCTAATTACATTGCCGGTTGCCAAATTGCATTATCTCTTATAGTTTCCGAGATATGGACTATCGATAATTTACACCATAGGCTCTGCTTCTAACTTGGGCCCAAATTGTAAAATGGTCTTATCTATTGGCGATTTCGTTCCAATTCACATTCCAAGTAATATTCGGCATGCTAATTACATTGCCGGTTGCCAAATTGCATTATCTCTTATAGTTTCCGAGATATGGACTATCGATAATTTACACCTTAGGCTCTGCTTCTAACTTGCTCCTAAATTGTAAAATGGTCTTATCTATTGGCGATTTCGTTCCAATTCACATTCCAAGTAATATTCGGCATGCTAATTACATTGCCGGTTGCCAAATTGCATTATCTCTTATAGTTTCCGAGATATGGACTATCGATAATTTACACCTTAGGCTCTGCTTCTAACTTGGGCCCAAATTGTAAAATGGTCTTATCTATTGGCGATTTCGTTCCAATTCACATTCCAAGTAATATTCGGCATGCTAATTACATTGCCGGTTGCCAAATTGAATTATCTCTTATAGTTTCCGAGATATGGACTATCGATAATTTACACCTTAGGCTCTGCTTCTAACTTGGGCCCAAATTGTAAAATGGTCTTACCTATTGGCGATTTCGTTCCAATTCACATTCCAAGTATTATTCGGCATGCTAATTACATTGCCGGTTGCCAAATTGAATTATCTCTTATAGTTTCCGAGATATGGACTATCGATAATTTACACCTTAGGCTCTGCTTCTGACTTGGGCCCAAATTGTAAAATGGTCTTATCTATTGGCGATTTCGTTCCAATTCACATTCCAAGTAATGTACGGCATGCTAATTACATTGCCGGTTGCCAAATTGCATTATCTCTTATAGTTTCCGAGATACGGACTATCGATAATTTACACCTTAGGCTCTGCTTCTAACTTGGGCCCAAATTGTAAAATGGTCTTACCTATTGGCGATTTCGTTCCAATTCACATTCCAAGTGATATTCGGCATGCTAATTACATTGCCGGTTGCGAAATTGCATTATCTCTTATAGTTTCCGAGATATGGACTATCAATAATTTACACCTTAGGCTCTGCTTCTAACTTGGGCCCAAATTGTAAAATGGTCTTATCTATTGGCGATTTCGTTCCAATTCACATTCCAAGTAATATTCGGCATGCTAATTACATTGCCGGTTGCCAAATTGAATTATCTCTTATAGTTTCCGAGATATGGACTATCGATAATTTACACCTTAGGCTCTGCTTCTAACTTGGGCCCAAATTGTAAAATGGTCTTACCTATTGGCGATTTCGTTCCAATTCACATTCCAAGTAATATTCGGCATGCTAATTACATTGCCGGTTGCCAAATTGCATTATCTCTTATAGTTTCCGAGATATGGACTATCGATAATTTACACCTTAGGCTCTGCTACTATCTTATGCCCAAATTGTAAAATGGTCTTATCTATTGGCGATTTCGTTCCAATTCACATTCCAAGTAATATTCGGCATGCTAATTACATTGCCGGTTGCCAAATTACATTATCTCTTATAGTTTCCGAGATATGGATTATCGATAATTTACACCTTAGGCTCTGCTTCTAACTTGGGCCCAAATTGTAAAATGGTCTTCTCTATTGGCGATTTCGTTCCAATTCACATTCCAAGTAATATTCGGCATGCTAATTACATTGCCGGTTGCCAAATTGAATTATCTCTTATAGTTTCCGAGATATGGACTATCGATAATTTACACCATAGGCTCTGCTTCTAACTTGGGCCCAAATTGTAAAATGGTCTTATCTATTGGCGATTTCGTTCCAATTCACATTCCAAGTAATATTCGGCATGCTAATTACATTGCCGGTTGCCAAATTGCATTATCTCTTATATTTTCCGAGATATGGACTATCGATAATTTACACCTTAGGCTCTGCTTCTAACTTGGGCCCAAATTGTAAAATGGTCTTATCTAGTGGCGATTTCGTTCCAATTCACATTCCAAGTAAAATTCGGCATGCTAATTACATTGCCGGTTGCCAAATTGCATTATCTCTTATAGTTTCCGAGATATGGACTATCGATAATTTACACCTTAGGCTCTGCTTCTAACTTGGGCCCAAATTGTAAAATGGTCTTATCTATTGGCGATTTCGTCCCAATTCACATTCCAAGTGATATTCGGCATGCTAATTACATTGCCGGTTACCAAATTGCATTATCTCTTATAGTTTCCGAGATATGGACTATCGATAATTTACACCTTAGGCTCTGCTTCTAACTTGGGCCCAAATTGTAAAATGGTCTTATCTATTGGCGATTTCGTTCCAATTCACATTCCAAGTAATATTCGGCATGCTAATTACATTGCCGGTTGCCAAATTGCATTATCTCTTATAGTTTCCGAGATATGGACTATCGATAATTTACACCTTAGGCTCTGCTTCTAACTTGGGCCCAAATTGTAAAATGGTCTTATCTATTGGCGATTTCGTCCCAATTCACATTCCAAGTGATATTCGGCATGCTAATTACATTGCCGGTTGCGAAATTGCATTATCACTTATAGTTTCCGAGATATGGACTATCAATAATTTACACCTTAGGCTCTGCTTCTAACTTGGGCCCAAATTGTAAAATGGTCTTATCTATTATCGATTTCGTTCCAATTCACATTCCAAGTAATATTCGGCATGCTAATTACATTGCCGGTTGCCAAATTGCATTATCTCTTATAGTTTCCGAGATATGGACTATCGATTATTTACACCTTAGGCTCTGCTTCTAACTTGGGCCCAAATTGTAAAATGGTCTTATCTATTGGCGATTTCGTTCCAATTCACATTCCAAGTAATATTCGGCATGCTAATTACATTGCCGGTTGCCAAATTGCATTATCTCTTATAGTTTCCGAGATATGGACTATCGATAATTTACACCTTAGGCTCTGCTTCTAACTTGGGCCCAAATTGTAAAATGGTCTTATCTATTGGCGATTTCGTTCCAATTCCCATTCCAAGTAATATTCGGCATGCTAATTACATTGCCGGTTGCCAAATTGCATTATCTCTTATAGTTTCCGAGATATGGACTATCGATAATTTACACCATAGGCTCTGCTTCTATCTTGGGCCCAAATTGTAAAATGGTCTTATCTATTGGCTATTTCGTTCCAATTCACATTCCAAGTAATATTCGGCATGCTAATTACATTGCCGGTTGCCAAATTGCATTATCTCTTATAGTTTCCGAGATATGGACTATCGATAATTTACACCTTAGGCTCTGCTTCTAACTTGCTCCCAAATTGTAAAATGGTCTTATCTATTGGCGATTTCGTTCCAATTCACATTCCAAGTAATATTCGGCATGCTAATTACATTGCCGGTTGCCAAATTGCATTATCTCTTATAGTTTCCGAGATATGGACTATCGATAATTTACACCTTAGGCTCTGCTTCTAACTTGGGCCCAAATTGTAAAATGGTCTTATCTATTGGCGATTTCGTTCCAATTCACATTCCAAATAATATTCGGCATGCTAATTACATTGCTGGTTGCCAAATTGAATTATCTCTTATAGTTTCCGAGATATGGACTATCGATAATTTACACCTTAAGCTCTGCTTCTAACTTGCCCAAATTGTAAAATGGTCTTATCTATTGGCGATTTCGTTCCAATTCACATTCCAAGTAATATTCGGCATGCTAATTACATTGCCGGTTGCCAAATTGCATTATCTCTTATAGTTTCCGAGATATGGACTATCGATAATTTACACCTTAGGCTCTGCTTCTAACTTGGGCCCAAATTGTAAAATGGTCTTATCTATTGGCGATTTCGTCCCAATTCACACTCCAAGTGATATTCGGCGTGCTAATTACATTGCCGGTCGCGAAATTGCATTATCTCTTATAGTTTCCGAGATATGGACTATCAATAATTTACACCTTAGGCTCTGCTTCTAACTTGGGCCCAAATTGTAAAATGGTCTTATCTATTGGCGATTTTGTTCCAATTCACATTCCAAGTAATATTCGGCATGCTAATTACATTGCCGGTTGCCAAATTGCATTATCTCTTATAGTTTCCGAGATATGGACTATCAATAATTTACACCTTAGGCTCTGCTTCTAACTTGGGCCCAAATTGTAAAATGGTCTTATCTATTGGCGATTTCGTTCCAATTCACATTCCAAGTAATATTCGGCATGCTAATTACATTGCCGGTTGCCAAATTGCATTATCTCTTATAGTTTCCGAGATATGGACTATCGATAATTTACACCATAGGCTCTGCTTCTAACTTGGGCCCAAATTGTAAAATGGTCTTATC
The DNA here is from genome assembly GCF_030347505.1 of Rhynchophorus ferrugineus. Lineage (NCBI taxonomy): Eukaryota > Metazoa > Arthropoda > Insecta > Coleoptera > Curculionidae > Rhynchophorus > Rhynchophorus ferrugineus. Next base: position 438,905 of record NW_027472658.1, on the reverse strand, counting down.
TATTGGCGATTTCGTTCCAATTCACATTCCAAGTAATATTCGGCATGCTAATTACATTGCCGGTTGCCAAATTGCATTATCTCTTATAGTTTCCGAGATATGGACTATCGATAATTTACACCTTAGGCTCTGCTTCTAACTTGCTCCTAAATTGTAAAATGGTCTTATCTATTGGCGATTTCGTTCCAATTCACATTCCAAGTAATATTCGGCATGCTAATTACATTGCCGGTTGCCAAATTGCATTATCTCTTATAGTTTCCGAGATATGGACTATCGATAATTTACACCTTAGGCTCTGCTTCTAACTTGGGCCCAAATTGTAAAATGGTCTTATCTATTGGCGATTTCGTTCCAATTCACATTCCAAGTAATATTCGGCATGCTAATTACATTGCCGGTTGCCAAATTGAATTATCTCTTATAGTTTCCGAGATATGGACTATCGATAATTTACACCTTAGGCTCTGCTTCTAACTTGGGCCCAAATTGTAAAATGGTCTTACCTATTGGCGATTTCGTTCCAATTCACATTCCAAGTATTATTCGGCATGCTAATTACATTGCCGGTTGCCAAATTGAATTATCTCTTATAGTTTCCGAGATATGGACTATCGATAATTTACACCTTAGGCTCTGCTTCTGACTTGGGCCCAAATTGTAAAATGGTCTTATCTATTGGCGATTTCGTTCCAATTCACATTCCAAGTAATATACGGCATGCTAATTACATTGCCGGTTGCCAAATTGCATTATCTCTTATAGTTTCCGAGATACGGACTATCGATAATTTACACCTTAGGCTCTGCTTCTAACTTGGGCCCAAATTGTAAAATGGTCTTACCTATTGGCGATTTCGTTCCAATTCACATTCCAAGTGATATTCGGCATGCTAATTACATTGCCGGTTGCGAAATTGCATTATCTCTTATAGTTTCCGAGATATGGACTATCAATAATTTACACCTTAGGCTCTGCTTCTAACTTGGGCCCAAATTGTAAAATGGTCTTATCTATTGGCGATTTCGTTCCAATTCACATTCCAAGTAATATTCGGCATGCTAATTACATTGCCGGTTGCCAAATTGAATTATCTCTTATAGTTTCCGAGATATGGACTATCGATAATTTACACCTTAGGCTCTGCTTCTAACTTGGGCCCAAATTGTAAAATGGTCTTACCTATTGGCGATTTCGTTCCAATTCACATTCCAAGTAATATTCGGCATGCTAATTACATTGCCGGTTGCCAAATTGCATTATCTCTTATAGTTTCCGAGATATGGACTATCGATAATTTACACCTTAGGCTCTGCTACTATCTTATGCCCAAATTGTAAAATGGTCTTATCTATTGGCGATTTCGTTCCAATTCACATTCCAAGTAATATTCGGCATGCTAATTACATTGCCGGTTGCCAAATTACATTATCTCTTATAGTTTCCGAGATATGGATTATCGATAATTTACACCTTAGGCTCTGCTTCTAACTTGGGCCCAAATTGTAAAATGGTCTTCTCTATTGGCGATTTCGTTCCAATTCACATTCCAAGTAATATTCGGCATGCTAATTACATTGCCGGTTGCCAAATTGAATTATCTCTTATAGTTTCCGAGATATGGACTATCGATAATTTACACCATAGGCTCTGCTTCTAACTTGGGCCCAAATTGTAAAATGGTCTTATCTATTGGCGATTTCGTTCCAATTCACATTCCAAGTAATATTCGGCATGCTAATTACATTGCCGGTTGCCAAATTGCATTATCTCTTATAGTTTCCGAGATATGGACTATCGATAATTTACACCTTAGGCTCTGCTTCTAACTTGGGCCCAAATTGTAAAATGGTCTTATCTATTGGCGATTTCGTCCCAATTCACATTCCAAGTGATATTCGGCATGCTAATTACATTGCCGGTTGCGAAATTGCATTATCTCTTATAGTTTCCGAGATATGGACTATCAATAATTTACACCTTAGGCTCTGCTTCTAACTTGGGCCCAAATTGTAAAATGGTCTTATCTATTGGCGATTTCGTTCCAATTCACATTCCAAGTAATATTCGGCATGCTAATTACATTGCCGGTTGCCAAATTGCATTATCTCTTATAGTTTCCGAGATATGGACTATCGATAATTTACACCTTAGGCTCTGCTTCTAACTTGGGCCCAAATTGTAAAATGGTCTTATCTATTGGCGATTTCGTCCCAATTCACATTCCAAGTGATATTCGGCATGCTAATTACATTGCCGGTTGCCAAATTGCATTATCTCTTATAGTTTCCGAGATATGGACTATCGATAATTTACACCTTAGGCTCTGCTTCTAACTTGGGCCCAAATTGTAAAATGGTCTTATCTATTGGCGATTTCGTTCCAATTCACATTCCAAGTAATATTCGGCATGCTAATTACATTGCCGGTTGCCAAATTGCATTATCTCTTATATTTTCCGAGATATGGACTATCGATAATTTACACCATAGGCTCTGCTTCTAACTTGGGCCCAAATTGTAAAATGGTCTTATCTATTGGCGATTTCGTTCCAATTCACATTCCAAGTAATATTCGGCATGCTAATTACATTGCCGGTTGCCAAATTGCATTATCTCTTATAGTTTCCGAGATATGGACTATCGATAATTTACACCTTAGGCTCTGCTTCTAACTTGGGCCCAAATTGTAAAATGGTCTTATCTATTGGCGATTTCGTTCCAATTCACATTCCAAGTAATATTCGGCATGCTAATTACATTGCCGGTTGCCAAATTGCATTATCTCTTATAGTTTCCGAGATATGGACTATCGATAATTTACACCTTAGGCTCTGCTTCTAACTTGGGCCCAAATTGTAAAATGGTCTTATCTATTGGCGATTTCGTCCCAATTCACATTCCAAGTGATATTCGGCGTGCTAATTACATTGCCGGTTGCGAAATTGCATTATCTCTTATAGTTTCCGAGATATGGACTATCAATAATTTACACCTTAGGCTCTGCTTCTAACTTGGGCCCAAATTGTAAAATGGTCTTATCTATTGGCGATTTCGTTCCAATTCACATTCCAAGTAATATTCGGCATGCTAATTACATTGCCGGTTGCCAAATTGCATTATCTCTTATAGTTTCCGAGATATGGACTATCAATAATTTACACTTTAGGCTCTGCTTCTAACTTGGGCCCAAATTGTAAAATGGCCTTATCTATTGGCGATTTCGTTCCAATTCACATTCCAAGTAATATTCGGCATGCTAATTACATTGCCGGTTGCCAAATTGCATTATCTCTTATAGTTTCCGAGATATGGACTATCGATAATTTACACCTTAGGCTCTGCTTCTAACTTGGGCCCAAATTGTAAAATTGTCTTATCTATTGGCGATTTCGTTGCAATTCACATTCCAAGTAATATTCGGCATGCAAATTACATTGCCGGTTGCCAAATTGCATTATCTCTTATAGTTTCCGAGATATGGGCTATCGATTATTTACACCTTAGGCTCTGCTTCTAACTTGGGCCCAAATTGTAAAATGGTCTTATCTATTGGCGATTTCGTTCCAATTCACATTCCAAGTAATATTCGGCATGCTAATTACATTGCCGGTTGCCAAATTGCATTATCTCTTATAGTTTCCGAGATATGGACTATCGATAATTTACACCTTAGGCTCTGCTTCTAACTTGGGCCCAAATTGTAAAATGATCTTATCTATTGGCGATTTCGTTCCAATTCACATTCCAAGTAATATTCGGCATGCTAATTACATTGCCGGTTGCCAAATTGCATTATCTCTTATAGTTTCCGAGATATGGACTATCGATAATTTACACCTTAGGCTCTGCTTCTAACTTGGGCCCAAATTGTAAAATGGTCTTACCTATTGGCGATTTCGTTGCAATTCACACTCCAAGTAATATTCGGCATGCTAATTACATTGCCGGTTGCGAAATTGCATTATCTCTTATAGTTTCCGAGATATGGACTATCAATAATTTACAACTTAGGCTCTGCTTCTAACTTGGGCCCAAATTGTAAAATGGTCTTATCTATTGGCGATTTCGTTCCAATTCACATTCCAAGTAATATTCGGCATGCTAATTACATTGCCGGTTGCCAAATTGCATTATCTCTTATAGTTTCCGAGATATGGACTATCGATAATTTACACCTTAGGCTCTGCTTCTAACATGGGCCCAAATTGTAAAATGGTCTTATCTATTGGCGATTTCGTTCCAATTCACATTCCAGGTAATATTCGGCATGCTAATTACATTGCCGGTTGCCAAATTGCATTATCTCTTATAGTTTCCGAGATATGGACTATCGATAATTTACACCTTAGGTTCTGCTTCTAACTTGGGCCCAAATTGTAAAATGGTCTTATCTATTGGCGATTTCGTTCCAATTCACATTCCAAGTAATATTCGGCATGCTAATTACATTGCCGGTTGCCAAATTGCATTATCTCTTATAGTTTCCGAGATATGGACTATCGATAATTTACACCTTAGGCTCTGCTTCTAACTTGGGCCCAAATTGTAAAATGGTCTTATCTATTGGCGATTTCGTTCCAATTCACATTCCAAGTAATATTCGGCATGCTAATTACATTGCCGGTTGCCAAATTGCATTATCTCTTATAGTTTCCGAGATATGGACTATCGATAATTTACACCTTAGGCTCTGCTTCTAACTTGGGCCCAAATTGTAAAATGGTCTTATCTATTGGCGATTTCGTCCCAATTCACATTCCAAGTGATATTCGGCATGCTAATTACATTGCCGGTTGCGAAATTGCATTATCACTTATAGTTTCCGAGATATGGACTATCAATAATTTACACCTTAGGCTCTGCTTCTAACTTGGGCCCAAATTGTAAAATGGTCTTATCTATTATCGATTTCGTTCCAATTCACATTCCAAGTAATATTCGGCATGCTAATTACATTGCCGGTTGCCAAATTGCATTATCTCTTATAGTTTCCGAGATATGGACTATCGATTATTTACACCTTAGGCTCTGCTTCTAACTTGGGCCCAAATTGTAAAATGGTCTTATCTATTGGCGATTTCGTTCCAATTCACATTCCAAGTAATATTCGGCATGCTAATTACATTGCCGGTTGCCAAATTGCATTATCTCTTATAGTTTCCGAGATATGGACTATCGATAATTTACACCTTAGGCTCTGCTTCTAACTTGGGCCCAAATTGTAAAATGGTCTTATCTATTGGCGATTTCGTTCCAATTCCCATTCCAAGTAATATTCGGCATGCTAATTACATTGCCGGTTGCCAAATTGCATTATCTCTTATAGTTTCCGAGATATGGACTATCGATAATTTACACCATAGGCTCTGCTTCTATCTTGGGCCCAAATTGTAAAATGGTCTTATCTATTGGCTATTTCGTTCCAATTCACATTCCAAGTAATATTCGGCATGCTAATTACATTGCCGGTTGCCAAATTGCATTATCTCTTATAGTTTCCGAGATATGGACTATCGATAATTTACACCTTAGGCTCTGCTTCTAACTTGCTCCCAAATTGTAAAATGGTCTTATCTATTGGCGATTTCGTTCCAATTCACATTCCAAGTAATATTCGGCATGCTAATTACATTGCCGGTTGCCAAATTGCATTATCTCTTATAGTTTCCGAGATATGGACTATCGATAATTTACACCTTAGGCTCTGCTTCTAACTTGGGCCCAAATTGTAAAATGGTCTTATCTATTGGCGATTTCGTTCCAATTCACATTCCAAATAATATTCGGCATGCTAATTACATTGCTGGTTGCCAAATTGAATTATCTCTTATAGTTTCCGAGATATGGACTATCGATAATTTACACCTTAAGCTCTGCTTCTAACTTGCCCAAATTGTAAAATGGTCTTATCTATTGGCGATTTCGTTCCAATTCACATTCCAAGTAATATTCGGCATGCTAATTACATTGCCGGTTGCCAAATTGCATTATCTCTTATAGTTTCCGAGATATGGACTATCGATAATTTACACCTTAGGCTCTGCTTCTAACTTGGGCCCAAATTGTAAAATGGTCTTATCTATTGGCGATTTCGTCCCAATTCACACTCCAAGTGATATTCGGCGTGCTAATTACATTGCCGGTCGCGAAATTGCATTATCTCTTATAGTTTCCGAGATATGGACTATCAATAATTTACACCTTAGGCTCTGCTTCTAACTTGGGCCCAAATTGTAAAATGGTCTTATCTATTGGCGATTTTGTTCCAATTCACATTCCAAGTAATATTCGGCATGCTAATTACATTGCCGGTTGCCAAATTGCATTATCTCTTATAGTTTCCGAGATATGGACTATCAATAATTTACACCTTAGGCTCTGCTTCTAACTTGGGCCCAAATTGTAAAATGGTCTTATCTATTGGCGATTTCGTTCCAATTCACATTCCAAGTAATATTCGGCATGCTAATTACATTGCCGGTTGCCAAATTGCATTATCTCTTATAGTTTCCGAGATATGGACTATCGATAATTTACACCATAGGCTCTGCTTCTAACTTGGGCCCAAATTGTAAAATGGTCTTATCTATTGGCGATTTCGTTCCAATTCACATTCCAAGTAATATTCGGCATGCTAATTACATTGCCGGTTGCCAAATTGCATTATCTCTTATAGTTTCCGAGATATGGACTATCGATAATTTACACCTTAGGCTCTGCTTCTAACTTGCTCCTAAATTGTAAAATGGTCTTATCTATTGGCGATTTCGTTCCAATTCACATTCCAAGTAATATTCGGCATGCTAATTACATTGCCGGTTGCCAAATTGCATTATCTCTTATAGTTTCCGAGATATGGACTATCGATAATTTACACCTTAGGCTCTGCTTCTAACTTGGGCCCAAATTGTAAAATGGTCTTATCTATTGGCGATTTCGTTCCAATTCACATTCCAAGTAATATTCGGCATGCTAATTACATTGCCGGTTGCCAAATTGAATTATCTCTTATAGTTTCCGAGATATGGACTATCGATAATTTACACCTTAGGCTCTGCTTCTAACTTGGGCCCAAATTGTAAAATGGTCTTACCTATTGGCGATTTCGTTCCAATTCACATTCCAAGTATTATTCGGCATGCTAATTACATTGCCGGTTGCCAAATTGAATTATCTCTTATAGTTTCCGAGATATGGACTATCGATAATTTACACCTTAGGCTCTGCTTCTGACTTGGGCCCAAATTGTAAAATGGTCTTATCTATTGGCGATTTCGTTCCAATTCACATTCCAAGTAATATACGGCATGCTAATTACATTGCCGGTTGCCAAATTGCATTATCTCTTATAGTTTCCGAGATACGGACTATCGATAATTTACACCTTAGGCTCTGCTTCTAACTTGGGCCCAAATTGTAAAATGGTCTTACCTATTGGCGATTTCGTTCCAATTCACATTCCAAGTGATATTCGGCATGCTAATTACATTGCCGGTTGCGAAATTGCATTATCTCTTATAGTTTCCGAGATATGGACTATCAATAATTTACACCTTAGGCTCTGCTTCTAACTTGGGCCCAAATTGTAAAATGGTCTTATCTATTGGCGATTTCGTTCCAATTCACATTCCAAGTAATATTCGGCATGCTAATTACATTGCCGGTTGCCAAATTGAATTATCTCTTATAGTTTCCGAGATATGGACTATCGATAATTTACACCTTAGGCTCTGCTTCTAACTTGGGCCCAAATTGTAAAATGGTCTTACCTATTGGCGATTTCGTTCCAATTCACATTCCAAGTAATATTCGGCATGCTAATTACATTGCCGGTTGCCAAATTGCATTATCTCTTATAGTTTCCGAGATATGGACTATCGATAATTTACACCTTAGGCTCTGCTACTATCTTATGCCCAAATTGTAAAATGGTCTTATCTATTGGCGATTTCGTTCCAATTCACATTCCAAGTAATATTCGGCATGCTAATTACATTGCCGGTTGCCAAATTACATTATCTCTTATAGTTTCCGAGATATGGATTATCGATAATTTACACCTTAGGCTCTGCTTCTAACTTGGGCCCAAATTGTAAAATGGTCTTCTCTATTGGCGATTTCGTTCCAATTCACATTCCAAGTAATATTCGGCATGCTAATTACATTGCCGGTTGCCAAATTGAATTATCTCTTATAGTTTCCGAGATATGGACTATCGATAATTTACACCATAGGCTCTGCTTCTAACTTGGGCCCAAATTGTAAAATGGTCTTATCTATTGGCGATTTCGTTCCAATTCACATTCCAAGTAATATTCGGCATGCTAATTACATTGCCGGTTGCCAAATTGCATTATCTCTTATAGTTTCCGAGATATGGACTATCGATAATTTACACCTTAGGCTCTGCTTCTAACTTGGGCCCAAATTGTAAAATGGTCTTATCTATTGGCGATTTCGTCCCAATTCACATTCCAAGTGATATTCGGCATGCTAATTACATTGCCGGTTGCGAAATTGCATTATCTCTTATAGTTTCCGAGATATGGACTATCAATAATTTACACCTTAGGCTCTGCTTCTAACTTGGGCCCAAATTGTAAAATGGTCTTATCTATTGGCGATTTCGTTCCAATTCACATTCCAAGTAATATTCGGCATGCTAATTACATTGCCGGTTGCCAAATTGCATTATCTCTTATAGTTTCCGAGATATGGACTATCGATAATTTACACCTTAGGCTCTGCTTCTAACTTGGGCCCAAATTGTAAAATGGTCTTATCTATTAGCGATTTCGTTCCAATTCACATTCCAAGTAATATTCGGCATGCTAATTACATTGCCGGTTGCCAAATTGCATTATCTCTTATAGTTTCCGAGATATGGACTATCGATAATTTACACCTTAGGCTCTGCTTCTAACTTGGGCCCAAATTGTAAAATGGTCTTATCTATTGGCGATTTCGTTCCAATTCACATTCCAAGTAATATTCGGCATGCTAATTACATTGCCGGTTGCCAAATTGCATTATCTCTTATATTTTCCGAGATATGGACTATCGATAATTTACACCATAGGCTCTGCTTCTAACTTGGGCCCAAATTGTAAAATGGTCTTATCTATTGGCGATTTCGTTCCAATTCACATTCCAAGTAATATTCGGCATGCTAATTACATTGCCGGTTGCCAAATTGCATTATCTCTTATAGTTTCCGAGATATGGACTATCGATAATTTACACCTTAGGCTCTGCTTCTAACTTGGGCCCAAATTGTAAAATGGTCTTATCTATTGGCGATTTCGTTCCAATTCACATTCCAAGTAATATTCGGCATGCTAATTACATTGCCGGTTGCCAAATTGCATTATCTCTTATAGTTTCCGAGTTATGGACTATCGATAATTTACACCTTAGGCTCTGCTTCTAACTTGGGCCCAAATTGTAAAATGGTCTTATCTATTGGCGATTTCGTCCCAATTCACATTCCAAGTAATATTCGGCATGCTAATTACATTGCCGGTTGCCAAATTGCATTATCTCTTATAGTTTCCGAGATATGGACTATCAATAATTTACACTTTAGGCTCTGCTTCTAACTTGGGCCCAAATTGTAAAATGGTCTTATCTATTGGCGATTTCGTTCCAATTCACATTCCAAGTAATATTCGGCATGCTAATTACATTGCCGGTTGCCAAATTGCATTATCTCTTATAGTTTCCGAGATATGGACTATCGATAATTTACACCTTAGGCTCTGCTTCTAACTTGGGCCCAAATTGTAAAATTGTCTTATCTATTGGCGATTTCGTTGCAATTCACATTCCAAGTAATATTCGGCATGCAAATTACATTGCCGGTTGCCAAATTGCATTATCTCTTATAGTTTCCGAGATATGGGCTATCGATTATTTACACCTTAGGCTCTGCTTCTAACTTGGGCCCAAATTGTAAAATGGTCTTATCTATTGGCGATTTCGTTCCAATTCACATTCCAAGTAATATTCGGCATGCTAATTACATTGCCGGTTGCCAAATTGCATTATCTCTTATAGTTTCCGAGATATGGACTATCGATAATTTACACCTTAGGCTCTGCTTCTAACTTGGGCCCAAATTGTAAAATGATCTTATCTATTGGCGATTTCGTTCCAATTCACATTCCAAGTAATATTCGGCATGCTAATTACATTGCCGGTTGCCAAATTGCATTATCTCTTATAGTTTCCGAGATATGGACTATCGATAATTTACACCTTAGGCTCTGCTTCTAACTTGGGCCCAAATTGTAAAATGGTCTTACCTATTGGCGATTTCGTTGCAATTCACACTCCAAGTAATATTCGGCATGCTAATTACATTGCCGGTTGCCAAATTGCATTATCTCTTATAGTTTCCGAGATATGGACTATCGATAATTTACACCTTAGGCTCTGCTTCTAACTTGGGCCCAAATTGTAAAATGGTCTTATCTATTGGCGATTTCGTTCCAATTCACATTCCAAGTAATATTCGGCATGCTAATTACATTGCCGGTTGCCAAATTGCATTATCTCTTATAGTTTCCGAGATATGGACTATCGATAATTTACACCTTAGGCTCTGCTTCTAACTTGGGCCCAAATTGTAAAATGGTCTTATCTATTGGCGATTTCGTCCCAATTCACATTCCAAGTAATATTCGGCATGCTAATTACATTGCCGGTTGCCAAATTGCATTATCTCTTATAGTTTCCGAGATATGGACTATCAATAATTTACACTTTAGGCTCTGCTTCTAACTTGGGCCCAAATTGTAAAATGGTCTTATCTATTGGCGATTTCGTTCCAATTCACATTCCAAGTAATATTCGGCATGCTAATTACATTGCCGGTTGCCAAATTGCATTATCTCTTATAGTTTCCGAGATATGGACTATCGATAATTTACACCTTAGGCTCTGCTTCTAACTTGGGCCCAAATTGTAAAATTGTCTTATCTATTGGCGATTTCGTTGCAATTCACATTCCAAGTAATATTCGGCATGCAAATTACATTGCCGGTTGCCAAATTGCATTATCTCTTATAGTTTCCGAGATATGGGCTATCGATTATTTACACCTTAGGCTCTGCTTCTAACTTGGGCCCAAATTGTAAAATGGTCTTATCTATTGGCGATTTCGTTCCAATTCACATTCCAAGTAATATTCGGCATGCTAATTACATTGCCGGTTGCCAAATTGCATTATCTCTTATAGTTTCCGAGATATGGACTATCGATAATTTACACCTTAGGCTCTGCTTCTAACTTGGGCCCAAATTGTAAAATGATCTTATCTATTGGCGATTTCGTTCCAATTCACATTCCAAGTAATATTCGGCATGCTAATTACATTGCCGGTTGCCAAATTGCATTATCTCTTATAGTTTCCGAGATATGGACTATCGATAATTTACACCTTAGGCTCTGCTTCTAACTTGGGCCCAAATTGTAAAATGGTCTTACCTATTGGCGATTTCGTTGCAATTCACACTCCAAGTAATATTCGGCATGCTAATTACATTGCCGGTTGCGAAATTGCATTATCTCTTATAGTTTCCGAGATATGGACTATCAATAATTTACAACTTAGGCTCTGCTTCTAACTTGGGCCCAAATTGTAAAATGGTCTTATCTATTGGCGATTTCGTTCCAATTCACATTCCAAGTAATATTCGGCATGCTAATTACATTGCCGGTTGCCAAATTGCATTATCTCTTATAGTTTCCGAGATATGGACTATCGATAATTTACACCTTAGGCTCTGCTTCTAACATGGGCCCAAATTGTAAAATGGTCTTATCTATTGGCGATTTCGTTCCAATTCACATTCCAGGTAATATTCGGCATGCTAATTACATTGCCGGTTGCCAAATTGCATTATCTCTTATAGTTTCCGAGATATGGACTATCGATAATTTACACCTTAGGTTCTGCTTCTAACTTGGGCCCAAATTGTAAAATGGTCTTATCTATTGGCGATTTCGTTCCAATTCACATTCCAAGTAATATTCGGCATGCTAATTACATTGCCGGTTGCCAAATTGCATTATCTCTTATATTTTCCGAGATATGGACTATCGATAATTTACACCATAGGCTCTGCTTCTAACTTGGGCCCAAATTGTAAAATGGTCTTATCTATTGGCGATTTCGTTCCAATTCACATTCCAAGTAATATTCGGCATGCTAATTACATTGCCGGTTGCCAAATTGCATTATCTCTTATAGTTTCCGAGATATGGACTATCGATAATTTACACCTTAGGCTCTGCTTCTAACTTGGGCCCAAATTGTAAAATGGTCTTATCTATTGGCGATTTCGTCCCAATTCACATTCCAAGTGATATTCAGCATGCTAATTACATTGCCGGTTGCGAAATTGCATTATCTCTTATAGTTTCCGAGATATGGACTATCGATAATTTACACCTTAGGCTCTGCTTCTAACTTGGGCCCAAATTGTAAAATGGTCTTATCTATTGGCGATTTCGTTCCATTTCACATTCCAAGTAATATTCGGCATGCTAATTACATTGCCGGTTGCCAAATTGCATTATCTCTTATAGTTTCCGAGATATGGACTATCGATAATTTACACCTTAGGCTCTGCTTCTAACTTGGGCCCAAATTGTAAAATGGTCTTATCTATTGGCGATTTCGTCCCAATTCACATTCCAAGTGATATTCGGCGTGCTAATTACATTGCCGGTTGCGAAATTGCATTATCTCTTATAGTTTCCGAGATATGGACTATCAATAATTTACACCTTAGGCTCTGCTTCTAACTTGGGCCCAAATTGTAAAATGGTCTTATCTATTGGCGATTTCGTTCCAATTCACATTCCAAGTAATATTCGGCATACTAATTACATTGCCGGTTGCCAAATTGCATTATCTCTTATAGTTTCCGAGATATGGACTATCGATAATTTACACCATAGGCTCTGCTTCTGACTTGAGCCCAAATTGTAAAATGGTCTTATCTATTGGCGATTTCGTCCCAATTCACATTCCAAGTGATATTCGGCATGCTAATTACATTGCCGGTTACCAAATTGCATTATCTCTTATAGTTTCCGAGATATGGACTATCGATAATTTACACCATAGGCTCTGCTTCTAACTTGGGCCCAAATTGTAAAATGGTCTTATCCATTGGCGATTTCGTTCCAATTCACATTCCAAGTAATATTCGGCATGCTAATTACATTGCCGGTTGCCAAATTGCATTATCTCTTATAGTTTCCGAGATATGGACTATCGATAATTTACACCTTAGGCTCTGCTTCTAACTTGCTCCCAAATTGTAAAATGGTCTTATCTATTGGCGATTTCGTTCCAATTCACAGTCCAAGTAATATTCGGCATGCTAATTACATTGCCGGTTGCCAAATTGCATTATCTCTTATAGTTTCCGAGATATGGACTATCGATAATTTACACCTTAGGCTCTGCTTCTAACTTGGGCCCAAATTGTAAAATGGTCTTATCTATTAGCGATTTCGTTCCAATTCACATTCCAAGTAATATTCGGCATGCTAATTACATTGCCGGTTGCCAAATTGAATTATCTCTTATAGTTTCCGAGATATGGACTATCGATAATTTACACCTTAGGCTCTGCTTCTAACTTGGGCCCAAATTGTAAAATGGTCTTACCTATTGGCGATTTCGTTCCAATTCATATTCCAAGTAATATTCGGCATGCTAATTACATTGCCGGTTGCCAAATTGCATTATCTCTTATAGTTTCCGAGATATGGACTATCGATAATTTACACCTTAGGCTCTGCTTCTAACTTGGGCCCAAATTGTAAAATGGTCTTATCTATTGGCGATTTCGTTCCAATTCACATTCCAAGTAATATTCGGCATGCTAATTACATTGCCGGTTGCCAAATTGCATTATCTCTTATAGTTTCCGAGATATGGACTATCGATAATTTACACCTTAGGCTCTGCTTCTAACTTGGGCCCAAATTGTAAAATGGTCTTATCTATTGGCGATTTCGTTCCAATTCACATTCCAAGTAATATTCGGCATGCTAATTACATTGCCGGTTGCCAAATTGCATTATCTCTTATATTTTCCGAGATATGGACTATCGATAATTTACACCATAGGCTCTGCTTCTAACTTGGGCCCAAATTGTAAAATGGTCTTATCTATTGGCGATTTCGTTCCAATTCACATTCCAAGTAATATTCGGCATGCTAATTACATTGCCGGTTGCCAAATTGCATTATCTCTTATAGTTTCCGAGATATGGACTATCGATAATTTACACCTTAGGCTCTGCTTCTAACTTGGGCCCAAATTGTAAAATGGTCTTATCTATTGGCGATTTCGTCCCAATTCACATTCCAAGTGATATTCGGCATGCTAATTACATTGCCGGTTGCGAAATTGCATTATCTCTTATAGTTTCCGAGATATGGACTATCGATAATTTACACCTTAGGCTCTGCTTCTAACTTGGGCCCAAATTGTAAAATGGTCTTATCTATTGGCGATTTCGTTCCAATTCACATTCCAAGTAATATTCGGCATGCTAATTACATTGCCGGTTGCCAAATTGCATTATCTCTTATAGTTTCCGAGATATGGACTATCGATAATTTACACCTTAGGCTCTGCTTCTAACTTGGGCCCAAATTGTAAAATGGTCTTATCTATTGGCGATTTCGTCCCAATTCACATTCCAAGTGATATTCGGCGTGCTAATTACATTGCCGGTTGCGAAATTGCATTATCTCTTATAGTTTCCGAGATATGGACTATCAATAATTTACACCTTAGGCTCTGCTTCTAACTTGGGCCCAAATTGTAAAATGGTCTTATCTATTGGCGATTTCGTTCCAATTCACATTCCAAGTAATATTCGGCATGCTAATTACATTGCCGGTTGCCAAATTGCATTATCTCTTATAGTTTCCGAGATATGGACTATCGATAATTTACACCTTAGGCTCTGCTTCTAACTTGGGCCCAAATTGTAAAATGGTCTTATCTATTGGCGATTTCGTCCCAATTCACATTCCAAGTGATATTCGGCATGCTAATTACATTGCCGGTTACCAAATTGCATTATCTCTTATAGTTTCCGAGATATGGACTATCGATAATTTACACCTTAGGCTCTGCTTCTAACTTGGGCCCAAATTGTAAAATGGTCTTATCTATTGGCGATTTCGTTCCAATTCACATTCCAAGTAATATTCGGCATGCTAATTACATTGCCGGTTGCCAAATTGCATTATCTCTTATAGTTTCCGAGATATGGACTATCGATAATTTACACCTTAGGCTCTGCTTCTAACTTGGGCCCAAATTGTAAAATGGTCTTATCTATTGGCGATTTCGTTCCAATTCACATTCCAAATAATATTCGGCATGCTAATTACATTGCTGGTTGCCAAATTGAATTATCTCTTATAGTTTCCGAGATATGGACTATCGATAACTTACACCTTAGGCTCTGCTTCTAACTTGGGCCCAAATTGTAAAATGGTCTTACCTATTGGCGATTTCGTTACAATTCACATTCCAAGTAATATTCGGCATGCTAATTACATTGCCGGTTGCCAAATTGCCTTATCTCTTATAGTTTCCGAGATATGGACTATCGATAATTTACACCTTAGGCTCTGCTTCTAACTTATGCCCAAATTGTAAAATGGTCTTATCTATTGGCGATTTCGTTCCAATTCACATTCCAAGTAATATTCGGCATGCTAATTACATTGCCGGTTGCCAAATTGCATTATCTCTTATAGTTTCCGAGATATGGACTATCGATAATTTACACCTTAGGCTCTGCTTCTAACTTGGGCCCAAATTGTAAAATGGTCTTATCTATTGGCGATTTCGTTCCAATTCACATTCCAAGTAATATTCGGCATGCTAATTACATTGCCGGTTGCCAAATTGCATTATCTCTTATAGTTTCCGAGATATGGACTATCGATAATTTACACCTTAGGCTCTGCTTCTAACTTGGGCCCAAATTGTAAAATGGTCTTATCTATTGGCGATTTCGTTCCAATTCACATTCCAAGTAATATTCGGCATGCTAATTACATTGCCGGTTGCCAAATTGCATTATCTCTTATAGTTTCCGAGATATGGACTATCGATAATTTACACCTTAGGCTCTGCTTCTAACTTGGGCCCAAATTGTAAAATGGTCTTATCTATTGGCGATTTCGTCCCAATTCACATTCCAAGTGATATTCGGCGTGCTAATTACATTGCCGGTCGCGAAATTGCATTATCTCTTATAGTTTCCGAGATATGGACTATCAATAATTTACACCTTAGGCTCTGCTTCTAACTTGGGCCCAAATTGTAAAATGGTCTTATCTATTGGCGATTTTGTTCCAATTCACATTCCAAGTAATATTCGGCATGCTAATTACATTGCCGGTTGCCAAATTGCATTATCTCTTATAGTTTCCGAGATATGGACTATCGATAATTTACACCTTAGGCTCTGCTTCTAACTTGGGCCCAAATTGTAAAATGGTCTTATCTATTGGCGATTTCGTTCCAATTCACATTCCAAGTAATATTCGGCATGCTAATTACATTGCCGGTTGCCAAATTGCATTATCTCTTATAGTTTCCGAGATATGGACTATCGATAATTTACACCATAGGCTCTGCTTCTAACTTGGGCCCAAATTGTAAAATGGTCTTATCTATTGGCGATTTCGTTCCAATTCACATTCCAAGTAATATTCGGCATGCTAATTACATTGCCGGTTGCCAAATTGCATTATCTCTTATAGTTTCCGAGATATGGACTATCGATAATTTACACCTTAGGCTCTGCTTCTAACTTGCTCCTAAATTGTAAAATGGTCTTATCTATTGGCGATTTCGTTCCAATTCACATTCCAAGTAATATTCGGCATGCTAATTACATTGCCGGTTGCCAAATTGCATTATCTCTTATAGTTTCCGAGATATGGACTATCGATAATTTACACCTTAGGCTCTGCTTCTAACTTGGGCCCAAATTGTAAAATGGTCTTATCTATTGGCGATTTCGTTCCAATTCACATTCCAAGTAATATTCGGCATGCTAATTACATTGCCGGTTGCCAAATTGAATTATCTCTTATAGTTTCCGAGATATGGACTATCGATAATTTACACCTTAGGCTCTGCTTCTAACTTGGGCCCAAATTGTAAAATGGTCTTACCTATTGGCGATTTCGTTCCAATTCACATTCCAAGTATTATTCGGCATGCTAATTACATTGCCGGTTGCCAAATTGAATTATCTCTTATAGTTTCCGAGATATGGACTATCGATAATTTACACCTTAGGCTCTGCTTCTGACTTGGGCCCAAATTGTAAAATGGTCTTATCTATTGGCGATTTCGTTCCAATTCACATTCCAAGTAATATTCGGCATGCTAATTACATTGCCGGTTGCCAAATTGCATTATCTCTTATAGTTTCCGAGATACGGACTATCGATAATTTACACCTTAGGCTCTGCTTCTAACTTGGGCCCAAATTGTAAAATGGTCTTACCTATTGGCGATTTCGTTCCAATTCACATTCCAAGTGATATTCGGCATGCTAATTACATTGCCGGTTGCGAAATTGCATTATCTCTTATAGTTTCCGAGATATGGACTATCAATAATTTACACCTTAGGCTCTGCTTCTAACTTGGGCCCAAATTGTAAAATGGTCTTATCTATTGGCGATTTCGTTCCAATTCACATTCCAAGTAATATTCGGCATGCTAATTACATTGCCGGTTGCCAAATTGCATTATCTCTTATAGTTTCCGAGATATGGACTATCGATAATTTACACCTTAGGCTCTGCTTCTAACTTGGGCCCAAATTGTAAAATTGTCTTATCTATTGGCGATTTCGTTGCAATTCACATTCCAAGTAATATTCGGCATGCTAATTACATTGCCGGTTGCCAAATTGCATTATCTCTTATAGTTTCCGAGATATGGACTATCGATAATTTACACCTTAGGCTCTGCTTCTAACTTGGGCCCAAATTGTAAAATGGTCTTATCTATTGGCGATTTCGTCCCAATTCACATTCCAAGTAATATTCGGCATGCTAATTACATTGCCGGTTACCAAATTGCATTATCTCTTATAGTTTCCGAGATATGGACTATCGATAATTTACACCTTAGGCTCTGCTTCTAACTTGGGCCCAAATTGTAAAATGGTCTTATCTATTGGCGATTTCGTCCCAATTCACATTCCAAGTGATATTCGGCATGCTAATTACATTGCCGGTTGCGAAATTGCATTATCTCTTATAGTTTCCGAGATATGGACTATCCATAATTTACACCTTAGGCTCTGCTTCTAACTTGGGCCCAAATTGTAAAATGGTCTTATCTATTGGCGATTTCGTTCCAATTCACATTCCAAGTAATATTCGGCATGCTAATTACATTGCCGTTTGCCAAATTGCATTATCTCTTATAGTTTCCGAGATATGGACTATCGATAATTTACACCTTAGGCTCTGCTTCTAACTTGGGCCCAAATTGTAAAATGGTCTTATCTATTGGCGATTTCGTTCCAATTCACATTCCAAGTAATATTCGGCATGCTAATTACATTGCCGGTTGCCAAATTGCATTATCTCTTATAGTTTCCGAGATATGGACTATCGATAATTTACACCATAGGCTCTGCTTCTAACTTGGGCCCAAATTGTAAAATGGTCTTATCTATTGGCGATTTCGTTCCAATTCACATTCCAAGTAATATTCGGCATGCTAATTACATTGCCGGTTGCCAAATTGCATTATCTCTTATAGTTTCCGAGATATGGACTATCGATAATTTACACCTTAGGCTCTGCTTCTAACTTGCTCCCAAATTGTAAAATGGTCTTATCTATTGGCGATTTCGTTCCAATTCACATTCCAAGTAATATTCGGCATGCTAATTACATTGCCGGTTGCCAAATTGCATTATCTCTTATAGTTTCCGAGATATGGACTATCGATAATTTACACCTTAGGCTCTGCTTCTAACTTGGGCCCAAATTGTAAAATGGTCTTATCTATTGGCGATTTCGTCCCAATTCACATTCCAAGTAATATTCGGCATGCTAATTACATTGCCGGTTGCCAAATTGCATTATCTCTTATAGTTTCCGAGATATGGACTATCGATAATTTACACCTTAGGCTCTGCTTCTAACTTGGGCCCAAATTGTAAAATGGTCTTATCTATTGGCGATTTCGTCCCAATTCACATTCCAAGTGATATTCGGCGTGCTAATTACATTGCCGGTTGCGAAATTGCATTATCTCTTATAGTTTCCGAGATATGGACTATCAATAATTTACACCTTAGGCTCTGCTTCTAACTTGGGCCCAAATTGTAAAATGGTCTTATCTATTGGCGATTTCGTTCCAATTCACATTCCAAGTAATATTCGGCATGCTAATTACATTGCCGGTTGCCAAATTGCATTATCTCTTATAGTTTCCGAGATATGGACTATCAATAATTTACACCTTAGGCTCTGCTTCTAACTTGGGCCCAAATTGTAAAATGGTCTTATCTATTGGCGATTTCGTTCCAATTCACATTCCAAGTAATATTCGGCATGCTAATTACATTGCCGGTTGCCAAATTGCATTATCTCTTATAGTTTCCGAGATATGGACTATCGATAATTTACACCTTAGGCTCTGCTTCTAACTTGGGCCCAAATTGTAAAATTGTCTTATCTATTGGCGATTTCGTTGCAATTCACATTCCAAGTAATATTCGGCATGCAAATTACATTGCCGGTTGCCAAATTGCATTATCTCTTATAGTTTCCGAGATATGGGCTATCGATTATTTACACCTTAGGCTCTGCTTCTAACTTGGGCCCAAATTGTAAAATGGTCTTATCTATTGGCGATTTCGTTCCAATTCACATTCCAAGTAATATTCGGCATGCTAATTACATTGCCGGTTGCCAAATTGCATTATCTCTTATAGTTTCCGAGATATGGACTATCGATAATTTACACCTTAGGCTCTGCTTCTAACTTGGGCCCAAATTGTAAAATGATCTTATCTATTGGCGATTTCGTTCCAATTCACATTCCAAGTAATATTCGGCATGCTAATTACATTGCCGGTTGCCAAATTGCATTATCTCTTATAGTTTCCGAGATATGGACTATCGATAATTTACACCTTAGGCTCTGCTTCTAACTTGGGCCCAAATTGTAAAATGGTCTTACCTATTGGCGATTTCGTTGCAATTCACACTCCAAGTAATATTCGGCATGCTAATTACATTGCCGGTTGCGAAATTGCATTATCTCTTATAGTTTCCGAGATATGGACTATCAATAATTTACAACTTAGGCTCTGCTTCTAACTTGGGCCCAAATTGTAAAATGGTCTTATCTATTGGCGATTTCGTTCCAATTCACATTCCAAGTAATATTCGGCATGCTAATTACATTGCCGGTTGCCAAATTGCATTATCTCTTATAGTTTCCGAGATATGGACTATCGATAATTTACACCTTAGGCTCTGCTTCTAACATGGGCCCAAATTGTAAAATGGTCTTATCTACTGGCGATTTCGTTCCAATTCACATTCCAGGTAATATTCGGCATGCTAATTACATTGCCGGTTGCCAAATTGCATTATCTCTTATAGTTTCCGAGATATGGACTATCGATAATTTACACCTTAGGTTCTGCTTCTAACTTGGGCCCAAATTGTAAAATGGTCTTATCTATTGGCGATTTCGTTCCAATTCACATTCCAAGTAATATTCGGCATGCTAATTACATTGCCGGTTGCCAAATTGCATTATCTCTTATAGTTTCCGAGATATGGACTATCGATAATTTACACCTTAGGCTCTGCTTCTAACTTGGGCCCAAATTGTAAAATGGTCTTCTCTATTGGCGATTTCGTTCCAATTCACATTCCAAGTAATATTCGGCATGCTAATTACATTGCCGGTTGCCAAATTGCATTATCTCTTATAGTTTCCGAGATATGGACTATCCATAATTTACACCTTAGGCTCTGCTTCTAACTTGGGCCCAAATTGTAAAATGGTCTTATCTATTGGCGATTTCGTTCCAATTCACATTCCAAGTAATATTCGGCATGCTAATTACATTGCCGGTTGCCAAATTGAATTATCTCTTATAGTTTCCGAGATATGGACTATCGATAATTTACACCTTAGGCTCTGCTTCTAACTTGGGCCCAAATTGTAAAATGGCCTTATCTATTGGCGATTTCGTTCCAATTCACATTCCAAGTAATATTCGGCATGCTAATTACATTGCCGGTTGCCAAATTGCATTATCTCTTATAGTTTCCGAGATATGGACTATCGATAATTTACACCATAGGCTCTGCTTCTAACTTGAGCCCAAATTGTAAAATGGTCTTATCTATTGGCGATTTCGTTCCAATTCAAATTCCAAGTAATATTCGGCATGCTAATTACATTGCCGGTTGCCAAATTGCATTATCTCTTATAGTTTCCGAGATATGGACTATCGATAATTTACACCATAGGCTCTGCTTCTAACTTGGGCCCAAATTGTAAAATGGTCTTATCCATTGGCGATTTCGTTCCAATTCACATTCCAAGTAATATTCGGCATGCTAATTACATTGCCGGTTGCCAAATTGCATTATCTCTTATAGTTTCCGAGATATGGACTATCGATAATTTACACCTTAGGCTCTGCTTCTAACTTGCTCCCAAATTGTAAAATGTTCTTATCTATTGGCGATTTCGTTCCAATTCACAGTCCAAGTAATATTCGGCATGCTAATTACATTGCCGGTTGCCAAATTGCATTATCTCTTATAGTTTCCGAGATATGGACTATCGATAATTTACACCTTAGGCTCTGCTTCTAACTTGGGCCCAAATTGTAAAATGGTCTTATCTATTAGCGATTTCGTTCCAATTCACATTCCAAGTAATATTCGGCATGCTAATTACATTGCCGGTTGCCAAATTGAATTATCTCTTATAGTTTCCGAGATATGGACTATCGATAATTTACACCTTAGGCTCTGCTTCTAACTTGGGCCCAAATTGTAAAATGGTCTTACCTATTGGCGATTTCGTTCCAATTCACATTCCAAGTAATATTCGGCATGCTAATTAGATTGCCGGTTGCCAAATTGCATTATCTCTTATAGTTTCCGGGATATGGACTATCGATAATTTACACCTTAGGCTCTGCTTCTAACTTGGGCCCAAATTGTAAAATGGTCTTATCTATTGGCGATTTCGTTCCAATTCACATTCCAAGTAATATTCGGCATGCTAATTACATTGCCGGTTGCCAAATTGCATTATCTCTTATAGTTTCCGAGATATGGACTATCGATAATTTACACCTAAGGCTCTGCTTCTAACTTGGGCCCAAATTGTAAAATGGTCTTATCTATTGGCGATTTCGTTCCAATTCACATTCCAAGTAATATTCGGCATGCTAATTACATTGCCGGTTGCCAAATTGCATTATCTCTTATAGTTTCCGAGATATGGACTATCGATAATTTACACCTTAGGCTCTGCTTCTAACTTGGGCCCAAATTGTAAAATGGTCTTATCTATTGGCGATTTCGTTCCAATTCACATTCCAAGTAATATTCGGCATGCTAATTACATTGCCGGTTGCCAAATTGCATTATCTCTTATAGTTTCCGAGATATGGACTATCGATAATTTACACCTTAGGCTCTGCTTCTAACTTGGGCCCAAATTGTAAAATGGTCTTATCTATTGGCGATTTCGTTCCAATTCACACTACAAGTAATATTCGGCATGCTAATTACATTGCCGGTTGCGAAATTGCATTATCTCTTATAGTTTCCGAGATATGGACTATCGATAATTTACACCTTAGTCTCTGCTTCTAACTTGGGCCCAAATTGTAAAATGGTCTTATCTATTGGCGATTTCGTTCCAATTCACATTCCAAGTAATATTCGGCATGCTAATTACATTGCCGGTTGCCAAATTGCATTATCTCTTATAGTTTCCGAGATATGGACTATCGATAATTTACACCTTAGGCTCTGCTTCTAACTTGGGCCCAAATTGTAAAATGGTCTTATCTATTGGCGATTTCGTTCCAATTCACATTCCAAGTAATATTCGGCATGCTAATTACATTGCCGGTTGCCAAATTGCATTATCTCTTATAGTTTCCGAGATATGGACTATCGATAATTTACACCTTAGGCTCTGCTTCTAACTTGGGCCGAAATTGTAAAATGGTCTTATCTATTGGCGATTTCGTCCCAATTCACATTCCAAGTGATATTCGGCATGCTAATTACATTGCCGGTTGCGAAATTGCATTATCTCTTATAGTTTCCGAGATATGGACTATCAATAATTTACACCTTAGGCTCTGCTTCTAACTTGGGCCCAAATTGTAAAATGGTCTTATCTATTGGCGATTTCGTTCCAATTCACATTCCAAGTAATATTCGGCATGCTAATTACATTGCCGGTTGCCAAATTGCATTATCTCTTATAGTTTCCGAGATATGGACTATCGATAATTTACACCTTAGGCTCTGCTTCTAACTTGGGCCCAAATTGTAAAATGGTCTTATCTATTGGCGATTTCGTTCCAATTCACATTCCAAGTAATATTCGGCATGCTAATTACATTGCCGGTTGCCAAATTGCATTATCTCTTATAGTTTCCGAGATATGGACTATCGATAATTTACACCTTAGGCTCTGCTTCTAACTTGGGCCCAAATTGTAAAATGGTCTTATCTATTGGCGATTTCGTTGCAATTCACATTCCAAGTAATATTCGGCATGCTAATTACATTGCCGGTTTCCAAATTGCATTATCTCTTATAGTTTCCGAGATATGGACTATCGATAATTTACACCTTAGGCTCTGCTTCTAACTTGGGCCCAAATTGTAAAATGGTCTTATCTATTGGCGATTTCGTTCCAATTCACATTCCAAGTAATATTCGGCAAGCTAATTACATTGCCGGTTGCCAAATTGCATTATCTCTTATAGTTTCCGAGATATGGACTATCGATAATTTACACCTTAGGCTCTGCTTCTAACTTGGGCCCAAATTGTAAAATGGTCTTATCTATTGGCGATTTCGTCCCAATTCACATTCCAAGTGATATTCGGCATGCTAATTACATTGCCGGTTGCGAAATTGCATTATCTCTTATAGTTTCCGAGATATGGACTATCAATAATTTACACCTTAGGCTCTGCTTCTAACTTGGGCCCAAATTGTAAAATGGTCTTATCTAGTGGCGATTTCGTTCCAATTCACATTCCAAGTAAAATTCGGCATGCTAATTACATTGCCGGTTGCCATATTGCATTATCTCTTATAGTTTCCGAGATATGGACTATCGATAATGTACACCTTAGGCTCTGCTTCTAACTTGGGCCCAAATTGTAAAATGGTCTTATCTATTGGCGATTTCGTCCCAATTCACATTCCAAGTGATATTCGGCATGCTAATTACATTGCCGGTTACCAAATTGCATTATCTCTTATAGTTTCCGAGATATGGACTATCGATAATTTACACCTTAGGCTCTGCTTCTAACTTGGGCCCAAATTGTAAAATGGTCTTATCTATTGGCGATTTCGTTCCAATTCACATTCCAAGTAATATTCGGCATGCTAATTACATTGCCGGTTGCCAAATTGCATTATCTCTTATAGTTTCCGAGATATGGACTATCGATAATTTACACCTTAGGCTCTGCTTCTAACTTGGGCCCAAATTGTAAAATAGTCTTATCTATTGGCGATTTCGTTCCAATTCACATTCCAAGTAATATTCGGCATGCTAATTACATTGCCGGTTGCCAAATTGCATTATCTCTTATAGTTTCCGAGATATGGACTATCGATAATTTACACCTTAGGCTCTGCTTCTAACTTGGGCCCAAATTGTAAAATGGTCTTATCTATTGGCGATTTCGTTCCAATTCACATTCCAAGTAATATTCGGCATGCTAATTACATTGCCGGTTGCCAAATTGCATTATCTCTTATAGTTTCCGAGATATGGACTATCGATAATTTACACCTTAGGCTCTGCTTCTAACTTGGGCCCAAATTGTAAAATGGTCTTATCTATTGGCGATTTCATCCCAATTCACATTCCAAGTGATATTCGGCATGCTAATTACATTGCCACTTGCGAAATTGCATTATCTCTTATAGTTTCCGAGATATGGACTATCAATAATTTACACCTTAGGCTCTGCTTCTAACTTGGGCCCAAATTGTAAAATGGTCTTATCTATTGGCGATTTCGTTCCAATTCACATTCCAAGTAATATTCGGCATGCTAATTACATTGCCGGTTGCCAAATTGCATTATCTCTTATAGTTTCCGAGATATGGACTATCGATAATTTACACCTTAGGCTCTGCTTCTAACTTGGGCCCAAATTGTAAAATGGTCTTATCTATTGGCGATTTCGTTCCAATTCACATTCCAAGTAATATTCGGCATGCTAATTACATTGCCGGTTGCCAAATTGCATTATCTCTTATAGTTTCCGAGATATGGACTATCGATAATTTACACCATAGGCTCTGCTTCTAACTTGGGCCCAAATTGTAAAATGGTCTTATCTATTGGCGATTTCGTTCCAATTCACATTCCAAGTAATATTCGGCATGCTAATTACATTGATGGTTGCCAAATTGCATTATCTCTTATAGTTTCCGAGATATGGACTATCGATAATTTACACCTTAGGCTCTGCTTCTAACTTGGGCCCAAATTGTAAAATGGTCTTATCTATTGGCGATTTCGTTGCAATTCACATTCCAAGTAATATTCGGCATGCTAATTACATTGCCGGTTTCCAAATTGCATTATCTCTTATAGTTTCCGAGATATGGACTATCGATAATTTACACCTTAGGCTCTGCTTCTAACTTGGGCCCAAATTGTAAAATGGTCTTATCTATTGGCGATTTCGTTCCAATTCACATTCCAAGTAATATTCGGCAAGCTAATTACATTGCCGGTTGCCAAATTGCATTATCTCTTATAGTTTCCGAGATATGGACTATCGATAATTTACACCTTAGGCTCTGCTTCTAACTTGGGCCCAAATTGTAAAATGGTCTTATCTATTGGCGATTTCGTCCCAATTCACATTCCAAGTGATATTCGGCATGCTAATTACATTGCCGGTTGCGAAATTGCATTATCTCTTATAGTTTCCGAGATATGGACTATCAATAATTTACACCTTAGGCTCTGCTTCTAACTTGGGCCCAAATTGTAAAATGGTCTTATCTAGTGGCGATTTCGTTCCAATTCACATTCCAAGTAAAATTCGGCATGCTAATTACATTGCCGGTTGCCATATTGCATTATCTCTTATAGTTTCCGAGATATGGACTATCGATAATGTACACCTTAGGCTCTGCTTCTAACTTGGGCCCAAATTGTAAAATGGTCTTATCTATTGGCGATTTCGTCCCAATTCACATTCCAAGTGATATTCGGCATGCTAATTACATTGCCGGTTACCAAATTGCATTATCTCTTATAGTTTCCGAGATATGGACTATCGATAATTTACACCTTAGGCTCTGCTTCTAACTTGGGCCCAAATTGTAAAATGGTCTTATCTATTGGCGATTTCGTTCCAATTCACATTCCAAGTAATATTCGGCATGCTAATTACATTGCCGGTTGCCAAATTGCATTATCTCTTATAGTTTCCGAGATATGGACTATCGATAATTTACACCTTAGGCTCTGCTTCTAACTTGGGCCCAAATAGTAAAATGGTCTTATCTATTGGCGATTTCGTCCCAATTCACATTCCAAGTGATATTCGGCATGCTAATTACATTGCCGGTTGCGAAATTGCATTAGCTCTTATAGTTTCCGAGATATGGACTATCAATAATTTACACCTTAGGCTCTGCTTCTAACTTGGGCCCAAATTGTAAAATGGTCTTATCTATTGGCGATTTCGTTCCAATTCACATTCCAAGTAATATTCGGCATGCTAATTACATTGCCGGTTGCCAAATTGCATTATCTCTTATAGTTTCCGAGATATGGACTATCGATAATTTACACCTTAGGCTCTGCTTCTAACTTGGGCCCAAATTGTAAAATAGTCTTATCTATTGGCGATTTCGTTCCAATTCACATTCCAAGTAATATTCGGCATGCTAATTACATTGCCGGTTGCCAAATTGCATTATCTCTTATAGTTTCCGAGATATGGACTATCGATAATTTACACCTTAGGCTCTGCTTCTAACTTGGGCCCAAATTGTAAAATGGTCTTATCTATTGGCGATTTCGTTCCAATTCACATTCCAAGTAATATTCGGCATGCTAATTACATTGCCGGTTGCCAAATTGCATTATCTCTTATAGTTTCCGAGATATGGACTATCGATAATTTACACCTTAGGCTCTGCTTCTAACTTGGGCCCAAATTGTAAAATGGTCTTATCTATTGGCGATTTCATCCCAATTCACATTCCAAGTGATATTCGGCATGCTAATTACATTGCCACTTGCGAAATTGCATTATCTCTTATAGTTTCCGAGATATGGACTATCAATAATTTACACCTTAGGCTCTGCTTCTAACTTGGGCCCAAATTGTAAAATGGTCTTATCTATTGGCGATTTCGTTCCAATTCACATTCCAAGTAATATTCGGCATGCTAATTACATTGCCGGTTGCCAAATTGCATTATCTCTTATAGTTTCCGAGATATGGACTATCGATAATTTACACCTTAGGCTCTGCTTCTAACTTGGGCCCAAATTGTAAAATGGTCTTATCTATTGGCGATTTCGTTCCAATTCACATTCCAAGTAATATTCGGCATGCTAATTACATTGCCGGTTGCCAAATTGCATTATCTCTTATAGTTTCCGAGATATGGACTATCGATAATTTACACCATAGGCTCTGCTTCTAACTTGGGCCCAAATTGTAAAATGGTCTTATCTATTGGCGATTTCGTTCCAATTCACATTCCAAGTAATATTCGGCATGCTAATTACATTGATGGTTGCCAAATTGCATTATCTCTTATAGTTTCCGAGATATGGACTATCGATAATTTACACCTTAGGCTCTGCTTCTAACTTGGGCCCAAATTGTAAAATGGTCTTATCTATTGGCGATTTCGTCCCAATTCACATTCCAAGTGATATTCGGCATGCTAATTACATTGCCGGTTGCGAAATTGCATTATCTCTTATAGTTTCCGAGATATGGACTATCGATAATTTACACCTTAGGCTCTGCTTCTAACTTGGGCCCAAATTGTAAAATGGTCTTATCTATTGGCGACTTCGTTCCAATTCACATTCCAAGTAATATTCGGCATGCTAATTACATTGCCGGTTGCCAAATTGCATTATCTCTTATAGTTTCCGAGATATGGACTATCGATAATTTACACCTTAGGCTCTGCTTCTAACTTGGGCCCAAATTGTAAAATGGTCTTATCTATTGGCGATTTCGTCCCAATTCACATTCCAAGTGATATTCGGCATGCTAATTACATTGCCGGTTGCGAAATTGCATTATCTCTTATAGTTTCCGAGATATGGACTATCAATAATTTACACCTTAGGCTCTGCTTCTAACTTGGGCCCAAATTGTAAAATGGTCTTATCTAGTGGCGATTTCGTTCCAATTCACATTCCAAGTAAAATTCGGCATGCTAATTACATTGCCGGTTGCCAAATTGCATTATCTCTTATAGTTTCCGAGATATGGACTATCGATAATTTACACCTTAGGCTCTGCTTCTAACTTGGGCCCAAATTGTAAAATGGTCTTATCTATTGGCGATTTCGTCCCAATTCACATTCCAAGTGATATTCGGCATGCTAATTACATTGCCGGTTACCAAATTGCATTATCTCTTATAGTTTCCGAGATATGGACTATCGATAATTTACACCTTAGGCTCTGCTTCTAACTTGGGCCCAAATTGTAAAATGGTCTTATCTATTGGCGATTTCGTTGCAATTCACATTCCAAGTAATATTCGGCATGCTAATTACATTGCCGGTTGCCAAATTGCATTATCTCTTATAGTTTCCGAGATATGGTCTATCGATAATTTACACCTTAGGCTCTGCTTCTAACTTGGGCCCAAATTGTAAAATGGTCTTATCTATTGGCGATTTCGTTCCAAATCACACTCCAAGTAATATTCGGCATGCTAATTACATTGCCGGTTGCGAAATAGTATTATCTCTTATAGTTTCCGAGATATGGACTATCGATAATTTACACCTTAGGCTCTGCTTCTAACTTGGGCCCAAATTGTAAAATGGTCTTATCTATTGGCGATTTCGTTCCAATTCACATTCCAAGTAATATTCGGCATGCTAATTACATTGCCGGTTGCCAAATTGCATTATCTCTTATAGTTTCCGAGATATGGACTATCGATAATTTACACCTTAGGCTCTGCTTCTAACTTGGGCCCAAATTGTAAAATGGTCTTATCTATTGGCGATTTCGTTCCAATTCACATTCCAAGTAATATTCGGCATGCTAATTACATTGCCGGTTGCCAAATTGCATTATCTCTTATAGTTTCCGAGATATGGACTATCGATAATTTACACCTTAGGCTCTGCTTCTAACTTGGGCCCAAATTGTAAAATGGTCTTATCTATTGGCGATTTCGTCCCAATTCACATTCCAAGTGATATTCGGCATGCTAATTACATTGCCGGTTGCGAAATTGCATTATCTCTTATAGTTTCCGAGATATGGACTATCAATAATTTACACCTTAGGCTCTGCTTCTAACTTGGGCCCAAATTGTAAAATGGTCTTATCTATTGGCGATTTCATCCCAATTCACATTCCAAGTGATATTCGGCATGCTAATTACATTGCCACTTGCGAAATTGCATTATCTCTTATAGTTTCCGAGATATGGACTATCAATAATTTACACCTTAGGCTCTGCTTCTAACTTGGGCCCAAATTGTAAAATGGTCTTATCTATTGGCGATTTCGTTCCAATTCACATTCCAAGTAATATTCGGCATGCTAATTACATTGCCGGTTGCCAAATTGCATTATCTCTTATAGTTTCCGAGATATGGACTATCGATAATTTACACCTTAGGCTCTGCTTCTAACTTGGGCCCAAATTGTAAAATGGTCTTATCTATTGGCGATTTCGTTCCAATTCACATTCCAAGTAATATTCGGCATGCTAATTACATTGCCGGTTGCCAAATTGCATTATCTCTTATAGTTTCCGAGATATGGACTATCGATAATTTACACCATAGGCTCTGCTTCTAACTTGGGCCCAAATTGTAAAATGGTCTTATCTATTGGCGATTTCGTTCCAATTCACATTCCAAGTAATATTCGGCATGCTAATTACATTGATGGTTGCCAAATTGCATTATCTCTTATAGTTTCCGAGATATGGACTATCGATAATTTACACCTTAGGCTCTGCTTCTAACTTGGGCCCAAATTGTAAAATGGTCTTATCTATTGGCGATTTCGTCCCAATTCACATTCCAAGTGATATTCGGCATGCTAATTACATTGCCGGTTGCGAAATTGCATTATCTCTTATAGTTTCCGAGATATGGACTATCGATAATTTACACCTTAGGCTCTGCTTCTAACTTGGGCCCAAATTGTAAAATGGTCTTATCTATTGGCGACTTCGTTCCAATTCACATTCCAAGTAATATTCGGCATGCTAATTACATTGCCGGTTGCCAAATTGCATTATCTCTTATAGTTTCCGAGATATGGACTATCGATAATTTACACCTTAGGCTCTGCTTCTAACTTGGGCCCAAATTGTAAAATGGTCTTATCTATTGGCGATTTCGTCCCAATTCACATTCCAAGTGATATTCGGCATGCTAATTACATTGCCGGTTGCGAAATTGCATTATCTCTTATAGTTTCCGAGATATGGACTATCAATAATTTACACCTTAGGCTCTGCTTCTAACTTGGGCCCAAATTGTAAAATGGTCTTATCTAGTGGCGATTTCGTTCCAATTCACATTCCAAGTAAAATTCGGCATGCTAATTACATTGCCGGTTGCCAAATTGCATTATCTCTTATAGTTTCCGAGATATGGACTATCGATAATTTACACCTTAGGCTCTGCTTCTAACTTGGGCCCAAATTGTAAAATGGTCTTATCTATTGGCGATTTCGTTGCAATTCACATTCCAAGTAATATTCGGCATGCTAATTACATTGCCGGTTGCCAAATTGCATTATCTCTTATAGTTTCCGAGATATGGTCTATCGATAATTTACACCTTAGGCTCTGCTTCTAACTTGGGCCCAAATTGTAAAATGGTCTTATCTATTGGCGATTTCGTTCCAAATCACACTCCAAGTAATATTCGGCATGCTAATTACATTGCCGGTTGCGAAATAGTATTATCTCTTATAGTTTCCGAGATATGGACTATCGATAATTTACACCTTAGGCTCTGCTTCTAACTTGGGCCCAAATTGTAAAATGGTCTTATCTATTGGCGATTTCGTTCCAATTCACATTCCAAGTAATATTCGGCATGCTAATTACATTGCCGGTTGCCAAATTGCATTATCTCTTATAGTTTCCGAGATATGGACTATCGATAATTTACACCTTAGGCTCTGCTTCTAACTTGGGCCCAAATTGTAAAATGGTCTTATCTATTGGCGATTTCGTTCCAATTCACATTCCAAGTAATATTCGGCATGCTAATTACATTGCCGGTTGCCAAATTGCATTATCTCTTATAGTTTCCGAGATATGGACTATCGATAATTTACACCTTAGGCTCTGCTTCTAACTTGGGCCCAAATTGTAAAATGGTCTTATCTATTGGCGATTTCGTCCCAATTCACATTCCAAGTGATATTCGGCATGCTAATTACATTGCCGGTTGCGAAATTGCATTATCTCTTATAGTTTCCGAGATATGGACTATCAATAATTTACACCTTAGGCTCTGCTTCTAACTTGGGCCCAAATTGTAAAATGGTCTTACCTATTGGCGATTTCGTTCCAATTCACATTCCAAGTAATATTCGGCATGCTAATTACATTGCCGGTTGCCAAATTGCATTATCTCTTATAGTTTCCGAGATATGGACTATCGATAATTTACACCTTAGGCTCTGCTTCTAACTTGGGCCCAAATTGTAAAATGGTCTTATCTATTGGCGATTTCGTTCCAATTCACATTCCAAGTAATATTCGGCATGCTAATTACATTGCCGGTTGCCAAATTGCATTATCTCTTATAGTTTCCGAGATATGGACTATCGATAATTTACACCTTAGGCTCTGCTTCTAACTTGGGCCCAAATTGTAAAATGGTCTTATCTATTGGCGATTTCGTCCCAATTCACATTCCAAGTGATATTCGGCATGCTAATTACATTGCCGGTTGCGAAATTGCATTATCTCTTATAGTTTCCGAGATATGGACTATCAATAATTTACACCTTAGGCTCTGCTTCTAACTTGGGCCCAATTTGTAAAATGGTCTTATCTATTGGCGATTTCGTTCCAATTCACATTCCAAGTAATATTCGGCATGCTAATTACATTGCCGGTTGCCAAATTGCATTATCTCTTATAGTTTCCGAGATATGGACTATCGATAATTTACACCATAGGCTCTGCTGCTAACTTGGGCCCAAATTGTAAAATGGTCTTATCTATTGGCGATTTCGTTCCAATTCACATTCCAAGTAATATTCGGCATGCTAATTACATTGCCGTTTGCCAAATTGCATTATCTCTTATAGTTTCCGAGATATGGACTATCGATTATTTACACCTTAGGCTCTGCTTCTAACTTGCTCCCAAATTGTAAAATGGTCTTATCTATTGGCGATTTCGTTCCAATTCACATTCCAAGTAATATTCGGCATGCTAATTACATTGCCGGTTGCCAAATTGCATTATCTCTTATAGTTTCCGAGATATGGACTATCGATAATTTACACCTTAGGCTCTGCTTCTAACTTGGGCCCAAATTGTAAAATGGTCTTATCTATTGGCGATTTCGTCCCAATTCACATTCCAAGTGATATTCGGCATGCTAATTACATTGCCGGTTGCGAAATTGCATTATCTCTTATAGTTTCCGAGATATGGACTATCAATAATTTACACCTTAGGCTCTGCTTCTAACTTGGGCCCAAATTGTAAAATGGTCTTATCTATTGGCGATTTCATCCCAATTCACATTCCAAGTGATATTCGGCATGCTAATTACATTGCCACTTGCGAAATTGCATTATCTCTTATAGTTTCCGAGATATGGACTATCAATAATTTACACCTTAGGCTCTGCTTCTAACTTGGGCCCAAATTGTAAAATGGTCTTATCTATTGGCGATTTCGTTCCAATTCACATTCCAAGTAATATTCGGCATGCTAATTACATTGCCGGTTGCCAAATTGCATTATCTCTTATAGTTTCCGAGATATGGACTATCGATAATTTACACCTTAGGCTCTGCTTCTAACTTGGGCCCAAATTGTAAAATGGTCTTATCTATTGGCGATTTCGTTCCAATTCACATTCCAAGTAATATTCGGCATGCTAATTACATTGCCGGTTGCCAAATTGCATTATCTCTTATAGTTTCCGAGATATGGACTATCGATAATTTACACCATAGGCTCTGCTTCTAACTTGGGCCCAAATTGTAAAATGGTCTTATCTATTGGCGATTTCGTTCCAATTCACATTCCAAGTAATATTCGGCATGCTAATTACATTGATGGTTGCCAAATTGCATTATCTC
Organism: Rhynchophorus ferrugineus; assembly: GCF_030347505.1. NCBI lineage: Eukaryota > Metazoa > Arthropoda > Insecta > Coleoptera > Curculionidae > Rhynchophorus > Rhynchophorus ferrugineus. Next base: position 405,024 of record NW_027472658.1, on the reverse strand, counting down.
TTATAGTTTCCGAGATATGGACTATCGATAATTTACACCTTAGGCTCTGCTTCTAACTTGGGCCCAAATTGTAAAATGGTCTTATCTATTGGCGATTTCGTCCCAATTCACATTCCAAGTGATATTCGGCATGCTAATTACATTGCCGGTTGCGAAATTGCATTATCTCTTATAGTTTCCGAGATATGGACTATCGATAATTTACACCTTAGGCTCTGCTTCTAACTTGGGCCCAAATTGTAAAATGGTCTTATCTATTGGCGACTTCGTTCCAATTCACATTCCAAGTAATATTCGGCATGCTAATTACATTGCCGGTTGCCAAATTGCATTATCTCTTATAGTTTCCGAGATATGGACTATCGATAATTTACACCTTAGGCTCTGCTTCTAACTTGGGCCCAAATTGTAAAATGGTCTTATCTATTGGCGATTTCGTCCCAATTCACATTCCAAGTGATATTCGGCATGCTAATTACATTGCCGGTTGCGAAATTGCATTATCTCTTATAGTTTCCGAGATATGGACTATCAATAATTTACACCTTAGGCTCTGCTTCTAACTTGGGCCCAAATTGTAAAATGGTCTTATCTAGTGGCGATTTCGTTCCAATTCACATTCCAAGTAAAATTCGGCATGCTAATTACATTGCCGGTTGCCAAATTGCATTATCTCTTATAGTTTCCGAGATATGGACTATCGATAATTTACACCTTAGGCTCTGCTTCTAACTTGGGCCCAAATTGTAAAATGGTCTTATCTATTGGCGATTTCGTTGCAATTCACATTCCAAGTAATATTCGGCATGCTAATTACATTGCCGGTTGCCAAATTGCATTATCTCTTATAGTTTCCGAGATATGGTCTATCGATAATTTACACCTTAGGCTCTGCTTCTAACTTGGGCCCAAATTGTAAAATGGTCTTATCTATTGGCGATTTCGTTCCAAATCACACTCCAAGTAATATTCGGCATGCTAATTACATTGCCGGTTGCGAAATAGTATTATCTCTTATAGTTTCCGAGATATGGACTATCGATAATTTACACCTTAGGCTCTGCTTCTAACTTGGGCCCAAATTGTAAAATGGTCTTATCTATTGGCGATTTCGTTCCAATTCACATTCCAAGTAATATTCGGCATGCTAATTACATTGCCGGTTGCCAAATTGCATTATCTCTTATAGTTTCCGAGATATGGACTATCGATAATTTACACCTTAGGCTCTGCTTCTAACTTGGGCCCAAATTGTAAAATGGTCTTATCTATTGGCGATTTCGTTCCAATTCACATTCCAAGTAATATTCGGCATGCTAATTACATTGCCGGTTGCCAAATTGCATTATCTCTTATAGTTTCCGAGATATGGACTATCGATAATTTACACCTTAGGCTCTGCTTCTAACTTGGGCCCAAATTGTAAAATGGTCTTATCTATTGGCGATTTCGTCCCAATTCACATTCCAAGTGATATTCGGCATGCTAATTACATTGCCGGTTGCGAAATTGCATTATCTCTTATAGTTTCCGAGATATGGACTATCAATAATTTACACCTTAGGCTCTGCTTCTAACTTGGGCCCAAATTGTAAAATGGTCTTACCTATTGGCGATTTCGTTCCAATTCACATTCCAAGTAATATTCGGCATGCTAATTACATTGCCGGTTGCCAAATTGCATTATCTCTTATAGTTTCCGAGATATGGACTATCGATAATTTACACCTTAGGCTCTGCTTCTAACTTGGGCCCAAATTGTAAAATGGTCTTATCTATTGGCGATTTCGTTCCAATTCACATTCCAAGTAATATTCGGCATGCTAATTACATTGCCGGTTGCCAAATTGCATTATCTCTTATAGTTTCCGAGATATGGACTATCGATAATTTACACCTTAGGCTCTGCTTCTAACTTGGGCCCAAATTGTAAAATGGTCTTATCTATTGGCGATTTCGTCCCAATTCACATTCCAAGTGATATTCGGCATGCTAATTACATTGCCGGTTGCGAAATTGCATTATCTCTTATAGTTTCCGAGATATGGACTATCAATAATTTACACCTTAGGCTCTGCTTCTAACTTGGGCCCAATTTGTAAAATGGTCTTATCTATTGGCGATTTCGTTCCAATTCACATTCCAAGTAATATTCGGCATGCTAATTACATTGCCGGTTGCCAAATTGCATTATCTCTTATAGTTTCCGAGATATGGACTATCGATAATTTACACCATAGGCTCTGCTGCTAACTTGGGCCCAAATTGTAAAATGGTCTTATCTATTGGCGATTTCGTTCCAATTCACATTCCAAGTAATATTCGGCATGCTAATTACATTGCCGTTTGCCAAATTGCATTATCTCTTATAGTTTCCGAGATATGGACTATCGATTATTTACACCTTAGGCTCTGCTTCTAACTTGCTCCCAAATTGTAAAATGGTCTTATCTATTGGCGATTTCGTTCCAATTCACATTCCAAGTAATATTCGGCATGCTAATTACATTGCCGGTTGCCAAATTGCATTATCTCTTATAGTTTCCGAGATATGGACTATCGATAATTTACACCTTAGGCTCTGCTTCTAACTTGGGCCCAAATTGTAAAATGGTCTTATCTATTGGCGATTTCGTCCCAATTCACATTCCAAGTGATATTCGGCATGCTAATTACATTGCCGGTTGCGAAATTGCATTATCTCTTATAGTTTCCGAGATATGGACTATCAATAATTTACACCTTAGGCTCTGCTTCTAACTTGGGCCCAATTTGTAAAATGGTCTTATCTATTGGCGATTTCGTTCCAATTCACATTCCAAGTAATATTCGGCATGCTAATTACATTGCCGGTTGCCAAATTGCATTATCTCTTATAGTTTCCGAGATATGGACTATCGATAATTTACACCATAGGCTCTGCTGCTAACTTGGGCCCAAATTGTAAAATGGTCTTATCTATTGGCGATTTCGTTCCAATTCACATTCCAAGTAATATTCGGCATGCTAATTACATTGCCGTTTGCCAAATTGCATTATCTCTTATAGTTTCCGAGATATGGACTATCGATTATTTACACCTTAGGCTCTGCTTCTAACTTGCTCCCAAATTGTAAAATGGTCTTATCTATTGGCGATTTCGTTCCAATTCACATTCCAAGTAATATTCGGCATGCTAATTACATTGCCGTTTGCCAAATTGCATTATCTCTTATAGTTTCCGAGATATGGACTATCGATTATTTACACCTTAGGCTCTGCTTCTAACTTGCTCCCAAATTGTAAAATGGTCTTATCTATTGGCGATTTCGTTCCAATTCACATTCCAAGTAATATTCGGCATGCTAATTACATTGCCGGTTGCCAAATTGCATTATCTCTTATAGTTTCCGAGATATGGACTATCGATAATTTACACCTTAGGCTCTGCTTCTAACTTGGGCCCAAATTGTAAAATGGTCTTATCTATTGGCGATTTCGTTCCAATTCACATTCCAAGTAATATTCGGCATGCTAATTACATTGCCGGTTGCTAAATTGAATTATCTCTTATAGTTTCCGAGATATGGACTATCGATAATTTACACCTTAGGCTCTGCTTCTAACTTGGGCCCAAATTGTAAAATGTTCTTATCTATTGGCGATTTCGTTCCAATTCACATTCCAAGTGATATTCGGCATGCTAATTACATTGCCGGTTGCGAAATTGCATTATCTCTTATAGTTTCCGAGATATGGACTATCAATAATTTACACCTTAGGCTCTGCTTCTAACTTGGGCCCAAATTGTAAAATGGTCTTATCTATTGGCGATTTCGTTCCAATTCACATTCCAAGTAGTATTCGGCATGCTAATTACATTGCCGGTTGCCAAATTGCATTATCTCTTATAGTTTCCGAGATATGGACTATCGATAATTTACACCTTAGGCTCTGCTTCTAACTTGGGCCCAAATTGTAAAATGGTCTTATCTATTGGCGATTTCGTTGCAATTCACATTCCAAGTAATATTCGGCATGCTAATTACATTGCCGGTTTCCAAATTGCATTATCTCTTATAGTTTCCGAGATATGGACTATCGATAATTTACACCTTAGGCTCTGCTTCTAACTTGGGCCCAAATTGTAAAATGGTCTTATCTAGTGGCGATTTCGTTCGAATTCACATTCCAAGTAAAATTCGGCATGCTAATTACATTGCCGGTTGCCAAATTGCATTATCTCTTATAGTTTCCGAGATATGGACTATCGATAATTTACACCTTAGGCTCTGCTTCTAACTTGGGCCCAAATTGTAAAATGGTCTTATCTATTGGCGATTTCGTCCCAATTCACATTCCAAGTGATATTCGGCATGCTAATTACATTGCCGGTTGCGAAATTGCATTATCTCTTATAGTTTCCGAGATATGGACTATCAATAATTTACACCTTAGGCTCTGATTCTAACTTGGGCCCAAATTGTAAAATGGTCTTATCTATTGGCGATTTCGTTCCAATTCACATTCCAAGTAATATTCGGCATGCTAATTACATTGCCGGTTGCCAAATTGCATTATCTCTTATAGTTTCCGAGATATGGACTATCGATAATTTACACCTTAGGCTCTGCTTCTAACTTGGGCCCAAATTGTAAAATGGTCTTATCTATTGGCGATTTCGTTCCAATTCACATTCCAAGTAATATTCGGTATGCTAATTAAATTGCCGGTTGCCAAATTGCATTATCTCTTATAGTTTCCGAGATATGGACTATCGATAATTTACACCTTAGGCTCTGCTTCTAACTTGGGCCCAAATTGTAAAATGGTCTTATCTATTGGCGATTTCGTTCCAATTCACATTCCAAGTAATATTCGGCATGCCAATTACATTGCCGGTTGCCAAATTGCATTATCTCTTATAGTTTCCGAGATATGGACTATCGATAATTTACACCATAGGCTCTGCTTCTAACTTGGGCCCAAATTGTAAAATGGTCTTATCTATTGGCGATTTCGTTCCAATTCACATTCCAAGTAATATTCGGCATGCTAATTACATTGCCGGTTGCCAAATTGCATTATCTCTTATAGTTTCCGAGATATGGACTATCGATAATTTACACCTTAGGCTCTGCTTCTAACTTGCTCCCAAATTGTAAAATGGTCTTATCTATTGGCGATTTCGTTCCAATTCACATTCCAAGTAATATTCGGCATGCTAATTACATTGCCGGTTGCCAAATTGCATTATCTCTTATAGTTTCCGAGATATGGACTATCGATAATTTACACCTTAGGCTCTGCTTCTAACTTGGGCCCAAATTGTAAAATGGTCTTATCTAGTGGCGATTTCGTTCCAATTCACATTCCAAGTAAAATTCGGCATGCTAATTACATTGCCGGTTGCCAAATTGCATTATCTCTTATAGTTTCCGAGATATGGACTATCGATAATTTACACCTTAGGCTCTGCTTCTAACTTGGGCCCAAATTGTAAAATGGTCTTATCTATTGGCGATTTCGTCCCAATTCACATTCCAAGTGATATTCGGCATGCTAATTACATTGCCGGTTACCAAATTGCATTATCTCTTATAGTTTCCGAGATATGGACTATCGATAATTTACACCTTAGGCTCTGCTTCTAACTTGGGCCCAAATTGTAAAATGGTCTTATCTATTGGCGATTTCGTTCCAATTCACATTCCAAGTAATATTGGGCATGCTAATTACATTGCCGGTTGCCAAATTGCATTATCTCTTATAGTTTCCGAGATATGGACTATCGATAATTTACACCTTAGGCTCTGCTTCTAACTTGGGCCCAAATTGTAAAATGGTCTTATCTATTGGCGATTTCGTCCCAATTCACATTCCAAGTGATATTCGGCATGCTAATTACATTGCCGGTTGCGAAATTGCATTATCTCTTATAGTTTCCGAGATATGGACTATCAATAATTTACACCTTAGGCTCTGCTTCTAACTTGGGCCCAAATTGTAAAATGGTCTTATCTATTGGCGATTTCGTTCCAATTCACACTCCAAGTAATATTCGGCATGCTAATTACATTGCCGGTTGCCAAATTGCATTATCTCTTATAGTTTCCGAGATATGGACTATCGATAATTTACACCTTAGGCTCTGCTTCTAACTTGGGCCCAAATTGTAAAATGGTCTTATCTATTGGCGATTTCGTTCCAATTCACATTCCAAGTAATATTCGGCATGCTAATTACATTGCCGGTTGCCAAATTGCATTATCTCTTATAGTTTCCGAGATATGGACTATCGATAATTTACACCATAGGCTCTGCTTCTAACTTGGGCCCAAATTGTAAAATGGTCTTATCTATTGGCGATTTCGTTCCAATTCACATTCCAAGTAATATTCGGCATGCTAATTACATTGCCGGTTGCCAAATTGCATTATCTCTTATAGTTTCCGAGATATGGACTATCGATAATTTACACCTTAGGCTCTGCTTCTAACTTGCTCCCAAATTGTAAAATGGTCTTATCTATTGGCGATTTCGTTCCAATTCACATTCCAAGTAATATTCGGCATGCTAATTACATTGCCGGTTGCCAAATTGCATTATCTCTTATAGTTTCCGAGATATGGACTATCGATAATTTACACCTTAGGCTCTGCTTCTAACTTGGGCCCAAATTGTAAAATGGTCTTATCTATTGGCGATTTCGTTCCAATTCACATTCCAAGTAATATTCGGCATGCTAATTACATTGCCGTTTGCCAAATTGAATTATCTCTTATAGTTTCCGAGATATGGACTATCGATAATTTACACCTTAGGCTCTGCTTCTAACTTATGCCCAAATTGTAAAATGGTTTTATCTATTGGCGATTTCGTTCCAATTCACATTCCAAGTAATATTCGGCATGCTAATTACATTGCCGGTTGCCAAATTGCATTATCTCTTATAGTTTCCGAGATATGGACTATCGATAATTTACACCTTAGGCTCTGCTTCTAACTTGGGCCCAAATTGTAAAATGGTCTTCTCTATTGGCGATTTCGTTCCAATTCACATTCCAAGTAATATTCGGCATGCTAATTACATTGCCGGTTGCCAAATTGCATTATCTCTTATAGTTTCCGAGATATGGACTATCGATAATTTACACCATAGGCTCTGCTTCTAACTTGGGCCCAAATTGTAAAATGGTCTTATCTATTGGCGATTTCGTTCCAATTCACATTCCAAGTAATATTCGGTATGCTAATTAAATTGCCGGTTGCCAAATTGCATTATCTCTTATAGTTTCCGAGATATGGACTATCGATAATTTACACCTTAGGCTCTGCTTCTAACTTGGGCCCAAATTGTAAAATGGTCTTATCTATTGGCGATTTCGTTCCAATTCACATTCCAAGTAATATTCGGCATGCCAATTACATTGCCGGTTGCCAAATTGCATTATCTCTTATAGTTTCCGAGATATGGACTATCGATAATTTACACCATAGGCTCTGCTTCTAACTTGGGCCCAAATTGTAAAATGGTCTTATCTATTGGCGATTTCGTTCCAATTCACATTCCAAGTAATATTCGGCATGCTAATTACATTGCCGGTTGCCAAATTGCATTATCTCTTATAGTTTCCGAGATATGGACTATCGATAATTTACACCTTAGGCTCTGCTTCTAACTTGCTCCCAAATTGTAAAATGGTCTTATCTATTGGCGATTTCGTTCCAATTCACATTCCAAGTAATATTCGGCATGCTAATTACATTGCCGGTTGCCAAATTGCATTATCTCTTATAGTTTCCGAGATATGGACTATCGATAATTTACACCTTAGGCTCTGCTTCTAACTTGGGCCCAAATTGTAAAATGGTCTTATCTAGTGGCGATTTCGTTCCAATTCACATTCCAAGTAAAATTCGGCATGCTAATTACATTGCCGGTTGCCAAATTGCATTATCTCTTATAGTTTCCGAGATATGGACTATCGATAATTTACACCTTAGGCTCTGCTTCTAACTTGGGCCCAAATTGTAAAATGGTCTTATCTATTGGCGATTTCGTCCCAATTCACATTCCAAGTGATATTCGGCATGCTAATTACATTGCCGGTTACCAAATTGCATTATCTCTTATAGTTTCCGAGATATGGACTATCGATAATTTACACCTTAGGCTCTGCTTCTAACTTGGGCCCAAATTGTAAAATGGTCTTATCTATTGGCGATTTCGTTCCAATTCACATTCCAAGTAATATTGGGCATGCTAATTACATTGCCGGTTGTCAAATTGCATTATCTCTTATAGTTTCCGAGATATGGACTATCGATAATTTACACCTTAGGCTCTGCTTCTAACTTGGGCCCAAATTGTAAAATGGTCTTATCTATTGGCGATTTCGTCCCAATTCACATTCCAAGTGATATTCGGCATGCTAATTACATTGCCGGTTGCGAAATTGCATTATCTCTTATAGTTTCCGAGATATGGACTATCAATAATTTACACCTTAGGCTCTGCTTCTAACTTGGGCCCAAATTGTAAAATGGTCTTATCTATTGGCGATTTCGTTCCAATTCACACTCCAAGTAATATTCGGCATGCTAATTACATTGCCGGTTGCCAAATTGCATTATCTCTTATAGTTTCCGAGATATGGACTATCGATAATTTACACCTTAGGCTCTGCTTCTAACTTGGGCCCAAATTGTAAAATGGTCTTATCTATTGGCGATTTCGTTCCAATTCACATTCCAAGTAATATTCGGCATGCTAATTACATTGCCGGTTGCCAAATTGCATTATCTCTTATAGTTTCCGAGATATGGACTATCGATAATTTACACCATAGGCTCTGCTTCTAACTTGGGCCCAAATTGTAAAACGGTCTTATCTATTGGCGATTTCGTTCCAATTCACATTCCAAGTAATATTCGGCATGCTAATTACATTGCCGGTTGCCAAATTGCATTATCTCTTATAGTTTCCGAGATATGGACTATCGATAATTTACACCTTAGGCTCTGCTTCTAACTTGCTCCCAAATTGTAAAATGGTCTTATCTATTGGCGATTTCGTTCCAATTCACATTCCAAGTAATATTCGGCATGCTAATTACATTGCCGGTTGCCAAATTGCATTATCTCTTATAGTTTCCGAGATATGGACTATCGATAATTTACACCTTAGGCTCTGCTTCTAACTTGGGCCCAAATTGTAAAATGGTCTTATCTATTGGCGATTTCGTTCCAATTCACATTCCAAGTAATATTCGGCATGCTAATTACATTGCCGTTTGCCAAATTGAATTATCTCTTATAGTTTCCGAGATATGGACTATCGATAATTTACACCTTAGGCTCTGCTTCTAACTTATGCCCAAATTGTAAAATGGTTTTATCTATTGGCGATTTCGTTCCAATTCACATTCCAAGTAATATTCGGCATGCTAATTACATTGCCGGTTGCCAAATTGCATTATCTCTTATAGTTTCCGAGATATGGACTATCGATAATTTACACCTTAGGCTCTGCTTCTAACTTGGGCCCAAATTGTAAAATGGTCTTCTCTATTGGCGATTTCGTTCCAATTCACATTCCAAGTAATATTCGGCATGCTAATTACATTGCCGGTTGCCAAATTGCATTATCTCTTATAGTTTCCGAGATATGGACTATCGATAATTTACACCATAGGCTCTGCTTCTAACTTGGGCCCAAATTGTAAAATGGTCTTATCTATTGGCGATTTCGTTCCAATTCACATTCCAAGTAATATTCGGCATGCTAATTACATTGCCGGTTGCTAAATTGCATTATCTCGTATAGTTTCCGAGATATGGACTATCAATAATTTCCACCTTAGGCTCTGCTTCTAACTTGGGCCCAAATTGTAAAATGGTCTTATCTATTGGCGATTTCGTTCCAATTCACATTCCAAGTAATATTCGGCATGCTAATTACATTGCCGGTTGCCAAATTGCATTATCTCTTATAGTTTCCGAGATATGGACTATCGATAATTTACACCTTAGGCTCTGCTTCTAACTTGGGCCCAAATTGTAAAATGGTCTTATCTATTGGCGATTTCGTTCCAATTCACATTCCAAGTAATATTCGGCATGCTAATTACATTGCCGGTTGCCAAATTGCATTATCTCTTATAGTTTCCGAGATATGGACTATCGATAATTTACACCTTAGGCTCTGCTTCTAACTTGGGCCCAAATTGTAAAATGGTCTTATCTATTGGCGATTTCGTTCCAATTCACATTCCAAGTAATATTCGGCATGCTAATTACATTGCCGGTTGCCAAATTGCATTATCTCTTATAGTTTCCGAGATATGGACTATCGATAATTTACACCTTAGGCTCTGCTTCTAACTTGGGCCCAAATTGTAAAATGGTCTTATCTATTGGCGATTTCGTTCCAATTCACATTCCAAGTAATATTCGGCATGCTAATTACATTGCCGGTTGCCAAATTGAATTATCTCTTATAGTTTCCGAGATATGGACTATCGATAATTTACACCTTAGGCTCTGCTTCTAACTTGGGCCCAAATTGTAAAATGGTCTTACCTATTGGCGATTTCGTTCCAATTCCCATTCCAAGTAATATTCGGCATGCTAATTACATTGCCGGTTGCCAAATTGAATTATCTCTTATAGTTTCCGAGATATGGACTATCGATAATTTACACCTTAGGCTCTGCTTCTAACTTGGGCCCAAATTGTAAAATGGTCTTATCTATTGGCGATTTCGTCCCAATTCACATTCCAAGTAATATTCGGCATGCTAATTACATTGCCGGTTGCCAAATTGCATTATCTCTTATAGTTTCCGAGATATGGACTATCGATAATTTACACCTTAGGCTCTGCTTCTAACTTGGGCCCAAATTGTAAAATGGTCTTATCTATTGGCGATTTCGTCCCAATTCACATTCCAAGTGATATTCGGCATGCTAATTACATTGCCGGTTGCGAAATTGCATTATCTCTTATAGTTTCCGAGATATGGACTATCAATAATTTACACCTTAGGCTCTGCTTCTAACTTGGGCCCAAATTGTAAAATGGTCTTATCTATTGGCGATTTCGTTCCAATTCACATTCCAAGTAATATTCGGCATGCTAATTACATTGCCGGTTGCCAAATTGCATTATCTCTTATAGTTTCCGAGATATGGACTATCGATAATTTACACCTTAGGCTCTGCTTCTAACTTGGGCCCAAATTGTAAAATGGTCTTATCTATTGGCGATTTCGTTGCAATTCACATTCCAAGTAATATTCGGCATGCTAATTACATTGCCGGTTGCCAAATTGCATTATCTCTTATAGTTTCCGAGATATGGACTATCGATAATTTACACCTTAGGCTCTGCATCTAACTTGGGCCCAAATTGTAAAATGGTCTTATCTATTGGCGATTTCGTTCCAATTCACATTCCAAGTAATATTCGGCATGCTAATTACATTGCCGGTTGCCAAATTGCATTATCTCTTATAGTTTCCGAGCTATGGACTATCGATAATTTACACCTTAGGCTCTGCTTCTAACTTGGGCCCAAATTGTAAAATGGTCTTATCTATTGGCGATTTCGTTCCAATTCACATTCCAAGTAATATTCGGCATGCTAATTACATTGCCGGTTACCAAATTGCATTATCTCTTATAGTTTCCGAGATATGGACTATCGATAATTTACACCTTAGGCTCTGCTTCTAACTTGGGCCCAAATTGTAAAATGGTCTTATCTATTGGCGATTTCGTTCCAATTCACATTCCAAGTAATATTCGGCATGCTAATTACATTGCCGGTTGCCAAATTGAATTATCTCTTATAGTTTCCGAGATATGGACTATCGATAATTTACACCTTAGGCTCTGCTTCTAACTTGGGCCCAAATTGTAAAATGGTCTTATCTATTGGCGATTTCGTCCCAATTCACATTCCAAGTAATATTCGGCATGCTAATTACATTGCCGGTTGCCAAATTGCATTATCTCTTATAGTTTCCGAGATATGGACTATCGATAATTTACACCTTAGGCTCTGCTTCTAACTTGGGCCCAAATTGTAAAATGGTCTTATCTATTGGCGATTTCGTCCCAATTCACATTCCAAGTGATATTCGGCATGCTAATTACATTGCCGGTTGCGAAATTGCATTATCTCTTATAGTTTCCGAGATATGGACTATCAATAATTTACACCTTAGGCTCTGCTTCTAACTTGGGCCCAAATTGTAAAATGGTCTTATCTATTGGCGATTTCGTTCCAATTCACATTCCAAGTAATATTCGGCATGCTAATTACATTGCCGGTTGCCAAATTGCATTATCTCTTATAGTTTCCGAGATATGGACTATCGATAATTTACACCTTAGGCTCTGCTTCTAACTTGGGCCCAAATTGTAAAATGGTCTTATCTATTGGCGATTTCGTTGCAATTCACATTCCAAGTAATATTCGGCATGCTAATTACATTGCCGGTTGCCAAATTGCATTATCTCTTATAGTTTCCGAGATATGGACTATCGATAATTTACACCTTAGGCTCTGCTTCTAACTTGGGCCCAAATTGTAAAATGGTCTTATCTATTGGCGATTTCGTTCCAATTCACACTCCAAGTAATATTCGGCATGATAATTACATTGCCGGTTGCGAAATTGCATTATCTCTTATAGTTTCCGAGATATGGACTATCGATAATTTACACCTTAGGCTCTGCTTCTAACTTGGGCCCAAATTGTAAAATGGTCTTATCTATTGGCGATTTCGTTCCAATTCACATTCCAAGTAATATTCGGCATGCTAATTACATTGCCGGTTGCCAAATTGCATTATCTCTTATAGTTTCCGAGATATGGACTATCGATAATTTACACCTTAGGCTCTGCTTCTAACTTGGGCCCAAATTGTAAAATGGTCTTATCTATTGGCGATTTCGTTCCAATTCACACTCCAAGTAATATTCGGCATGCTAATTACATTGCCGGTTGCGAAATTGCATTATCTCTTATAGTTTCCGAGATATGGACTATCGATAATTTACACCTTAGGCTCTGCTTCTAACTTGGGCCCAAATTGTAAAATGGTCTTATCTATTGGCGATTTCGTTCCAATTCACATTCCAAGTAATATTCGGCATGCTAATTACATTGCCGGTTGCCAAATTGCATTATCTCTTATAGTTTCCGAGATATGGACTATCGATAATTTACACCTTAGGCTCTGCTTCTAACTTGGGCCCAAATTGTAAAATGGTCTTATCTATTGGCGATTTCGTTCCAATTCACATTCCAAGTAATATTCGGCATGCTAATTACATTGCCGGTTGCCAAATTGCATTATCTCTTATAGTTTCCGAGATATGGACTATCGATAATTTACACCTTAGGCTCTGCTTCTAACTTGGGCCCAAATTGTAAAATGGTCTTATCTATTGGCGATTTCGTTCCAATTCACACTCCAAGTAATATTCGGCATGCTAATTACATTGCCGGTTGCGAAATTGCATTATCTCTTATAGTTTCCGAGATATGGACTATCGATAATTTACACCTTAGGCTCTGCTTCTAACTTGGGCCCAAATTGTAAAATGGTCTTATCTATTGGCGATTTCGTTCCAATTCACATTCCAAGTAATATTCGGCATGCTAATTACATTGCCGGTTGCCAAATTGCATTATCTCTTATAGTTTCCGAGATATGGACTATCAATAATTTACACCTTAGGCTCTGCTTCTAACTTGGGCCCAAATTGTAAAATGGTCTTATCTAGTGGCGATTTCGTTCCAATTCACATTCCAAGTAAAATTTGGCATGCTAATTACATTGCCGGTTGCCAAATTGCATTATCTCTTATAGTTTCCGAGATATGGACTATCGATAATTTACACCTTAGGCTCTGCTTCTAACTTGGGCCCAAATTGTAAAATGGTCTTATCTATTGGCGATTTCGTCCCAATTCACATTCCAAGTGATATTCGGCATGCTAATTACATTGCCGGTTACCAAATTGCATTATCTCTTATAGTTTCCGAGATATGGACTATCGATAATTTACACCTCAGGCTCTGCTTCTAACTTGGGCCCAAATTGTAAAATGGTCTTATCTATTGGCGATTTCGTTCCAATTCACATTCCAAGTAATATTCGGCATGCTAATTACATTGCCGGTTGCCAAATTGCATTATCTCTTATAGTTTCCGAGATATGGAGTATCGATAATTTACACCTTAGGCTCTGCTTCTAACTTGGGCCCAAATTGTAAAATGGTCTTATCTATTGGCGATTTCGTCCCAATTCACATTCCAAGTGATATTCGGCATGCTAATTACATCGCCGGTTGCGAAATTGCATTATCTCTTATAGTTTCCGAGATATGGACTATCAATAATTTACACTTTAGGCTCTGCTTCTAACTTGGACCCAAATTGTAAAATGGTCTTATCTATTGGCGATTTCGTTCCAATTCACATTCCAAGTAATATTCGGCATGCTAATTACATTGCCGGTTGCCAAATTGCATTATCTCTTATAGTTTCCGAGATATGGACTATCGATAATTTACACCTTAGGCTCTGCTTCTAACTTGGGCCCAAATTGTAAAATGGTCTTATCTATTGGCGATTTCGTCCCAATTCACATTCCAAGTGATATTCGGCATGCTAATTACATTGCCGGTTGCGAAATTGCATTATCTCTTATAGTTTCCGAGATATGGACTATCAATAATTTACACCTTATGCTCTGCTTCTAACTTGGGCCCAAATTGTAAAATGATCTTATCTAGTGGCGATTTCGTTCCAATTCACATTCCAAGTAAAATTCGGCATGCTAATTACATTGCCGGTTGCCAAATTGCATTATCTCTTATAGTTTCCGAGATATGGACTATCGATAATTTACACCTTAGGCTCTGCTTCTAACTTGGGCCCAAATTGTAAAATGGTCTTATCTATTGGCGATTTCGTCCCAATTCACATTCCAAGTGATATTCGGCATGCTAATTACATTGCCGGTTACCAAATTGCATTATCTCTTATAGTTTCCGAGATATGGACTATCGATAATTTACACCTTAGGCTCTGCTTCTAACTTGGGCCCAAATTGTAAAATGGTCTTATCTATTGGCGATTTCGTTCCAATTCACATTCCAAGTAATATTCGGCATGCTAATTACATTGCCGGTTGCCAAATTGCATTATCTCTTATAGTTTCCGAGATATGGACTATCGATAATTTACACCTTAGGCTCTGCTTCTAACTTGGGCCCAAATTGTAAAATGGTCTTATCTATTGGCGATTTCGTCCCAATTCACATTCCAAGTGATATTCGGCATGCTAATTACATTGCCGGTTGCCAAATTGCATTATCTCTTATAGTTTCCGAGATATGGACTATCAATAATTTACACCTTAGGCTCTGCTTCTAACTTGGGCCCAAATTGTAAAATGGTCTTATCTATTGGCGATTTCGTTCCAATTCACATTCCAAGTAATATTCGGCATGCTAATTACATTGCCGGTTGCCAAATTGCATTATCTCTTATAGTTTCCGAGATATGGACTATCGATAATTTACACCTTAGGCTCTGCTTCTAACTTGGGCCCAAATTGTAAAATGGTCTTATCTATTGGCGATTTCGTTCCAATTCACATTCCAAGTAATATTCGGCATGCTAATTACATTGCCGGTTGCCAAATTGCATTATCTCTTATAGTTTCCGAGATATGGTCTATCGATAATTTACACCTTAGGCTCTGCTTCTAACTTGGGCCCAAATTGTAAAATGGTCTTATCTATTGGCGATTTCGTCCCAATTCACATTCCAAGTGATATTCGGCATGCTAATTACATTGCCGGTTGCGAAATTGCATTATCTCTTATAGTTTCCGAGATATGGACTATCAATAATTTACACCTTAGGCTCTGCTTCTAACTTGGGCCCAATTTGTAAAATGGTCTTATCTATTGGCGATTTCGTTCCAATTCACATTCCAAGTAATATTCGGCATGCTAATTACATTGCCGGTTGCCAAATTGCATTATCTCTTATAGTTTCCGAGATATGGACTATCGATAATTTTCACCTTAGGCTCTGCTTCTAACTTGGGCCCAAATTGTAAAATGGTCTTATCTATTGGCGATTTCGTTCCAATTCACATTCCAAGTAATATTCGGCATGCTAATTACATTGCCGGTTGCCAAATTGCATTATCTCTTATAGTTTCCGAGATATGGACTATCGATAATTTACACCTTAGGCTCTGCTTCTAACTTGGGCCCAAATTGTAAAATGGCCTTATCTATTGGCGATTTCGTTCCAATTCACATTCCAAGTAATATTCGGCATGCTAATTACATTGCCGGTTGCCAAATTGCATTATCTCTTATAGTTTCCGAGATATGGACTATCGATAATTTACACCTTAGGCTCTGCTTCTAACTTGGGCCCAAATTGTAAAATGGTCTTATCTATTGGCGATTTCGTTGCAATTCACATTCCAAGTAATATTCGGCATGCTAATTACATTGCCGGTTGCCAAATTGCATTATCTCTTATAGTTTCCGAGATATACTCTATCGATAATTTACACCTTAGGCTCTGCTTCTAACTTGGGCCCAAATTGTAAAATGGTCTTATCTATTGGCGATTTCGTTCCAATTCACATTCCAAGTAATATTCGGCATGCTAATTACATTGCCGGTTGCCAAATTGCATTATCTCTTATAGTTTCCGAGATATGGACTATCGATAATTTACACCTTAAGCTCTGCTTCTAACTTGGGCCCAAATTGTAAAATGGTCTTATCTATTGGCGATTTCGTTCCAATTCACACTCCAAGTAATATTCGGCATGCTAATTACATTGCCGGTTGCGAAATTGCATTATCTCTTATAGTTTCCGAGATATGGACTATCGATAATTTACACCTTAGGCTCTGCTTCTAACTTGGGCCCAAATTGTAAAATGGTCTTATCTATTGGCGATTTCGTTCCAATTCACATTCCAAGTAGTATTCGGCATGCTAATTACATTGCCGGTTGCCAAATTGCATTATCTCTTATAGTTTCCGAGATATGGACTATCGATAATTTACACCTTAGGCTCTGCTTCTAACTTGGGCCCAAATTGTAAAATGGTCTTATCTATTGGCGATTTCGTTCCAATTCACATTCCAAGTAATATTCGGCATGCTAATTACATTGCCGGTTGCCAAATTGCACTATCTCTTATAGTTTCCGAGATATGGACTATCGATAATTTACACCTTAGGCTCTGCTTCTAACTTGGGCCCAAATTGTAAAATGGTCTTATCTATTGGCGATTTCGTCCCAATTCACATTCCAAGTGATATTCGGCATGATAATTACATTGCCGGTTGCGAAATTGCATTATCTCTTATAGTTTCCGAGATATGGACTATCGATAATTTACACCTTAGGCTCTGCTTCTAACTTGGGCCCAAATTGTAAAATGGCCTTATCTATTGGCGATTTCGTTCCAATTCACATTCCAAGTAATATTCGGCATGCTAATTACATTGCCGGTTGCCAAATTGCATTATCTCTTATAGTTTCCGAGATATGGACTATCGATAATTTACACCTTAGGCTCTGCTTCTAACTTGGGCCCAAATTGTAAAATGGCCTTATCTATTGGCGATTTCGTTCCAATTCACATTCCAAGTAATATTCGGCATGCTAATTACATTGCCGGTTGCCAAATTGCATTATCTCTTATAGTTTCCGAGATATGGACTATCGATAATTTACACCTTAGGCTCTGCTTCTAACTTGGGCCCAAATTGTAAAATGGTCTTATCTATTGGCGATTTCGTTGCAATTCACATTCCAAGTAATATTCGGCATGCTAATTACATTGCCGGTTGCCAAATTGCATTATCTCTTATAGTTTCCGAGATATACTCTATCGATAATTTACACCTTAGGCTCTGCTTCTAACTTGGGCCCAAATTGTAAAATGGTCTTATCTATTGGCGATTTCGTTCCAATTCACACTCCAAGTAATATTCGGCGTGCTAATTACATTGCCGGTTGCGAAATTGCATTATCTCTTATAGTTTCCGAGATATGGACTATCGATAATTTACACCTTAGGCTCTGCTTCTAACTTGGGCCCAAATTGTAAAATGGTCTTATCTATTGGCGATTTCGTTCCAATTCACATTCCAAGTAATATTCGGCATGCTAATTACATTGCCGGTTGCCAAATTGCATTATCTCTTATAGTTTCCGAGATATGGACTATCGATAATTTACACCATAGGCTCTGCTTCTAACTTGGGCCCAAATTGTAAAATGGTCTTATCTATTGGCGATTTCGTTCCAATTCACATTCCAAGTAATATTCGGCATGCTAATTACATTGCCGGTTGCCAAATTGCATTATCTCTTATAGTTTCCGAGATATGGACTATCGATAATTTACACCTTAGGCTCTGCTTCTAACTTGCTCCCAAATTGTAAAATGGTCTTATCTATTGGCGATTTCGTTCCAATTCACATTCCAAGTAATATTCGGCATGCTAATTACATTGCCGGTTGCCAAATTGCATTATCTCTTATAGTTTCCGAGATATGGACTATCGATAATTTACACCTTAGGCTCTGCTTCTAACTTGGGCCCAAATTGTAAAATGGTCTTATCTATTGGCGATTTCGTTCCAATTCACATTCCAAGTAATATTCGGCATGCTAATTACATTGCCGGTTGCCAAATTGAATTATCTCTTATAGTTTCCGAGATATGGACTATCGATAATTTACACCTTAGGCTCTGCTTCTAACTTATGCCCAAATTGTAAAATGGTTTTATCTATTGGCGATTTCGTTCCAATTCACATTCCAAGTAATATTCGGCATGCTAATTACATTGCCGGTTGCCAAATTGCATTATCTCTTATAGTTTCCGAGATATGGACTATCGATAATTTACACCTTAGGCTCTGCTTCTAACTTGGGCCCAAATTGTAAAATGGTCTTCTCTATTGGCGATTTCGTTCCAATTCACATTCCAAGTAATATTCGGCATGCTAATTACATTGCCGGTTGCCAAATTGCATTATCTCTTATAGTTTCCGAGATATGGACTATCGATAATTTACACCATAGGCTCTGCTTCTAACTTGGGCCCAAATTGTAAAATGGTCTTATCTATTGGCGATTTCGTTCCAATTCACATTCCAAGTAATATTCGGCATGCTAATTACATTGCCGGTTGCTAAATTGCATTATCTCGTATAGTTTCCGAGATATGGACTATCAATAATTTCCACCTTAGGCTCTGCTTCTAACTTGGGCCCAAATTGTAAAATGGTCTTATCTATTGGCGATTTCGTTCCAATTCACATTCCAAGTAATATTCGGCATGCTAATTACATTGCCGGTTGCCAAATTGCATTATCTCTTATAGTTTCCGAGATATGGACTATCGATAATTTACACCTTAGGCTCTGCTTCTAACTTGGGCCCAAATTGTAAAATGGTCTTATCTATTGGCGATTTCGTTCCAATTCACATTCCAAGTAATATTCGGCATGCTAATTACATTGCCGGTTGCCAAATTGCATTATCTCTTATAGTTTCCGAGATATGGACTATCGATAATTTACACCTTAGGCTCTGCTTCTAACTTGGGCCCAAATTGTAAAATGGTCTTATCTATTGGCGATTTCGTTCCAATTCACATTCCAAATAATATTCGGCATGCTAATTACATTGCCGGTTGCCAAATTGCATTATCTCTTATAGTTTCCGAGATATGGACTATCGATAATTTACACCTTAGGCTCTGCTTCTAACTTGGGCCCAAATTGTAAAATGGTCTTATCTATTGGCGATTTCGTTCCAATTCACATTCCAAGTAATATTCGGCATGCTAATTACATTGCCGGTTGCCAAATTGAATTATCTCTTATAGTTTCCGAGATATGGACTATCGATAATTTACACCTTAGGCTCTGCTTCTAACTTGGGCCCAAATTGTAAAATGGTCTTACCTATTGGCGATTTCGTTCCAATTCCCATTCCAAGTAATATTCGGCATGCTAATTACATTGCCGGTTGCCAAATTGAATTATCTCTTATAGTTTCCGAGATATGGACTATCGATAATTTACACCTTAGGCTCTGCTTCTAACTTGGGCCCAAATTGTAAAATGGTCTTATCTATTGGCGATTTCGTCCCAATTCACATTCCAAGTAATATTCGGCATGCTAATTACATTGCCGGTTGCCAAATTGCATTATCTCTTATAGTTTCCGAGATATGGACTATCGATAATTTACACCTTAGGCTCTGCTTCTAACTTGGGCCCAAATTGTAAAATGGTCTTATCTATTGGCGATTTCGTCCCAATTCACATTCCAAGTGATATTCGGCATGCTAATTACATTGCCGGTTGCGAAATTGCATTATCTCTTATAGTTTCCGAGATATGGACTATCAATAATTTACACCTTAGGCTCTGCTTCTAACTTGGGCCCAAATTGTAAAATGGTCTTATCTATTGGCGATTTCGTTCCAATTCACATTCCAAGTAATATTCGGCATGCTAATTACATTGCCGGTTGCCAAATTGCATTATCTCTTATAGTTTCCGAGATATGGACTATCGATAATTTACACCTTAGGCTCTGCTTCTAACTTGGGCCCAAATTGTAAAATGGTCTTATCTATTGGCGATTTCGTTGCAATTCACATTCCAAGTAATATTCGGCATGCTAATTACATTGCCGGTTGCCAAATTGCATTATCTCTTATAGTTTCCGAGATATGGACTATCGATAATTTACACCTTAGGCTCTGCTTCTAACTTGGGCCCAAATTGTAAAATGGTCTTATCTATTGGCGATTTCGTTCCAATTCACATTCCAAGTAATATTCGGCATGCTAATTACATTGCCGGTTGCCAAATTGCATTATCTCTTATAGTTTCCGAGCTATGGACTATCGATAATTTACACCTTAGGCTCTGCTTCTAACTTGGGCCCAAATTGTAAAATGGTCTTATCTATTGGCGATTTCGTTCCAATTCACATTCCAAGTAATATTCGGCATGCTAATTACATTGCCGGTTGCCAAATTGCATTATCTCTTATAGTTTCCGAGATATGGACTATCGATAATTTACACCTTAGGCTCTGCTTCTAACTTGGGCCCAAATTGTAAAATGGTCTTATCTATTGGCGATTTCGTTCCAATTCACATTCCAAGTAATATTCGGCATGCTAATTACATTGCCGGTTGCCAAATTGAATTATCTCTTATAGTTTCCGAGATATGGACTATCGATAATTTACACCTTAGGCTCTGCTTCTAACTTGGGCCCAAATTGTAAAATGGTCTTATCTATTGGCGATTTCGTCCCAATTCACATTCCAAGTAATATTCGGCATGCTAATTACATTGCCGGTTGCCAAATTGCATTATCTCTTATAGTTTCCGAGATATGGACTATCGATAATTTACACCTTAGGCTCTGCTTCTAACTTGGGCCCAAATTGTAAAATGGTCTTATCTATTGGCGATTTCGTCCCAATTCACATTCCAAGTGATATTCGGCATGCTAATTACATTGCCGGTTGCGAAATTGCATTATCTCTTATAGTTTCCGAGATATGGACTATCAATAATTTACACCTTAGGCTCTGCTTCTAACTTGGGCCCAAATTGTAAAATGGTCTTATCTATTGGCGATTTCGTTCCAATTCACATTCCAAGTAATATTCGGCATGCTAATTACATTGCCGGTTGCCAAATTGCATTATCTCTTATAGTTTCCGAGATATGGACTATCGATAATTTACACCTTAGGCTCTGCTTCTAACTTGGGCCCAAATTGTAAAATGGTCTTATCTATTGGCGATTTCGTTGCAATTCACATTCCAAGTAATATTCGGCATGCTAATTACATTGCCGGTTGCCAAATTGCATTATCTCTTATAGTTTCCGAGATATGGACTATCGATAATTTACACCTTAGGCTCTGCTTCTAACTTGGGCCCAAATTGTAAAATGGTCTTATCTATTGGCGATTTCGTTCCAATTCACACTCCAAGTAATATTCGGCATGATAATTACATTGCCGGTTGCGAAATTGCATTATCTCTTATAGTTTCCGAGATATGGACTATCGATAATTTACACCTTAGGCTCTGCTTCTAACTTGGGCCCAAATTGTAAAATGGTCTTATCTATTGGCGATTTCGTTCCAATTCACATTCCAAGTAATATTCGGCATGCTAATTACATTGCCGGTTGCCAAATTGCATTATCTCTTATAGTTTCCGAGATATGGACTATCGATAAATTACACCTTAGGCTCTGCTTCTAACTTGGGCCCAAATTGTAAAATGGTCTTATCTATTGGCGATTTCGTTCCAATTCACACTCCAAGTAATATTCGGCATGCTAATTACATTGCCGGTTGCGAAATTGCATTATCTCTTATAGTTTCCGAGATATGGACTATCGATAATTTACACCTTAGGCTCTGCTTCTAACTTGGGCCCAAATTGTAAAATGGTCTTATCTATTGGCGATTTCGTTCCAATTCACATTCCAAGTAATATTCGGCATGCTAATTACATTGCCGGTTGCCAAATTGCATTATCTCTTATAGTTTCCGAGATATGGACTATCGATAATTTACACCTTAGGCTCTGCTTCTAACTTGGGCCCAAATTGTAAAATGGTCTTATCTATTGGCGATTTCGTTCCAATTCACATTCCAAGTAATATTCGGCATGCTAATTACATTGCCGGTTGCCAAATTGCATTATCTCTTATAGTTTCCGAGATATGGACTATCGATAATTTACACCTTAGGCTCTGCTTCTAACTTGGGCCCAAATTGTAAAATGGTCTTATCTATTGGCGATTTCGTTCCAATTCACACTCCAAGTAATATTCGGCATGCTAATTACATTGCCGGTTGCGAAATTGCATTATCTCTTATAGTTTCCGAGATATGGACTATCGATAATTTACACCTTAGGCTCTGCTTCTAACTTGGGCCCAAATTGTAAAATGGTCTTATCTATTGGCGATTTCGTTCCAATTCACATTCCAAGTAATATTCGGCATGCTAATTACATTGCCGGTTGCCAAATTGCATTATCTCTTATAGTTTCCGAGATATGGACTATCAATAATTTACACCTTAGGCTCTGCTTCTAACTTGGGCCCAAATTGTAAAATGGTCTTATCTAGTGGCGATTTCGTTCCAATTCACATTCCAAGTAAAATTTGGCATGCTAATTACATTGCCGGTTGCCAAATTGCATTATCTCTTATAGTTTCCGAGATATGGACTATCGATAATTTACACCTTAGGCTCTGCTTCTAACTTGGGCCCAAATTGTAAAATGGTCTTATCTATTGGCGATTTCGTCCCAATTCACATTCCAAGTGATATTCGGCATGCTAATTACATTGCCGGTTGCCAAATTGCATTATCTCTTATAGTTTCCGAGATATGGACTATCGATAATTTACACCTTAGGCTCTGCTTCTAACTTGGGCCCAAATTGTAAAATGGTCTTATCTATTGGCGATTTCGTCCCAATTCACATTCCAAGTAATATTCGGCATGCTAATTACATTGCCGGTTGCCAAATTGCATTATCTCTTATAGTTTCCGAGATATGGACTATCGATAATTTACACCTTAGGCTCTGCTTCTAACTTGGGCCCAAATTGTAAAATGGTCTTATCTATTGGCGATTTCGTCCCAATTCACATTCCAAGTGATATTCGGCATGCTAATTACATTGCCGGTTGCGAAATTGCATTATCTCTTATAGTTTCCGAGATATGGACTATCAATAATTTACACCTTAGGCTCTGCTTCTAACTTGGGCCCAAATTGTAAAATGGTCTTATCTATTGGCGATTTCGTTCCAATTCACATTCCAAGTAATATTCGGCATGCTAATTACATTGCCGGTTGCCAAATTGCATTATCTCTTATAGTTTCCGAGATATGGACTATCGATAATTTACACCTTAGGCTCTGCTTCTAACTTGGGCCCAAATTGTAAAATGGTCTTATCTATTGGCGATTTCGTTGCAATTCACATTCCAAGTAATATTCGGCATGCTAATTACATTGCCGGTTGCCAAATTGCATTATCTCTTATAGTTTCCGAGATATGGACTATCGATAATTTACACCTTAGGCTCTGCTTCTAACTTGGGCCCAAATTGTAAAATGGTCTTATCTATTGGCGATTTCGTTCCAATTCACACTCCAAGTAATATTCGGCATGATAATTACATTGCCGGTTGCGAAATTGCATTATCTCTTATAGTTTCCGAGATATGGACTATCGATAATTTACACCTTAGGCTCTGCTTCTAACTTGGGCCCAAATTGTAAAATGGTCTTATCTATTGGCGATTTCGTTCCAATTCACATTCCAAGTAATATTCGGCATGCTAATTACATTGCCGGTTGCCAAATTGCATTATCTCTTATAGTTTCCGAGATATGGACTATCGATAAATTACACCTTAGGCTCTGCTTCTAACTTGGGCCCAAATTGTAAAATGGTCTTATCTATTGGCGATTTCGTTCCAATTCACACTCCAAGTAATATTCGGCATGCTAATTACATTGCCGGTTGCGAAATTGCATTATCTCTTATAGTTTCCGAGATATGGACTATCGATAATTTACACCTTAGGCTCTGCTTCTAACTTGGGCCCAAATTGTAAAATGGTCTTATCTATTGGCGATTTCGTTCCAATTCACATTCCAAGTAATATTCGGCATGCTAATTACATTGCCGGTTGCCAAATTGCATTATCTCTTATAGTTTCCGAGATATGGACTATCGATAATTTACACCTTAGGCTCTGCTTCTAACTTGGGCCCAAATTGTAAAATGGTCTTATCTATTGGCGATTTCGTTCCAATTCACATTCCAAGTAATATTCGGCATGCTAATTACATTGCCGGTTGCCAAATTGCATTATCTCTTATAGTTTCCGAGATATGGACTATCGATAATTTACACCTTAGGCTCTGCTTCTAACTTGGGCCCAAATTGTAAAATGGTCTTATCTATTGGCGATTTCGTTCCAATTCACACTCCAAGTAATATTCGGCATGCTAATTACATTGCCGGTTGCGAAATTGCATTATCTCTTATAGTTTCCGAGATATGGACTATCGATAATTTACACCTTAGGCTCTGCTTCTAACTTGGGCCCAAATTGTAAAATGGTCTTATCTATTGGCGATTTCGTTCCAATTCACATTCCAAGTAATATTCGGCATGCTAATTACATTGCCGGTTGCCAAATTGCATTATCTCTTATAGTTTCCGAGATATGGACTATCAATAATTTACACCTTAGGCTCTGCTTCTAACTTGGGCCCAAATTGTAAAATGGTCTTATCTAGTGGCGATTTCGTTCCAATTCACATTCCAAGTAAAATTTGGCATGCTAATTACATTGCCGGTTGCCAAATTGCATTATCTCTTATAGTTTCCGAGATATGGACTATCGATAATTTACACCTTAGGCTCTGCTTCTAACTTGGGCCCAAATTGTAAAATGGTCTTATCTATTGGCGATTTCGTCCCAATTCACATTCCAAGTGATATTCGGCATGCTAATTACATTGCCGGTTGCCAAATTGCATTATCTCTTATAGTTTCCGAGATATGGACTATCGATAATTTACACCTTAGGCTCTGCTTCTAACTTGGGCCCAAATTGTAAAATGGTCTTATCTATTGGCGATTTCGTCCCAATTCACATTCCAAGTGATATTCGGCATGCTAATTACATCGCCGGTTGCGAAATTGCATTATCTCTTATAGTTTCCGAGATATGGACTATCAATAATTTACACTTTAGGCTCTGCTTCTAACTTGGACCCAAATTGTAAAATGGTCTTATCTATTGGCGATTTCGTTCCAATTCACATTCCAAGTAATATTCGGCATGCTAATTACATTGCCGGTTGCCAAATTGCATTATCTCTTATAGTTTCCGAGATATGGACTATCGATAATTTACACCTTAGGCTCTGCTTCTAACTTGGGCCCAAATTGTAAAATGGTCTTATCTATTGGCGATTTCGTCCCAATTCACATTCCAAGTGATATTCGGCATGCTAATTACATTGCCGGTTGCGAAATTGCATTATCTCTTATAGTTTCCGAGATATGGACTATCAATAATTTACACCTTAGGCTCTGCTTCTAACTTGGGCCCAAATTGTAAAATGGTCTTATCTATTGGCGATTTCGTTCCAATTCACATTCCAAGTAATATTCGGCATGCTAATTACATTGCCGGTTGCCAAATTGCATTATCTCTTATAGTTTCCGAGATATGGACTATCGATAATTTACACCTTAGGCTCTGCTTCTAACTTGGGCCCAAATTGTAAAATGGTCTTATCTATTGGCGATTTCGTTCCAATTCACACTCCAAGTAATATTCGGCATGATAATTACATTGCCGGTTGCGAAATTGCATTATCTCTTATAGTTTCCGAGATATGGACTATCGATAATTTACACCTTAGGCTCTGCTTCTAACTTGGGCCCAAATTGTAAAATGGTCTTATCTATTGGCGATTTCGTTCCAATTCACATTCCAAGTAATATTCGGCATGCTAATTACATTGCCGGTTGCCAAATTGCATTATCGCTTATAGTTTCCGAGATATGGACTATCGATAATTTACACCTTAGGCTCTGCTTCTAACTTGGGCCCAAATTGTAAAATGGTCTTATCTATTGGCGATTTCGTTCCAATTCACACTCCAAGTAATATTCGGCATGCTAATTACATTGCCGGTTGCGAAATTGCATTATCTCTTATAGTTTCCGAGATATGGACTATCGATAATTTACACCTTAGGCTCTGCTTCTAACTTGGGCCCAAATTGTAAAATGGTCTTATCTATTGGCGATTTCGTTCCAATTCACATTCCAAGTAATATTCGGCATGCTAATTACATTGCCGGTTGCCAAATTGCATTATCTCTTATAGTTTCCGAGATATGGACTATCGATAATTTACACCTTAGGCTCTGCTTCTAACTTGGGCCCAAATTGTAAAATGGTCTTATCTATTGGCGATTTCGTTCCAATTCACATTCCAAGTAATATTCGGCATGCTAATAACATTGCCGGTTGCCAAATTGCATTATCTCTTATAGTTTCCGAGATATGGACTATCGATAATTTACACCTTAGGCTCTGCTTCTAACTTGGGCCCAAATTGTAAAATGGTCTTATCTATTGGCGATTTCGTTCCAATTCACACTCCAAGTAATATTCGGCATGCTAATTACATTGCCGGTTGCGAAATTGCATTATCTCTTATAGTTTCCGAGATATGGACTATCGATAATTTACACCTTAGGCTCTGCTTCTAACTTGGGCCCAAATTGTAAAATGGTCTTATCTATTGGCGATTTCGTTCCAATTCACATTCCAAGTAATATTCGGCATGCTAATTACATTGCCGGTTGCCAAATTGCATTATCTCTTATAGTTTCCGAGATATGGACTATCAATAATTTACACCTTAGGCTCTGCTTCTAACTTGGGCCCAAATTGTAAAATGGTCTTATCTAGTGGCGATTTCGTTCCAATTCACATTCCAAGTAAAATTTGGCATGCTAATTACATTGCCGGTTGCCAAATTGCATTATCTCTTATAGTTTCCGAGATATGGACTATCGATAATTTACACCTTAGGCTCTGCTTCTAACTTGGGCCCAAATTGTAAAATGGTCTTATCTATTGGCGATTTCGTCCCAATTCACATTCCAAGTGATATTCGGCATGCTAATTACATTGCCGGTTACCAAATTGCATTATCTCTTATAGTTTCCGAGATATGGACTATCGATAATTTACACCTCAGGCTCTGCTTCTAACTTGGGCCCAAATTGTAAAATGGTCTTATCTATTGGCGATTTCGTTCCAATTCACATTCCAAGTAATATTCGGCATGCTAATTACATTGCCGGTTGCCAAATTGCATTATCTCTTATAGTTTCCGAGATATGGAGTATCGATAATTTACACCTTAGGCTCTGCTTCTAACTTGGGCCCAAATTGTAAAATGGTCTTATCTATTGGCGATTTCGTCCCAATTCACATTCCAAGTGATATTCGGCATGCTAATTACATCGCCGGTTGCGAAATTGCATTTTCTCTTATAGTTTCCGAGATATGGACTATCAATAATTTACACTTTAGGCTCTGCTTCTAACTTGGACCCAAATTGTAAAATGGTCTTATCTATTGGCGATTTCGTTCCAATTCACATTCCAAGTAATATTCGGCATACTAATTACATTGCCGGTTGCCAAATTGCATTATCTCTTATAGTTTCCGAGATATGGACTATCGATAATTTACACCTTAGGCTCTGCTTCTAACTTGGGCCCAAATTGTAAAATGGTCTTATCTATTGGCGATTTCGTCCCAATTCACATTCCAAGTGATATTCGGCATGCTAATTACATTGCCGGTTGCGAAATTGCATTATCTCTTATAGTTTCCGAGATATGGACTATCAATAATTTACACCTTATGCTCTGCTTCTAACTTGGGCCCAAATTGTAAAATGGTCTTATCTAGTGGCGATTTCGTTCCAATTCACATTCCAAGTAAAATTCGGCATGCTAATTACATTGCCGGTTGCCAAATTGCATTATCTCTTATAGTTTCCGAGATATGGACTATCGATAATTTACACCTTAGGCTCTGCTTCTAACTTGGGCCCAAATTGTAAAATGGTCTTATCTATTGGCGATTTCGTCCCAATTCACATTCCAAGTGATATTCGGCATGCTAATTACATTGCCGGTTACCAAATTGCATTATCTCTTATAGTTTCCGAGATATGGACTATCGATAATTTACACCTTAGGCTCTGCTTCTAACTTGGGCCCAAATTGTAAAATGGTCTTATCTATTGGCGATTTCGTTCCAATTCACATTCCAAGTAATATTCGGCATGCTAATTACATTGCCGGTTGCCAAATTGCATTATCTCTTATAGTTTCCGAGATATGGACTATCGATAATTTACACCTTAGGCTCTGCTTCTAACTTGGGCCCAAATTGTAAAATGGTCTTATCTATTGGCGATTTCGTCCCAATTCACATTCCAAGTGATATTCGGCATGCTAATTACATTGCCGGTTGCGAAATTGCATTATCTCTTATAGTTTCCGAGATATGGACTATCAATAATTTACACCTTAGGCTCTGCTTCTAACTTGGGCCCAAATTGTAAAATGGTCTTATCTATTGGCGATTTCGTTCCAATTCACATTCCAAGTAATATTCGGCATGCTAATTACATTGCCGGTTGCCAAATTGCATTATCTCTTATAGTTTCCGAGATATGGACTATCGATAATTTACACCTTAGGCTCTGCTTCTAACTTGGGCCCAAATTGTAAAATGGTCTTATCTATTGGCGATTTCGTTCCAATTCACATTCCAAGTAATATTCGGCATGCTAATTACATTGCCGGTTGCCAAATTGCATTATCTCTTATAGTTTCCGAGATATGGTCTATCGATAATTTACACCTTAGGCTCTGCTTCTAACTTGGGCCCAAATTGTAAAATGGTCTTATCTATTGGCGATTTCGTCCCAATTCACATTCCAAGTGATATTCGGCATGCTAATTACATTGCCGGTTGCGAAATTGCATTATCTCTTATAGTTTCCGAGATATGGACTATCAATAATTTACACCTTAGGCTCTGCTTCTAACTTGGGCCCAATTTGTAAAATGGTCTTATCTATTGGCGATTTCGTTCCAATTCACATTCCAAGTAATATTCGGCATGCTAATTACATTGCCGGTTGCCAAATTGCATTATCTCTTATAGTTTCCGAGATATGGACTATCGATAATTTTCACCTTAGGCTCTGCTTCTAACTTGGGCCCAAATTGTAAAATGGTCTTATCTATTGGCGATTTCGTTCCAATTCACATTCCAAGTAATATTCGGCATGCTAATTACATTGCCGGTTGCCAAATTGCATTATCTCTTATAGTTTCCGAGATATGGACTATCGATAATTTACACCTTAGGCTCTGCTTCTAACTTGGGCCCAAATTGTAAAATGGCCTTATCTGTTGGCGATTTCGTTCCAATTCACATTCCAAGTAATATTCGGCATGCTAATTACATTGCCGGTTGCCAAATTGCATTATCTCTTATAGTTTCCGAGATATGGACTATCGATAATTTACACCTTAGGCTCTGCTTCTAACTTGGGCCCAAATTGTAAAATGGTCTTATCTATTGGCGATTTCGTTGCAATTCACATTCCAAGTAATATTCGGCATGCTAATTACATTGCCGGTTGCCAAATTGCATTATCTCTTATAGTTTCCGAGATATACTCTATCGATAATTTACACCTTAGGCTCTGCTTCTAACTTGGGCCCAAATTGTAAAATGGTCTTATCTATTGGCGATTTCGTTCCAATTCACATTCCAAGTAATATTCGGCATGCTAATTACATTGCCGGTTGCCAAATTGCATTATATCTTATAGTTTCCGAGATATGGACTATCGATAATTTACACCTTAAGCTCTGCTTCTAACTTGGGCCCAAATTGTAAAATGGTCTTATCTATTGGCGATTTCGTTCCAATTCACACTCCAAGTAATATTCGGCATGCTAATTACATTGCCGGTTGCGAAATTGCATTATCTCTTATAGTTTCCGAGATATGGACTATCGATAATTTACACCTTAGGCTCTGCTTCTAACTTGGGCCCAAATTGTAAAATGGTCTTATCTATTGGCGATTTCGTTCCAATTCACATTCCAAGTAGTATTCGGCATGCTAATTACATTGCCGGTTGCCAAATTGCATTATCTCTTATAGTTTCCGAGATATGGACTATCGATAATTTACACCTTAGGCTCTGCTTCTAACTTGGGCCCAAATTGTAAAATGGTCTTATCTATTGGCGATTTCGTTCCAATTCACATTCCAAGTAATATTCGGCATGCTAATTACATTGCCGGTTGCCAAATTGCATTATCTCTTATAGTTTCCGAGATATGGACTATCGATAATTTACACCTTAGGCTCTGCTTCTAACT
Organism: Rhynchophorus ferrugineus; assembly: GCF_030347505.1. Lineage (NCBI taxonomy): Eukaryota > Metazoa > Arthropoda > Insecta > Coleoptera > Curculionidae > Rhynchophorus > Rhynchophorus ferrugineus. The sequence continues at coordinate 373,870 of NW_027472658.1, read as the reverse complement.
TGGGCCCAAATTGTAAAATGGTCTTATCTATTGGCGATTTCGTCCCAATTCACATTCCAAGTGATATTCGGCATGCTAATTACATTGCCGGTTGCCAAATTGCATTATCTCTTATAGTTTCCGAGATATGGACTATCGATTATTTACACCTTAGGCTCTGCTTCTAACTTGCTCCCAAATTGTAAAATGGTCTTATCTATTGGCGATTTCGTTCCAATTCACATTCCAAGTAATATTCGGCATGCTAATTACATTGCCGGTTGCCAAATTGCATTATCTCTTATAGTTTCCGAGATATGGACTATCGATAATTTACACCTTAGGCTCTGCTTCTAACTTGGGCCCAAATTGTAAAATGGTCTTATCTATTGGCGATTTCGTTCCAATTCACATTCCAAGTAATATTCGGCATGCTAATTACATTGCCGGTTGCTAAATTGAATTATCTCTTATAGTTTCCGAGATATGGACTATCGATAATTTAAACCTTAGGCTCTGCTTCTAACTTGGGCCCAAATTGTAAAATGGTCTTACCTATTGGCGATTTCGTTCCAATTCACATTCCAAGTAATATTCGGCATGCTAATTACATTGCCGGTTGCCAAATTGCATTATCTCTTATAGTTTCCGAGATATGGACTATCGATAATTTACACCTTAGGCTCTGCTTCTAACTTGGGCCCAAATTGTAAAATGGTCTTATCTATTGGCGATTTCGTTCCAATTCACATTCCAAGTAATATTCGGCATGCTAATTACATTGCCGATTGCCAAATTGCATTATCTCTTATAGTTTCCGAGATATGGACTATCGATTATTTACACCTTAGGCTCTGCTTCTAACTTGGGCCCAAATTGTAAAATGGTCTTATCTATTGGCGATTTCGTTCCAATTCACATTCCAAGTAATATTCGGCATGCTAATTACATTGCCGGTTGCCAAATTGCATTATCTCTTATAGTTTCCGAGATATGGACTATCGATAATTTACACCATAGGCTCTGCTTCTAACTTGGGCCCAAATTGTAAAATGGTCTTATCTATTGGCGATTTCGTTCCAATTCACATTCCAAGGAATATTCGGCATGCTAATTACATTGCCGGTTGCCAAATTGCATTATCTCTTATAGTTTCCGAGATATGGACTATCGATAATTTACACCTTAGGCTCTGCTTCTAACTTGGGCCCAAATTGTAAAATGGTCTTATCTATTGGCGATTTCGTTCCAATTCACATTCCAAGTAATATTCGGCATGCTAATTACATTGCCGGTTGCCAAATTGCATTATCTCTTATAGTTTCCGAGATATGGACTATCGATAATTTACACCTTAGGCTCTGCTTCTAACTTGGGCCCAAATTGTAAAATGTTCTTATCTATTGGCGATTTCGTTCCAATTCACATTCCAAGTAATATTCGGCATGCTAATTACATTGCCGGTTGCCATATTACATTATCTCTTATAGTTTCCGAGATATGGACTATCGATAATTTACACCTTAGGCTCTGCTTCTAACTTGGGCCCAAATTGTAAAATGGTCTTATCTATTGGCGATTTCGTTCCAATTCACATTCCAAGTAATATTCGGCATGCTAATTACATTGCCGGTTGCCAAATTGCATTATCTCTTATAGTTTCCGAGATATAGACTATCGATAATTTACACCTTAGGCTCTGCTTCTAATTTGGGCCCAAATTGTAAAATGGTCTTATCTATTGGCGATTTCGTTCCAATTCACATTCCAAGTAACATTCGGCATGCTAATTACATTGCCGGTTGCCAAATTGCATTATCTCTTATAGTTTCCGAGATATGGACTATCGATAATTTACACCTTAGGCTCTGCTTCTAACTTGGGCCCAAATTGTAAAATGGTCTTATCTATTGGCGATTTCGTCCCAATTCACATTCCAAGTGATATTCGGCATGCTAATTACATTGCCGGTTGCGAAATTGCATTATCTCTTATAGTTTCCGAGATATGGACTATCAATAATTTACACCTTAGGCTCTGCTTCTAACTTGGGCCCAAATTGTAAAATGGTCTTATCTATTGGCGATTTCGTTCCAATTCACATTCCAAGTAGTATTCGGCATGCTAATTACATTGCCGGTTGCCAAATTGCATTATCTCTTATAGTTTCCGAGATATGGACTATCGATAATTTACACCTTAGGCTCTGCTTCTAACTTGGGCCCAAATTGTAAAATGGTCTTATCTATTGGCGATTTCGTTGCAATTCACATTCCAAGTAATATTCGGCATGCTAATTACATTGCCGGTTTCCAAATTGCATTATCTCTTATAGTTTCCGAGATATGGACTATCGATAATTTACACCTTAGGCTCTGCTTCTAACTTGGGCCCAAATTGTAAAATGGTCTTATCTATTGGCGATTTCGTTCCAATTCACATTCCAAGTAATATTCGGCAAGCTAATTACATTGCCGGTTGCCAAATTGCATTATCTCTTATAGTTTCCGAGATATGGACTATCGATAATTTACACCTTAGGCTCTGCTTCTAACTTGGGCCCAAATTGTAAAATGGTCTTATCTATTGGCGATTTCGTCCCAATTCACATTCCAAGTGATATTCGGCATGCTAATTACATTGCCGGTTGCGAAATTGCATTATCTCTTATAGTTTCCGAGATATGGACTATCAATAATTTACACCTTAGGCTCTGCTTCTAACTTGGGCCCAAATTGTAAAATGGTCTTATCTAGTGGCGATTTCGTTCCAATTCACATTCCAAGTAAAATTCGGCATGCTAATTACATTGCCGGTTGCCATATTGCATTATCTCTTATAGTTTCCGAGATATGGACTATCGATAATGTACACCTTAGGCTCTGCTTCTAACTTGGGCCCAAATTGTAAAATGGTCTTATCTATTGGCGATTTCGTCCCAATTCACATTCCAAGTGATATTCGGCATGCTAATTACATTGCCGGTTACCAAATTGCATTATCTCTTATAGTTTCCGAGATATGGACTATCGATAATTTACACCTTAGGCTCTGCTTCTAACTTGGGCCCAAATTGTAAAATGGTCTTATCTATTGGCGATTTCGTTCCAATTCACATTCCAAGTAATATTCGGCATGCTAATTACATTGCCGGTTGCCAAATTGCATTATCTCTTATAGTTTCCGAGATATGGACTATCGATAATTTACACCTTAGGCTCTGCTTCTAACTTGGGCCCAAATAGTAAAATGGTCTTATCTATTGGCGATTTCGTCCCAATTCACATTCCAAGTGATATTCGGCATGCTAATTACATTGCCGGTTGCGAAATTGCATTAGCTCTTATAGTTTCCGAGATATGGACTATCAATAATTTACACCTTAGGCTCTGCTTCTAACTTGGGCCCAAATTGTAAAATGGTCTTATCTATTGGCGATTTCGTTCCAATTCACATTCCAAGTAATATTCGGCATGCTAATTACATTGCCGGTTGCCAAATTGCATTATCTCTTATAGTTTCCGAGATATGGACTATCGATAATTTACACCTTAGGCTCTGCTTCTAACTTGGGCCCAAATTGTAAAATAGTCTTATCTATTGGCGATTTCGTTCCAATTCACATTCCAAGTAATATTCGGCATGCTAATTACATTGCCGGTTGCCAAATTGCATTATCTCTTATAGTTTCCGAGATATGGACTATCGATAATTTACACCTTAGGCTCTGCTTCTAACTTGGGCCCAAATTGTAAAATGGTCTTATCCATTGGCGATTTCGTTCCAATTCACATTCCAAGTAATATTCGGCATGCTAATTACATTGCCGGTTGCCAAATTGCATTATCTCTTATAGTTTCCGAGATATGGACTATCGATAATTTACACCTTAGGCTCTGCTTCTAACTTGGGCCCAAATTGTAAAATTGTCTTATCTATTGGCGATTTCATCCCAATTCACATTCCAAGTGATATTCGGCATGCTAATTACATTGCCACTTGCGAAATTGCATTATCTCTTATAGTTTCCGAGATATGGACTATCAATAATTTACACCTTAGGCTCTGCTTCTAACTTGGGCCCAAATTGTAAAATGGTCTTATCTATTGGCGATTTCGTTCCAATTCACATTCCAAGTAATATTCGGCATGCTAATTACATTGCCGGTTGCCAAATTGCATTATCTCTTATAGTTTCCGAGATATGGACTATCGATAATTTACACCTTAGGCTCTGCTTCTAGCTTGGGCCCAAATTGTAAAATGGTCTTATCTATTGGCGATTTCGTTCCAATTCACATTCCAAGTAATATTCGGCATGCTAATTACATTGCCGGTTGCCAAATTGCATTATCTCTTATAGTTTCCGAGATATGGACTATCGATAATTTACACCATAGGCTCTGCTTCTAACTTGGGCCCAAATTGTAAAATGGTCTTATCTATTGGCGATTTCGTTCCAATTCACATTCCAAGTAATATTCGGCATGCTAATTACATTGATGGTTGCCAAATTGCATTATCTCTTATAGTTTCCGAGATATGGACTATCGATAATTTACACCTTAGGCTCTGCTTCTAACTTGGGCCCAAATTGTAAAATGGTCTTATCTATTGGCGATTTCGTCCCAATTCACATTCCAAGTGATATTCGGCATGCTAATTACATTGCCGGTTGCGAAATTGCATTATCTCTTATAGTTTCCGAGATATGGACTATCGATAATTTACACCTTAGGCTCTGCTTCTAACTTGGGCCCAAATTGTAAAATGGTCTTATCTATTGGCGACTTCGTTCCAATTCACATTCCAAGTAATATTCGGCATGCTAATTACATTGCCGGTTGCCAAATTGCATTATCTCTTATAGTTTCCGAGATATGGACTATCGATAATTTACACCTTAGGCTCTGCTTCTAACTTGGGCCCAAATTGTAAAATGGTCTTATCTATTGGCGATTTCGTCCCAATTCACATTCCAAGTGATATTCGGCATGCTAATTACTTTGCCGGTTGCGAAATTGCATTATCTCTTATAGTTTCCGAGATATGGACTATCAATAATTTACACCTTAGGCTCTGCTTCTAACTTGGGCCCAAATTGTAAAATGGTCTTATCTAGTGGCGATTTCGTTCCAATTCACATTCCAAGTAAAATTCGGCATGCTAATTACATTGCCGGTTGCCAAATTGCATTATCTCTTATAGTTTCCGAGATATGGACTATCGATAATTTACACCTTAGGCTCTGCTTCTAACTTGGGCCCAAATTGTAAAATGGTCTTATCTATTGGCGATTTCGTCCCAATTCACATTCCAAGTGATATTCGGCATGCTAATTACATTGCCGGTTACCAAATTGCATTATCTCTTATAGTTTCCGAGATATGGACTATCGATAATTTACACCTTAGGCTCTGCTTCTAACTTGGGCCCAAATTGTAAAATGGTCTTATCTATTGGCGATTTCGTTGCAATTCACATTCCAAGTAATATTCGGCATGCTAATTACATTGCCGGTTGCCAAATTGCATTATCTCTTATAGTTTCCGAGATATGGTCTATCGATAATTTACACCTTAGGCTCTGCTTCTAACTTGGGCCCAAATTGTAAAATGGTCTTATCTATTGGCGATTTCGTTCCAAATCACACTCCAAGTAATATTCGGCATGCTAATTACATTGCCGGTTGCGAAATTGTATTATCTCTTATAGTTTCCGAGATATGGACTATCGATAATTTACACCTTAGGCTCTGCTTCTAACTTGGGCCCAAATTGTAAAATGGTCTTATCTATTGGCGATTTCGTTCCAATTCACATTCCAAGTAATATTCGGCATGCTAATTACATTGCCGGTTGCCAAATTGCATTATCTCTTATAGTTTCCGAGATATGGACTATCGATAATTTACACCTTAGGCTCTGCTTCTAACTTGGGCCCAAATTGTAAAATGGTCTTATCTATTGGCGATTTCGTTCCAATTCACATTCCAAGTAATATTCGGCATGCCAATTACATTGCCGGTTGCCAAATTGCATTATCTCTTATAGTTTCCGAGATATGGACTATCGATAATTTACACCTTAGGCTCTGCTTCTAACTTGGGCCCAAATTGTAAAATGGTCTTATCTATTGGCGATTTCGTCCCAATTCACATTCCAAGTGATATTCGGCATGCTAATTACATTGCCGGTTGCGAAATTGCATTATCTCTTATAGTTTCCGAGATATGGACTATCAATAATTTACACCTTAGGCTCTGCTTCTAACTTGGGCCCAAATTGTAAAATGGTCTTACCTATTGGCGATTTCGTTCCAATTCACATTCCAAGTAATATTCGGCATGCTAATTACATTGCCGGTTGCCAAATTGCATTATCTCTTATAGTTTCCGAGATATGGACTATCGATAATTTACACCTTAGGCTCTGCTTCTAACTTGGGCCCAAATTGTAAAATGGCCTTATCTATTGGCGATTTCGTTCCAATTCACATTCCAAGTAATATTCGGCATGCTAATTACATTGCCGGTTGCCAAATTGCATTATCTCTTATAGTTTCCGAGATATGGACTATCGATAATTTACACCTTAGGCTCTGCTTCTAACTTGGGCCCAAATTGTAAAATGGTCTTATCTATTGGCGATTTCGTCCCAATTCACATTCCAAGTGATATTCGGCATGCTAATTACATTGCCGGTTGCGAAATTGCATTATCTCTTATAGTTTCCGAGATATGGACTATCAATAATTTACACCTTAGGCTCTGCTTCTAACTTGGGCCCAATTTGTAAAATGGTCTTATCTATTGGCGATTTCGTTCCAATTCACATTCCAAGTAATATTCGGCATGCTAATTACATTGCCGGTTGCCAAATTGCATTATCTCTTATAGTTTCCGAGATATGGACTATCGATAATTTACACCATAGGCTCTGCTGCTAACTTGGGCCCAAATTGTAAAATGGTCTTATCTATTGGCGATTTCGTTCCAATTCACATTCCAAGTAATATTCGGCATGCTAATTACATTGCCGTTTGCCAAATTGCATTATCTCTTATAGTTTCCGAGATATGGACTATCGATTATTTACACCTTAGGCTCTGCTTCTAACTTGCTCCCAAATTGTAAAATGGTCTTATCTATTGGCGATTTCGTTCCAATTCACATTCCAAGTAATATTCGGCATGCTAATTACATTGCCGGTTGCCAAATTGCATTATCTCTTATAGTTTCCGAGATATGGACTATCGATAATTTACACCTTAGGCTCTGCTTCTAACTTGGGCCCAAATTGTAAAATGGTCTTATCTATTGGCGATTTCGTCCCAATTCACATTCCAAGTGATATTCGGCATGCTAATTACATTGCCGGTTGCGAAATTGCATTATCTCTTATAGTTTCCGAGATATGGACTATCAATAATTTACACCTTAGGCTCTGCTTCTAACTTGGGCCCAATTTGTAAAATGGTCTTATCTATTGGCGATTTCGTTCCAATTCACATTCCAAGTAATATTCGGCATGCTAATTACATTGCCGGTTGCCAAATTGCATTATCTCTTATAGTTTCCGAGATATGGACTATCGATAATTTACACCATAGGCTCTGCTGCTAACTTGGGCCCAAATTGTAAAATGGTCTTATCTATTGGCGATTTCGTTCCAATTCACATTCCAAGTAATATTCGGCATGCTAATTACATTGCCGTTTGCCAAATTGCATTATCTCTTATAGTTTCCGAGATATGGACTATCGATTATTTACACCTTAGGCTCTGCTTCTAACTTGCTCCCAAATTGTAAAATGGTCTTATCTATTGGCGATTTCGTTCCAATTCACATTCCAAGTAATATTCGGCATGCTAATTACATTGCCGGTTGCCAAATTGCATTATCTCTTATAGTTTCCGAGATATGGACTATCGATAATTTACACCTTAGGCTCTGCTTCTAACTTGGGCCCAAATTGTAAAATGGTCTTATCTATTGGCGATTTCGTTCCAATTCACATTCCAAGTAATATTCGGCATGCTAATTACATTGCCGGTTGCCAAATTGCATTATCTCTTATAGTTTCCGAGATATGGACTATCGATAATTTACACCTTAGGCTCTGCTTCTAACTTGGGCCCAAATTGTAAAATGGTCTTATCTATTGGCGATTTCGTCCCAATTCACATTCCAAGTGATATTCGGCATGCTAATTACATTGCCGGTTGCGAAATTGCATTATCTCTTATAGTTTCCGAGATATGGACTATCGATAATTTACACCTTAGGCTCTGCTTCTAACTTGGGCCCAAATTGTAAAATGGTCTTATCTATTGGCGACTTCGTTCCAATTCACATTCCAAGTAATATTCGGCATGCTAATTACATTGCCGGTTGCCAAATTGCATTATCTCTTATAGTTTCCGAGATATGGACTATCGATAATTTACACCTTAGGCTCTGCTTCTAACTTGGGCCCAAATTGTAAAATGGTCTTATCTATTGGCGATTTCGTCCCAATTCACATTCCAAGTGATATTCGGCATGCTAATTACTTTGCCGGTTGCGAAATTGCATTATCTCTTATAGTTTCCGAGATATGGACTATCAATAATTTACACCTTAGGCTCTGCTTCTAACTTGGGCCCAAATTGTAAAATGGTCTTATCTAGTGGCGATTTCGTTCCAATTCACATTCCAAGTAAAATTCGGCATGCTAATTACATTGCCGGTTGCCAAATTGCATTATCTCTTATAGTTTCCGAGATATGGACTATCGATAATTTACACCTTAGGCTCTGCTTCTAACTTGGGCCCAAATTGTAAAATGGTCTTATCTATTGGCGATTTCGTCCCAATTCACATTCCAAGTGATATTCGGCATGCTAATTACATTGCCGGTTACCAAATTGCATTATCTCTTATAGTTTCCGAGATATGGACTATCGATAATTTACACCTTAGGCTCTGCTTCTAACTTGGGCCCAAATTGTAAAATGGTCTTATCTATTGGCGATTTCGTTGCAATTCACATTCCAAGTAATATTCGGCATGCTAATTACATTGCCGGTTGCCAAATTGCATTATCTCTTATAGTTTCCGAGATATGGTCTATCGATAATTTACACCTTAGGCTCTGCTTCTAACTTGGGCCCAAATTGTAAAATGGTCTTATCTATTGGCGATTTCGTTCCAAATCACACTCCAAGTAATATTCGGCATGCTAATTACATTGCCGGTTGCGAAATTGTATTATCTCTTATAGTTTCCGAGATATGGACTATCGATAATTTACACCTTAGGCTCTGCTTCTAACTTGGGCCCAAATTGTAAAATGGTCTTATCTATTGGCGATTTCGTTCCAATTCACATTCCAAGTAATATTCGGCATGCTAATTACATTGCCGGTTGCCAAATTGCATTATCTCTTATAGTTTCCGAGATATGGACTATCGATAATTTACACCTTAGGCTCTGCTTCTAACTTGGGCCCAAATTGTAAAATGGTCTTATCTATTGGCGATTTCGTTCCAATTCACATTCCAAGTAATATTCGGCATGCCAATTACATTGCCGGTTGCCAAATTGCATTATCTCTTATAGTTTCCGAGATATGGACTATCGATAATTTACACCTTAGGCTCTGCTTCTAACTTGGGCCCAAATTGTAAAATGGTCTTATCTATTGGCGATTTCGTCCCAATTCACATTCCAAGTGATATTCGGCATGCTAATTACATTGCCGGTTGCGAAATTGCATTATCTCTTATAGTTTCCGAGATATGGACTATCAATAATTTACACCTTAGGCTCTGCTTCTAACTTGGGCCCAAATTGTAAAATGGTCTTACCTATTGGCGATTTCGTTCCAATTCACATTCCAAGTAATATTCGGCATGCTAATTACATTGCCGGTTGCCAAATTGCATTATCTCTTATAGTTTCCGAGATATGGACTATCGATAATTTACACCTTAGGCTCTGCTTCTAACTTGGGCCCAAATTGTAAAATGGCCTTATCTATTGGCGATTTCGTTCCAATTCACATTCCAAGTAATATTCGGCATGCTAATTACATTGCCGGTTGCCAAATTGCATTATCTCTTATAGTTTCCGAGATATGGACTATCGATAATTTACACCTTAGGCTCTGCTTCTAACTTGGGCCCAAATTGTAAAATGGTCTTATCTATTGGCGATTTCGTCCCAATTCACATTCCAAGTGATATTCGGCATGCTAATTACATTGCCGGTTGCGAAATTGCATTATCTCTTATAGTTTCCGAGATATGGACTATCAATAATTTACACCTTAGGCTCTGCTTCTAACTTGGGCCCAATTTGTAAAATGGTCTTATCTATTGGCGATTTCGTTCCAATTCACATTCCAAGTAATATTCGGCATGCTAATTACATTGCCGGTTGCCAAATTGCATTATCTCTTATAGTTTCCGAGATATGGACTATCGATAATTTACACCATAGGCTCTGCTGCTAACTTGGGCCCAAATTGTAAAATGGTCTTATCTATTGGCGATTTCGTTCCAATTCACATTCCAAGTAATATTCGGCATGCTAATTACATTGCCGTTTGCCAAATTGCATTATCTCTTATAGTTTCCGAGATATGGACTATCGATTATTTACACCTTAGGCTCTGCTTCTAACTTGCTCCCAAATTGTAAAATGGTCTTATCTATTGGCGATTTCGTTCCAATTCACATTCCAAGTAATATTCGGCATGCTAATTACATTGCCGGTTGCCAAATTGCATTATCTCTTATAGTTTCCGAGATATGGACTATCGATAATTTACACCTTAGGCTCTGCTTCTAACTTGGGCCCAAATTGTAAAATGGTCTTATCTATTGGCGATTTCGTCCCAATTCACATTCCAAGTGATATTCGGCATGCTAATTACATTGCCGGTTGCGAAATTGCATTATCTCTTATAGTTTCCGAGATATGGACTATCAATAATTTACACCTTAGGCTCTGCTTCTAACTTGGGCCCAATTTGTAAAATGGTCTTATCTATTGGCGATTTCGTTCCAATTCACATTCCAAGTAATATTCGGCATGCTAATTACATTGCCGGTTGCCAAATTGCATTATCTCTTATAGTTTCCGAGATATGGACTATCGATAATTTACACCATAGGCTCTGCTGCTAACTTGGGCCCAAATTGTAAAATGGTCTTATCTATTGGCGATTTCGTTCCAATTCACATTCCAAGTAATATTCGGCATGCTAATTACATTGCCGTTTGCCAAATTGCATTATCTCTTATAGTTTCCGAGATATGGACTATCGATTATTTACACCTTAGGCTCTGCTTCTAACTTGCTCCCAAATTGTAAAATGGTCTTATCTATTGGCGATTTCGTTCCAATTCACATTCCAAGTAATATTCGGCATGCTAATTACATTGCCGGTTGCCAAATTGCATTATCTCTTATAGTTTCCGAGATATGGACTATCGATAATTTACACCTTAGGCTCTGCTTCTAACTTGGGCCCAAATTGTAAAATGGTCTTATCTATTGGCGATTTCGTTCCAATTCACATTCCAAGTAATATTCGGCATGCTAATTACATTGCCGGTTGCTAAATTGAATTATCTCTTATAGTTTCCGAGATATGGACTATCGATAATTTAAACCTTAGGCTCTGCTTCTAACTTGGGCCCAAATTGTAAAATGGTCTTACCTATTGGCGATTTCGTTCCAATTCACATTCCAAGTAATATTCGGCATGCTAATTACATTGCCGGTTGCCAAATTGCATTATCTCTTATAGTTTCCGAGATATGGAATATCGATAATTTACACCTTAGGCTCTGCTTCTAACTTGGGCCCAAATTGTAAAATGGTCTTATCTATTGGCGATTTCGTTCCAATTCACATTCCAAGTAATATTCGGCATGCTAATTACATTGCCGATTGCCAAATTGCATTATCTCTTATAGTTTCCGAGATATGGACTATCGATTATTTACACCTTAGGCTCTGCTTCTAACTTGGGCCCAAATTGTAAAATGGTCTTATCTATTGGCGATTTCGTTCCAATTCACATTCCAAGTAATATTCGGCATGCTAATTACATTGCCGGTTGCCAAATTGCATTATCTCTTATAGTTTCCGAGATATGGACTATCGATTATTTACACCATAGGCTCTGCTTCTAACTTGGGCCCAAATTGTAAAATAGTCTTATCTATTGGCGATTTCGTTCCAATTCACATTCCAAATAATATTCGGCATGCTAATTACATTGCCGGTTGCCAAATTGCATTATCTCTTATAGTTTCCGAGATATGGACTATCGATAATTTACACCTTAGGCTCTGCTTCTAACTTGGGCCCAAATTGTAAAATGGTCTTATCTATTGGCGATTTCGTTCCAATTCACATTCCAAGTAATATTCGGCATGCTAATTACATTGCCGGTTGCCAAATTGCATTATCTCTTATAGTTTCCGAGATATGGACTATCGATAATTTACACCTTAGGCTCTGCTTCTAACTTGGGCCCAAATTGTAAAATGTTCTTATCTATTGGCGATTTCGTTCCAATTCACATTCCAAGTAATATTCGGCATGCTAATTACATTGCCGGTTGCCATATTACATTATCTCTTATAGTTTCCGAGATATGGACTATCGATAATTTACACCTTAGGCTCTGCTTCTAACTTGGGCCCAAATTGTAAAATGGTCTTATCTATTGGCGATTTCGTTCCAATTCACATTCCAAGTAATATTCGGCATGCTAATTACATTGCCGGTTGCCAAATTGCATTATCTCTTATAGTTTCCGAGATATAGACTATCGATAATTTACACCTTAGGCTCTGCTTCTAATTTGGGCCCAAATTGTAAAATGGTCTTATCTATTGGCGATTTCGTTCCAATTCACATTCCAAGTAACATTCGGCATGCTAATTACATTGCCGGTTGCCAAATTGCATTATCTCTTATAGTTTCCGAGATATGGACTATCGATAATTTACACCTTAGGCTCTGCTTCTAACTTGGGCCCAAATTGTAAAATGGTCTTATCTATTGGCGATTTCGTTCCAATTCACATTCCAAGTAGTATTCGGCATGCTAATTACATTGCCGGTTGCCAAATTGCATTATCTCTTATAGTTTCCGAGATATGGACTATCGATAATTTACACCTTAGGCTCTGCTTCTAACTTGGGCCCAAATTGTAAAATGGTCTTATCTATTGGCGATTTCGTTGCAATTCACATTCCAAGTAATATTCGGCATGCTAATTACATTGCCGGTTTCCAAATTGCATTATCTCTTATAGTTTCCGAGATATGGACTATCGATAATTTACACCTTAGGCTCTGCTTCTAACTTGGGCCCAAATTGTAAAATGGTCTTATCTATTGGCGATTTCGTTCCAATTCACATTCCAAGTAATATTCGGCAAGCTAATTACATTGCCGGTTGCCAAATTGCATTATCTCTTATAGTTTCCGAGATATGGACTATCGATAATTTACACCTTAGGCTCTGCTTCTAACTTGGGCCCAAATTGTAAAATGGTCTTATCTATTGGCGATTTCGTCCCAATTCACATTCCAAGTGATATTCGGCATGCTAATTACATTGCCGGTTGCGAAATTGCATTATCTCTTATAGTTTCCGAGATATGGACTATCAATAATTTACACCTTAGGCTCTGCTTCTAACTTGGGCCCAAATTGTAAAATGGTCTTATCTAGTGGCGATTTCGTTCGAATTCACATTCCAAGTAAAATTCGGCATGCTAATTACATTGCCGGTTGCCATATTGCATTATCTCTTATAGTTTCCGAGATATGGACTATCGATAATGTACACCTTAGGCTCTGCTTCTAACTTGGGCCCAAATTGTAAAATGGTCTTATCTATTGGCGATTTCGTCCCAATTCACATTCCAAGTGATATTCGGCATGCTAATTACATTGCCGGTTACCAAATTGCATTATCTCTTATAGTTTCCGAGATATGGACTATCGATAATTTACACCTTAGGCTCTGCTTCTAACTTGGGCCCAAATTGTAAAATGGTCTTATCTATTGGCGATTTCGTTCCAATTCACATTCCAAGTAATATTCGGCATGCTAATTACATTGCCGGTTGCCAAATTGCATTATCTCTTATAGTTTCCGAGATATGGACTATCGATAATTTACACCTTAGGCTCTGCTTCTAACTTGGGCCCAAATAGTAAAATGGTCTTATCTATTGGCGATTTCGTCCCAATTCACATTCCAAGTGATATTCGGCATGCTAATTACATTGCCGGTTGCGAAATTGCATTAGCTCTTATAGTTTCCGAGATATGGACTATCAATAATTTACACCTTTGGCTCTGCTTCTAACTTGGGCCCAAATTGTAAAATGGTCTTATCTATTGGCGATTTCGTTCCAATTCACATTCCAAGTAATATTCGGCATGCTAATTACATTGCCGGTTGCCAAATTGCATTATCTCTTATAGTTTCCGAGATATGGACTATCGATAATTTACACCTTAGGCTCTGCTTCTAACTTGGGCCCAAATTGTAAAATAGTCTTATCTATTGGCGATTTCGTTCCAATTCACATTCCAAGTAATATTCGGCATGCTAATTACATTGCCGGTTGCCAAATTGCATTATCTCTTATAGTTTCCGAGATATGGACTATCGATAATTTACACCTTAGGCTCTGCTTCTAACTTGGGCCCAAATTGTAAAATGGTCTTATCTATTGGCGATTTCGTTCCAATTCACATTCCAAGTAATATTCGGCATGCTAATTACATTGCCGGTTGCCAAATTGCATTATCTCTTATAGTTTCCGAGATATGGACTATCGATAATTTACACCTTAGGCTCTGCTTCTAACTTGGGCCCAAATTGTAAAATGGTCTTATCTATTGGCGATTTCATCCCAATTCACATTCCAAGTGATATTCGGCATGCTAATTACATTGCCACTTGCGAAATTGCATTATCTCTTATAGTTTCCGAGATATGGACTATCAATAATTTACACCTTAGGCTCTGCTTCTAACTTGGGCCCAAATTGTAAAATGGTCTTATCTATTGGCGATTTCGTTCCAATTCACATTCCAAGTAATATTCGGCATGCTAATTACATTGCCGGTTGCCAAATTGCATTATCTCTTATAGTTTCCGAGATATGGACTATCGATAATTTACACCTTAGGCTCTGCTTCTAACTTGGGCCCAAATTGTAAAATGGTCTTATCTATTGGCGATTTCGTTCCAATTCACATTCCAAGTAATATTCGGCATGCTAATTACATTGCCGGTTGCCAAATTGCATTATCTCTTATAGTTTCCGAGATATGGACTATCGATAATTTACACCATAGGCTCTGCTTCTAACTTGGGCCCAAATTGTAAAATGGTCTTATCTATTGGCGATTTCGTTCCAATTCACATTCCAAGTAATATTCGGCATGCTAATTACATTGATGGTTGCCAAATTGCATTATCTCTTATAGTTTCCGAGATATGGACTATCGATAATTTACACCTTAGGCTCTGCTTCTAACTTGGGCCCAAATTGTAAAATGGTCTTATCTATTGGCGATTTCGTCCCAATTCACATTCCAAGTGATATTCGGCATGCTAATTACATTGCCGGTTGCGAAATTGCATTATCTCTTATAGTTTCCGAGATATGGACTATCGATAATTTACACCTTAGGCTCTGCTTCTAACTTGGGCCCAAATTGTAAAATGGTCTTATCTATTGGCGACTTCGTTCCAATTCACATTCCAAGTAATATTCGGCATGCTAATTACATTGCCGGTTGCCAAATTGCATTATCTCTTATAGTTTCCGAGATATGGACTATCGATAATTTACACCTTAGGCTCTGCTTCTAACTTGGGCCCAAATTGTAAAATGGTCTTATCTATTGGCGATTTCGTCCCAATTCACATTCCAAGTGATATTCGGCATGCTAATTACATTGCCGG
The DNA here is from genome assembly GCF_030347505.1 of Rhynchophorus ferrugineus. Classification (NCBI taxonomy): domain Eukaryota; kingdom Metazoa; phylum Arthropoda; class Insecta; order Coleoptera; family Curculionidae; genus Rhynchophorus; species Rhynchophorus ferrugineus. Next base: position 357,893 of record NW_027472658.1, on the reverse strand, counting down.
TTGCGAAATTGTATTATCTCTTATAGTTTCCGAGATATGGACTATCAATAATTTACACCTTAGGCTCTGCTTCTAACTTGGGCCCAAATTGTAAAATGGTCTTATCTAGTGGCGATTTCGTTCCAATTCACATTCCAAGTAAAATTCGGCATGCTAATTACATTGCCGGTTGCCAAATTGCATTATCTCTTATAGTTTCCGAGATATGGACTATCGATAATTTACACCTTAGGCTCTGCTTCTAACTTGGGCCCAAATTGTAAAATGGTCTTATCTATTGGCGATTTCGTCCCAATTCACATTCCAAGTGATATTCGGCATGCTAATTACATTGCCGGTTACCAAATTGCATTATCTCTTATAGTTTCCGAGATATGGACTATCGATAATTTACACCTTAGGCTCTGCTTCTAACTTGGGCCCAAATTGTAAAATGGTCTTATCTATTGGCGATTTCGTTGCAATTCACATTCCAAGTAATATTCGGCATGCTAATTAAATTGCCGGTTGCCAAATTGCATTATCTCTTATAGTTTCCGAGATATGGACTATCGATAATTTACACCTTAGGCTCTGCTTCTAACTTGGGCCCAAATTGTAAAATGGTCTTATCTATTGGCGATTTCGTTCCAATTCACATTCCAAGTAATATTCGGCATGCTAATTACATTGCCGGTTGCCAAATTGCATTATCTCTTATAGTTTCCGAGATATGGTCTATCGATAATTTACACCTTAGGCTCTGCTTCTAACTTGGGCCCAAATTGTAAAATGGTCTTATCTATTGGCGATTTCGTTCCAAATCACACTCCAAGTAATATTCGGCATGCTAATTACATTGCCGGTTGCGAAATTGTATTATCTCTTATAGTTTCCGAGATATGGACTATCGATAATTTACACCTTAGGCTCTGCTTCTAACTTGGGCCCAAATTGTAAAATGGTCTTATCTATTGGCGATTTCGTTCCAATTCACATTCCAAGTAATATTCGGCATGCTAATTACATTGCCGGTTGCCAAATTGCATTATCTCTTATAGTTTCCGAGATATGGACTATCGATAATTTACACCTTAGGCTCTGCTTCTAACTTGGGCCCAAATTGTAAAATGGTCTTATCTATTGGCGATTTCGTTCCAATTCACATTCCAAGTAATATTCGGCATGCTAATTACATTGCCGGTTGCCAAATTGCATTATCTCTTATAGTTTCCGAGATATGGACTATCGATAATTTACACCTTAGGCTCTGCTTCTAACTTGGGCCCAAATTGTAAAATGGTCTTATCTATTGGCGATTTCGTCCCAATTCACATTCCAAGTGATATTCGGCATGCTAATTACATTGCCGGTTGCGAAATTGCATTATCTCTTATAGTTTCCGAGATATGGACTATCAATAATTTACACCTTAGGCTCTGCTTCTAACTTGGGCCCAAATTGTAAAATGGTCTTACCTATTGGCGATTTCGTTCCAATTCACATTCCAAGTAATATTCGGCATGCTAATTACATTGCCGGTTGCCAAATTGCATTATCTCTTATAGTTTCCGAGATATGGACTATCGATAATTTACACCTTAGGCTCTGCTTCTAACTTGGGCCCAAATTGTAAAATGGTCTTATCTATTGGCGATTTCGTCCCAATTCACATTCCAAGTAATATTCGGCATGCTAATTACATTGCCGGTTGCCAAATTGCATTATCTCTTATAGTTTCCGAGATATGGACTATCGATAATTTACACCTTAGGCTCTGCTTCTAACTTGGGCCCAAATTGTAAAATGGTCTTATCTATTGGCGATTTCGTCCCAATTCACATTCCAAGTGATTTTCGGCATGCTAATTACATTGCCGGTTGCGAAATTGCATTATCTCTTATAGTTTCCGAGATATGGACTATCAATAATTTACACCTTAGGCTCTGCTTCTAACTTGGGCCCAAATTGTAAAATGGTCTTATCTATTGGCGATTTCGTTCCAATTCACATTCCAGGTAATATTCGGCATGCTAATTACATTGCCGGTTGCCAAATTGCATTATCTCTTATAGTTTCCGAGATATGGACTATCGATAATTTACACCTTAGGCTCTGCTTCTAACTTGGGCCCAAATTGTAAAATGGTCTTATCTATTGGCGATTTCGTTCCAATTCACATTCCAAGTAATATTCGGCATGCTAATTACATTGCCGGTTGCCAAATTGCATTATCTCTTATAGTTTCCGAGATATGGACTATCGATAATTTACACCTTAGGCTCTGCTTCTAACTTGGGCCCAAATTGTAAAATGTTCTTATCTATTGGCGATTTCGTTCCAATTCACATTCCAAGTAATATTCGGCATGCTAATTACATTGCCGGTTGCCATATTACATTATCTCTTATAGTTTCCGAGATATGGACTATCGATAATTTACACCTTAGGCTCTGCTTCTAACTTGGGCCCAAATTGTAAAATGGTCTTATCTATTGGCGATTTCGTTCCAATTCACATTCCAAGTAATATTCGGCATGCTAATTACATTGCCGGTTGCCAAATTGAATTATCTCTTATAGTTTCCGAGATATGGACTATCGATAATTTACACCTTAGGCTCTGCTTCTAACTTGGGCCCAAATTGTAAAATGGTCTTACCTATTGGCGATTTCGTTCCAATTCACATTCCAAGTAATATTCGGCATGCTAATTACATTGCCGGTTGCCAAATTGCATTATCTCTTATAGTTTCCGAGATATGGACTATCGATAATTTACACCTTAGGCTCTGCTTCTAACTTGGGCCCAAATTGTAAAATGGTCTTATCTATTGGCGATTTCGTCCCAATTCACATTCCAAGTAATATTCGGCATGCTAATTACATTGCCGGTTGCCAAATTGCATTATCTCTTATAGTTTCCGAGATATGGACTATCGATAATTTACACCTTAGGCTCTGCTTCTAACTTGGGCCCAAATTGTAAAATGGTCTTATCTATTGGCGATTTCGTCCCAATTCACATTCCAAGTGATTTTCGGCATGCTAATTACATTGCCGGTTGCGAAATTGCATTATCTCTTATAGTTTCCGAGATATGGACTATCAATAATTTACACCTTAGGCTCTGCTTCTAACTTGGGCCCAAATTGTAAAATGGTCTTATCTATTGGCGATTTCGTTCCAATTCACATTCCAGGTAATATTCGGCATGCTAATTACATTGCCGGTTGCCAAATTGCATTATCTCTTATAGTTTCCGAGATATGGACTATCGATAATTTACACCTTAGGCTCTGCTTCTAACTTGGGCCCAAATTGTAAAATGGTCTTATCTATTGGCGATTTCGTTGCAATTCACATTCCAAGTAATATTCGGCATGCTAATTACATTGCCGGTTGCCAAATTGCATTATCTCTTATAGTTTCCGAGATATGGACTATCGATAATTTACACCTTAGGCTCTGCTTCTAACTTGGGCCCAAATTGTAAAATGGTCTTATCTATTGGCGATTTCGTTCCAATTCACATTCCAAGTAATATTCGGCATGCTAATTACATTGCCGGTTGCCAAATTGCATTATCTCTTATAGTTTCCGAGATATGGACTATCGATAATTTACACCTTAGGCTCTGCTTCTAACTTGGGCCCAAATTGTAAAATGGTCTTATCTATTGGCGATTTCGTTCCAAATCACACTCCAAGTAATATTCGGCATGCTAATTACATTGCCGGTTGCGAAATTGTATTATCTCTTATAGTTTCCGAGATATGGACTATCGATAATTTACACCTTAGGCTCTGCTTCTAACTTGGGCCCAAATTGTAAAATGGTCTTATCTATTGGCGATTTCGTTCCAATTCACATTCCAAGTAATATTCGGCATGCTAATTACATTGCCGGTTGCCAAATTGCATTATCTCTTATAGTTTCCGAGATATGGTCCATCGATAATTTACACCTTAGGCTCTGCTTCTAACTTGGGCCCAAATTGTAAAATGGTCTTATCTATTGGCGATTTCGTTCCAATTCACATTCCAAGTAATATTCGGCATGCTAATTACATTGCCGGTTGCCAAATTGCATTATCTCTTATAGTTTCCGAGATATGGACTATCGATAATTTACACCTTAGGCTCTGCTTCTAACTTGGGCCCAAATTGTAAAATGGTCTTATCTATTGGCGATTTCGTCCCAATTCACATTCCAAGTGATATTCGGCATGCTAATTACATTGCCGGTTGCGAAATTGCATTATCTCTTATAGTTTCCGAGATATGGACTATCAATAATTTACACCTTAGGCTCTGCTTCTAACTTGGGCCCAATTTGTAAAATGGTCTTATCTATTGGCGATTTCGTTCCAATTCACATTCCAAGTAATATTCGGCATGCTAATTACATTGCCGGTTGCCAAATTGCATTATCTCTTATAGTTTCCGAGATATGGACTATCGATAATTTACACCTTAGGCTCTGCTTCTAACTTGGGCCCAAATTGTAAAATGGTCTTATCTATTGGCGATTTCGTTCCAATTCACATTCCAAGTAATATTCGGCATGCTAATTACATTGCCGGTTGCCAAATTGCATTATCTCTTATAGTTTCCGAGATATGGACTATCGATAATTTACACCATAGGCTCTGCTTCTAACTTGGGCCCAAATTGTAAAATGGTCTTATCTATTGGCGATTTCGTTCCAATTCACATTCCAAGGAATATTCGGCATGCTAATTACATTGCCGGTTGCCAAATTGCATTATCTCTTATAGTTTCCGAGATATGGACTATCGATAATTTACACCTTAGGCTCTGCTTCTAACTTGGGCCCAAATTGTAAAATGGTCTTATCTATTGGCGATTTCGTTCCAATTCACATTCCAAGTAATATTCGGCATGCTAATTACATTGCCGGTTGCCAAATTGCATTATCTCTTATAGTTTCCGAGATATAGACTATCGATAATTTACACCTTAGGCTCTGCTTCTAATTTGGGCCCAAATTGTAAAATGGTCTTATCTATTGGCGATTTCGTTCCAATTCACATTCCAAGTAACATTCGGCATGCTAATTACATTGCCGGTTGCCAAATTGCATTATCTCTTATAGTTTCCGAGATATGGACTATCGATAATTTACACCTTAGGCTCTGCTTCTAACTTGGGCCCAAATTGTAAAATGGTCTTATCTATTGGCGATTTCGTCCCAATTCACATTCCAAGTGATATTCGGCATGCTAATTACATTGCCGGTTGCGAAATTGCGTTATCTCTTATAGTTTCCGAGATATGGACTATCAATAATTTACACCTTAGGCTCTGCTTCTAACTTGGGCCCAAATTGTAAAATGGTCTTATCTATTGGCGATTTCGTTCCAATTCACATTCCAAGTAGTATTCGGCATGCTAATTACATTGCCGGTTGCCAAATTGCATTATCTCTTATAGTTTCCGAGATATGGACTATCGATAATTTACACCTTAGGCTCTGCTTCTAACTTGGGCCCAAATTGTAAAATGGTCTTATCTATTGGCGATTTCGTTGCAATTCACATTCCAAGTAATATTCGGCATGCTAATTACATTGCCGGTTGCCAAATTGCATTATCTCTTATAGTTTCCGAGATATGGACTATCGATAATTTACACCTTAGGCTCTGCTTCTAACTTGGGCCCAAATTGTAAAATGGTCTTATCTATTGGCGATTTCGTTCCAATTCACATTCCAAGTAATATTCGGCAAGCTAATTACATTGCCGGTTGCCAAATTGCATTATCTCTTATAGTTTCCGAGATATGGACTATCGATAATTTACACCTTAGGCTCTGCTTCTAACTTGGGCCCAAATTGTAAAATGGTCTTATCTATTGGCGATTTCGTCCCAATTCACATTCCAAGTTATATTCGGCATGCTAATTACATTGCCGGTTGCGAAATTGCATTATCTCTTATAGTTTCCGAGATATGGACTATCAATAATTTACACCTTAGGCTCTGCTTCTAACTTGGGCCCAAATTGTAAAATGGTCTTATCTAGTGGCGATTTCGTTCCAATTCACATTCCAAGTAAAATTCGGCATGCTAATTACATTGCCGGTTGCCATATTGCATTATCTCTTATAGTTTCCGAGATATGGACTATCGATAATGTACACCTTAGGCTCTGCTTCTAACTTGGGCCCAAATTGTAAAATGGTCTTATCTATTGGCGATTTCGTCCCAATTCACATTCCAAGTGATATTCGGCATGCTAATTACATTGCCGGTTACCAAATTGCATTATCTCTTATAGTTTCCGAGATATGGACTATCGATAATTTACACCTTAGGCTCTGCTTCTAACTTGGGCCCAAATTGTAAAATGGTCTTATCTATTGGCGATTTCGTTCCAATTCACATTCCAAGTAATATTCGGCATGCTAATTACATTGCCGGTTGCCAAATTGCATTATCTCTTATAGTTTCCGAGATATGGACTATCGATAATTTACACCTTAGGCTCTGCTTCTAACTTGGGCCCAAATAGTAAAATGGTCTTATCTATTGGCGATTTCGTCCCAATTCACATTCCAAGTGATATTCGGCATGCTAATTACATTGCCGGTTGCGAAATTGCATTATCTCTTATAGTTTCCGAGATATGGACTATCAATAATTTACACCTTAGGCTCTGCTTCTAACTTGGGCCCAAATTGTAAAATGGTCTTATCTATTGGCGATTTCGTTCCAATTCACATTCCAAGTAATATTCGGCATGCTAATTACATTGCCGGTTGCCAAATTGCATTATCTCTTATAGTTTCCGAGATATGGACTATCGATAATTTACACCTTAGGCTCTGCTTCTAACTTGGGCCCAAATTGTAAAATAGTCTTATCTATTGGCGATTTCGTTCCAATTCACATTCCAAGTAATATTCGGCATGCTAATTACATTGCCGGTTGCCAAATTGCATTATCTCTTATAGTTTCCGAGATATGGACTATCGATAATTTACACCTTAGGCTCTGCTTCTAACTTGGGCCCAAATTGTAAAATGGTCTTATCTATTGGCGATTTCGTTCCAATTCACATTCCAAGTAATATTCGGCATGCTAATTACATTGCCGGTTGCCAAATTGCATTATCTCTTATAGTTTCCGAGATATGGACTATCGATAATTTACACCTTAGGCTCTGCTTCTAACTTGGGCCCAAATTGTAAAATGGTCTTATCTATTGGCGATTTCATCCCAATTCACATTCCAAGTGATATTCGGCATGCTAATTACATTGCCACTTGCGAAATTGCATTATCTCTTATAGTTTCCGAGATATGGACTATCAATAATTTACACCTTAGGCTCTGCTTCTAACTTGGGCCCAAATTGTAAAATGGTCTTATCTATTGGCGATTTCGTTCCAATTCACATTCCAAGTAATATTCGGCATGCTAATTACATTGCCGGTTGCCAAATTGCATTATCTCTTATAGTTTCCGAGATATGGACTATCGATAATTTACACCTTAGGCTCTGCTTCTAACTTGGGCCCAAATTGTAAAATGGTCTTATCTATTGGCGATTTCGTTCCAATTCACATTCCAAGTAATATTCGGCATGCTAATTACATTGCCGGTTGCCAAATTGCATTATCTCTTATAGTTTCCGAGATATGGACTATCGATAATTTACACCATAGGCTCTGCTTCTAACTTGGGCCCAAATTGTAAAATGGTCTTATCTATTGGCGATTTCGTTCCAATTCACATTCCAAGTAATATTCGGCATGCTAATTACATTGATGGTTGCCAAATTGCATTATCTCTTATAGTTTCCGAGATATGGACTATCGATAATTTACACCTTAGGCTCTGCTTCTAACTTGGGCCCAAATTGTAAAATGGTCTTATCTATTGGCGATTTCGTCCCAATTCACATTCCAAGTGATATTCGGCATGCTAATTACATTGCCGGTTGCGAAATTGCATTATCTCTTATAGTTTCCGAGATATGGACTATCGATAATTTACACCTTAGGCTCTGCTTCTAACTTGGGCCCAAATTGTAAAATGGTCTTATCTATTGGCGACTTCGTTCCAATTCACATTCCAAGTAATATTCGGCATGCTAATTACATTGCCGGTTGCCAAATTGCATTATCTCTTATAGTTTCCGAGATATGGACTATCGATAATTTACACCTTAGGCTCTGCTTCTAACTTGGGCCCAAATTGTAAAATGGTCTTATCTATTGGCGATTTCGTCCCAATTCACATTCCAAGTGATATTCGGCATGCTAATTACATTGCCGGTTGCGAAATTGCATTATCTCTTATAGTTTCCGAGATATGGACTATCAATAATTTACACCTTAGGCTCTGCTTCTAACTTGGGCCCAAATTGTAAAATGGTTTTATCTAGTGGCGATTTCGTTCCAATTCACATTCCAAGTAAAATTCGGCATGCTAATTACATTGCCGGTTGCCAAATTGCATTATCTCTTATAGTTTCCGAGATATGGACTATCGATAATTTACACCTTAGGCTCTGCTTCTAACTTGGGCCCAAATTGTAAAATGGTCTTATCTATTGGCGATTTCGTCCCAATTCACATTCCAAGTGATATTCGGCATGCTAATTACATTGCCGGTTACCAAATTGCATTATCTCTTATAGTTTCCGAGATATGGACTATCGATAATTTACACCTTAGGCTCTGCTTCTAACTTGGGCCCAAATTGTAAAATGGTCTTATCTATTGGCGATTTCGTTCCAATTCACATTCCAAGTAATATTCGGCATGCTAATTACATTGCCGGTTGCCAAATTGCATTATCTCTTATAGTTTCCGAGATATGGACTATCGATAATTTACACCTTAGGCTCTGCTTCTAATTTGGGCCCAAATTGTAAAATGGTCTTATCTATTGGCGATTTCGTTCCAATTCACATTCCAAGTAACATTCGGCATGCTAATTACATTGCCGGTTGCCAAATTGCATTATCTCTTATAGTTTCCGAGATATGGACTATCGATAATTTACACCTTAGGCTCTGCTTCTAACTTGGGCCCAAATTGTAAAATGGTCTTATCTATTGGCGATTTCGTCCCAATTCACATTCCAAGTGATATTCGGCATGCTAATTACATTGCCGGTTGCGAAATTGCGTTATCTCTTATAGTTTCCGAGATATGGACTATCAATAATTTACACCTTAGGCTCTGCTTCTAACTTGGGCCCAAATTGTAAAATGGTCTTATCTATTGGCGATTTCGTTCCAATTCACATTCCAAGTAGTATTCGGCATGCTAATTACATTGCCGGTTGCCAAATTGCATTATCTCTTATAGTTTCCGAGATATGGACTATCGATAATTTACACCTTAGGCTCTGCTTCTAACTTGGGCCCAAATTGTAAAATGGTCTTATCTATTGGCGATTTCGTTGCAATTCACATTCCAAGTAATATTCGGCATGCTAATTACATTGCCGGTTGCCAAATTGCATTATCTCTTATAGTTTCCGAGATATGGACTATCGATAATTTACACCTTAGGCTCTGCTTCTAACTTGGGCCCAAATTGTAAAATGGTCTTATCTATTGGCGATTTCGTTCCAATTCACATTCCAAGTAATATTCGGCAAGCTAATTACATTGCCGGTTGCCAAATTGCATTATCTCTTATAGTTTCCGAGATATGGACTATCGATAATTTACACCTTAGGCTCTGCTTCTAACTTGGGCCCAAATTGTAAAATGGTCTTATCTATTGGCGATTTCGTCCCAATTCACATTCCAAGTGATATTCGGCATGCTAATTACATTGCCGGTTGCGAAATTGCATTATCTCTTATAGTTTCCGAGATATGGACTATCAATAATTTACACCTTAGGCTCTGCTTCTAACTTGGGCCCAAATTGTAAAATGGTCTTATCTAGTGGCGATTTCGTTCCAATTCACATTCCAAGTAAAATTCGGCATGCTAATTACATTGCCGGTTGCCATATTGCATTATCTCTTATAGTTTCCGAGATATGGACTATCGATAATGTACACCTTAGGCTCTGCTTCTAACTTGGGCCCAAATTGTAAAATGGTCTTATCTATTGGCGATTTCGTCCCAATTCACATTCCAAGTGATATTCGGCATGCTAATTACATTGCCGGTTACCAAATTGCATTATCTCTTATAGTTTCCGAGATATGGACTATCGATAATTTACACCTTAGGCTCTGCTTCTAACTTGGGCCCAAATTGTAAAATGGTCTTATCTAGTGGCGATTTCGTTTAAATTCACATTCCAAGTGATATTCGGCATGCTAATTACATTGCCGGTTGCGAAATTGCATTATCTCTTATAGTTTCCGAGATATGGACTATCAATAATTTACACCTTAGGCTCTGCTTCTAACTTGGGCCCAAATTGTAAAATGGTCTTATCTATTGGCGATTTCGTTCCAATTCACATTCCAAGTAATATTCGGCATGCTAATTACATTGCCGGTTGCCAAATTGCATTATCTCTTATAGTTTCCGAGATATGGACTATCGATAATTTACACCTTAGGCTCTGCTTCTAACTTGGGCCCAAATTGTAAAATAGTCTTATCTATTGGCGATTTCGTTCCAATTCACATTCCAAGTAATATTCGGCATGCTAATTACATTGCCGGTTGCCAAATTGCATTATCTCTTATAGTTTCCGAGATATGGACTATCGATAATTTACACCTTAGGCTCTGCTTCTAACTTGGGCCCAAATTGTAAAATGGTCTTATCTATTGGCGATTTCATCCCAATTCACATTCCAAGTGATATTCGGCATGCTAATTACATTGCCACTTGCGAAATTGCATTATCTCTTATAGTTTCCGAGATATGGACTATCAATAATTTACACCTTAGGCTCTGCTTCTAACTTGGGCCCAAATTGTAAAATGGTCTTATCTATTGGCGATTTCGTTCCAATTCACATTCCAAGTAATATTCGGCATGCTAATTACATTGCCGGTTGCCAAATTGCATTATCTCTTATAGTTTCCGAGATATGGACTATCGATAATTTACACCTTAGGCTCTGCTTCTAACTTGGGCCCAAATTGTAAAATGGTCTTATCTATTGGCGATTTCGTTCCAATTCACATTCCAAGTAATATTCGGCATGCTAATTACATTGCCGGTTGCCAAATTGCATTATCTCTTATAGTTTCCGAGATATGGACTATCGATAATTTACACCATAGGCTCTGCTTCTAACTTGGGCCCAAATTGTAAAATGGTCTTATCTATTGGCGATTTCGTTCCAATTCACATTCCAAGTAATATTCGGCATGCTAATTACATTGCCGGTTGCCAAATTGCATTATCTCTTATAGTTTCCGAGATATGGACTATCGATAATTTGCACCATAGGCTCTGCTTCTAACTTGGGCCCAAATTGTAAAATGGTCTTATCTATTGGCGATTTCGTTCCAATTCACATTCCAAGTAATATTCGGCATGCTAATTACATTGATGGTTGCCAAATTGCATTATCTCTTATAGTTTCCGAGATATGGACTATCGATAATTTACACCTTAGGCTCTGCTTCTAACTTGGGCCCAAATTGTAAAATGGTCTTATCTATTGGCGATTTCGTCCCAATTCACATTCCAAGTGATATTCGGCATGCTAATTACATTGCCGGTTGCGAAATTGCATTATCTCTTATAGTTTCCGAGATATGGACTATCGATAATTTACACCTTAGGCTCTGCTTCTAACTTGGGCCCAAATTGTAAAATGGTCTTATCTATTGGCGACTTCGTTCCAATTCACATTCCAAGTAATATTCGGCATGCTAATTACATTGCCGGTTGCCAAATTGCATTATCTCTTATAGTTTCCGAGATATGGACTATCGATAATTTACACCTTAGGCTCTGCTTCTAACTTGGGCCCAAATTGTAAAATGGTCTTATCTATTGGCGATTTCGTCCCAATTCACATTCCAAGTGATATTCGGCATGCTAATTACATTGCCGGTTGCGAAATTGCATTATCTCTTATAGTTTCCGAGATATGGACTATCAATAATTTACACCTTAGGCTCTGCTTCTAACTTGGGCCCAAATTGTAAAATGGTCTTATCTAGTGGCGATTTCGTTCCAATTCACATTCCAAGTAAAATTCGGCATGCTAATTACATTGCCGGTTGCCAAATTGCATTATCTCTTATAGTTTCCGAGATATGGACTATCGATAATTTACACCTTAGGCTCTGCTTCTAACTTGGGCCCAAATTGTAAAATGGTCTTATCTATTGGCGATTTCGTCCCAATTCACATTCCAAGTGATATTCGGCATGCTAATTACATTGCCGGTTACCAAATTGCATTATCTCTTATAGTTTCCGAGATATGGACTATCGATAATTTACACCTTAGGCTCTGCTTCTAACTTGGGCCCAAATTGTAAAATGGTCTTATCTATTGGCGATTTCGTTCCAATTCACATTCCAAGTAATATTCGGCATGCTAATTACATTGCCGGTTGCCAAATTGCATTATCTCTTATAGTTTCCGAGATATGGACTATCGATAATTTACACCTTAGGCTCTGCTTCTAACTTGGGCCCAAATTGTAAAATGGTCTTATCTATTGGCGATTTCGTCCCAATTCACATTCCAAGTGATATTCGGCATGCTAATTACATTGCCGGTTGCGAAATTGCATTATCTCTTATAGTTTCCGAGATATGGACTATCAGTAATTTACACCTTAGGCTCTGCTTCTAACTTGGGCCCAAATTGTAAAATGGTCTTATCTATTGGCGATTTCGTTCCAATTCACATTCCAAGTAATATTCGGCATGCTAATTACATTGCCGGTTGCCAAATTGCATTATCTCTTATAGTTTCCGAGATATGGACTATCGATAATTTACACCTTAGGCTCTGCTTCTAACTTGGGCCCAAATTGTAAAATGGTCTTATCTATTGGCGATTTCGTCCCAATTCACATTCCAAGTGATATTCGGCATGCTAATTACATTGCCGGTTGCGAAATTGCATTATCTCTTATAGTTTCCGAGATATGGACTATCAATAATTTACACCTTAGGCTCTGCTTCTAACTTGGGCCCAAATTGTAAAATGGTCTTATCTATTGGCGATTTCGTTCCAATTCACATTCCAAGTAATATTCGGCATGCTAATTACATTGCCGGTTGCCAAATTGCATTATCTCTTATAGTTTCCGAGATATGGACTATCGATAATTTACACCTTAGGCTCTGCTTCTAACTTTGGCCCAAATTGTAAAATGGTCTTATCTATTGGCGATTTCGTCCCAATTCACATTCCAAGTGATATTCGGCATGCTAATTACATTGCCGGTTGCGAAATTGCATTATCTCTTATAGTTTCCGAGATATGGACTATCAATAATTTACACCTTAGGCTCTGCTTCTAACTTGGGCCCAAATTGTAAAATGGTCTTATCTAGTGGCGATTTCGTTTAAATTCGGCATACTTGGAATTCACATTCCAAGTAAAATTCGGCATGCTAATTACATTGCCGGTTGCCAAATTGCATTATCTCTTATAGTTTCCGAGATATGGACTATCGATAATTTACACCTTAGGCTCTGCTTCTAACTTGGGCCCAAATTGTAAAATGGTCTTATCTATTGGCGATTTCGTCCCAATTCACATTCCAAGTGATATTCGGCATGCTAATTACATTGCCGGTTACCAAATTGCATTATCTCTTATAGTTTCCGAGATATGGACTATCGATAATTTACACCTTAGGCTCTGCTTCTAACTTGGGCCCAAATTGTAAAATGGTCTTATCTATTGGCGATTTCGTTCCAATTCACATTCCAAGTAATATTCGGCATGCTAATTACATTGCCGGTTGCCAAATTGCATTATCTCTTATAGTTTCCGAGATATGGACTATCGATAATTTACACCTTAGGCTCTGCTTCTAACTTGGGCCCAAATTGTAAAATGGTCTTATCTATTGGCGATTTCGTCCCAATTCACATTCCAAGTGATATTCGGCATGCTAATTACATTGCAGGTTGCGAAATTGCATTATCTCTTATAGTTTCCGAGATATGGACTATCAATAATTTACACCTTAGGCTCTGCTTCTAACTTGGGCCTAAATTGTAAAATGGTCTTATCTATTGGCGATTTCGTTCCAATTCACATTCCAAGTAATATTCGGCATGCTAATTACATTGCCGGTTGCCAAATTGCATTATCTCTTATAGTTTCCGAGATATGGACTATCGATAATTTACACCTAAGGCTCTGCTTCTAACTTGGGCCCAAATTGTAAAAAGGTCTTATCTATTGGCGATTTCGTTCCAATTCACATTCCAAGTAATTATCGGCATGCTAGTTACATTGCCGGTTGCCAAATTGCATTATCTCTTATAGTTTCCGAGATATGGAATATCGATAATTTACACCTTAGGCTCTGCTTCTAACTTGGGCCCAAATTGTAAAATGGTCTTATCTATTGGCGATTTCGTTCCAATTCACATTCCAAGTAATATTCGGCATGCTAATTACATTGCCGGCTACCAAATTGCATTATCTCTTATAGTTTCCGAGATATGGACTATCGATAATTTACACCATAGGCTCTGCTTCTAACTTGGGCCCAAATTGTAAAATGGTTTTATCTATTGGCGATTTCGTTCCAATTCACATTCCAAGTAATATTCGGCATGCTAATTACATTGGCGGTTGCCAAATTGCATTATCTCTTATAGTTTCCGAGATATGGACTATCGATAATTTACACCTTAGGCTCTGCTTCTAACTTGGGCCCAAATTGTAAAATAGTCTTATCTATTGGCGATTTCGTTCCAATTCACATTCCAAGTAATATTCGGCATGCTAATTACATTGCCGGTTGCCAAATTGCATTATCTCTTATAGTTTCCGAGATATGGACTATCGATAATTTACACCTTAGGCTCTGCTTCTAACTTGGGCCCAAATTGTAAAATGGTCTTATCTATTGGCGATTTCGTTCCAATTCACATTCCAAGTAATATTCGGCATGCTAATTACATTGCCGGTTGCCAAATTGCATTATCTCTTATAGTTTCCGAGATATGGACTATCGATAATTTACACCTTAGGCTCTGCTTCTAACTTGGGCCCAAATTGTAAAATGGTCTTATCTATTGGCGATTTCATCCCAATTCACATTCCAAGTGATATTCGGCATGCTAATTACATTGCCACTTGCGAAATTGCATTATCTCTTATAGTTTCCGAGATATGGACTATCAATAATTTACACCTTAGGCTCTGCTTCTAACTTGGGCCCAAATTGTAAAATGGTCTTATCTATTGGCGATTTCGTTCCAATTCACATTCCAAGTAATATTCGGCATGCT
Organism: Rhynchophorus ferrugineus; assembly: GCF_030347505.1. NCBI lineage: Eukaryota > Metazoa > Arthropoda > Insecta > Coleoptera > Curculionidae > Rhynchophorus > Rhynchophorus ferrugineus. The sequence continues at coordinate 342,512 of NW_027472658.1, read as the reverse complement.
AATTACATTGCCGGTTGCCAAATTGCATTATCTCTTATAGTTTCCGAGATATGGACTATCGATAATTTACACCTTAGGCTCTGCTTCTAACTTGGGCCCAAATTGTAAAATGGTCTTATCTATTGGCGATTTCGTTCCAATTCACATTCCAAGTAATATTCGGCATGCTAATTACATTGCCGGTTGCCAAATTGCATTATCTCTTATAGTTTCCGAGATATGGACTATCGATAATTTACACCATAGGCTCTGCTTCTAACTTGGGCCCAAATTGTAAAATGGTCTTATCTATTGGCGATTTCGTTCCAATTCACATTCCAAGTAATATTCGGCATGCTAATTACATTGATGGTTGCCAAATTGCATTATCTCTTATAGTTTCCGAGATATGGACTATCGATAATTTACACCTTAGGCTCTGCTTCTAACTTGGGCCCAAATTGTAAAATGGTCTTATCTATTGGCGATTTCGTCCCAATTCACATTCCAAGTGATATTCGGCATGCTAATTACATTGCCGGTTGCGAAATTGCATTATCTCTTATAGTTTCCGAGATATGGACTATCGATAATTTACACCTTAGGCTCTGCTTCTAACTTGGGCCCAAATTGTAAAATGGTCTTATCTATTGGCGACTTCGTTCCAATTCACATTCCAAGTAATATTCGGCATGCTAATTACATTGCCGGTTGCCAAATTGCATTATCTCTTATAGTTTCCGAGATATGGACTATCGATAATTTACACCTTAGGCTCTGCTTCTAACTTGGGCCCAAATTGTAAAATGGTCTTATCTATTGGCGATTTCGTCCCAATTCACATTCCAAGTGATATTCGGCATGCTAATTACATTGCCGGTTGCGAAATTGCATTATCTCTTATAGTTTCCGAGATATGGACTATCAATAATTTACACCTTAGGCTCTGCTTCTAACTTGGGCCCAAATTGTAAAATGGTCTTATCTATTGGCGATTTCGTTCCAATTCACATTCCAAGTAGTATTCGGCATGCTAATTACATTGCCGGTTGCCAAATTGCATTATCTCTTATAGTTTCCGAGATATGGACTATCGATAATTTACACCTTAGGCTCTGCTTCTAACTTGGGCCCAAATTGTAAAATGGTCTTATCTATTGGCGATTTCGTTGCAATTCACATTCCAAGTAATATTCGGCATGCTAATTACATTGCCGGTTGCCAAATTGCATTATCTCTTATAGTTTCCGAGATATGGACTATCGATAATTTACACCTTAGGCTCTGCTTCTAACTTGGGCCCAAATTGTAAAATGGTCTTATCTATTGGCGATTTCGTCCCAATTCACATTCCAAGTGATATTCGGCATGCTAATTACATTGCCGGTTGCGAAATTGCATTATCTCTTACAGTTTCCGAGATATGGACTATCAATAATTTACACCTTAGGCTCTGCTTCTAACTTGGGCCCAAATTGTAAAATGGTCTTATCTATTGGCGATTTCGTTCCAATTCACATTCCAAGTAATATTCGGCATGCTAATTACATTGCCGGTTGCCAAATTGCATTATCTCTTATAGTTTCCGAGATATGGACTATCGATAATTTACACCTTAGGCTCTGCTTCTAACTTGGGCCCAAATTGTAAAATGGTCTTATCTATTGGCGATTTCGTTCCAATTCACATTCCAAGTAATATTCGGCATGCTAATTACATTGCCGGTTGCCAAATTGCATTATCTCTTATAGTTTCCGAGATATGGACTATCGATAATTTACACCTTAGGCTCTGCTTCTAAATTGGGCCCAAATTGTAAAATGGTCTTATCTATTGGCGATTTCGTTCCAATTCACATTCCAAGTAATATTCGGCATGCTAATTACATTGCCGGTTGCCAAATTGCATTATCTCTTATAGTTTCCGAGATATGGACTATCGATAATTTACACCTTAGGCTCTGCTTCTAACTTGGGCCCAAATTGTAAAATGGTCTTATCTATTGGCGATTTCGTCCCAATTCACATTCCAAGTGATGTTCGGCATGCTAATTACATTGCCGGTTGCGAAATTGCATTATCTCTTATAGTTTCCGAGATATGGACTATCGATAATTTACACCTTAGGCTCTGCTTCTAACTTGGGCCCAAATTGTAAAATGGTCTTGTCTATTGGCGATTTCGTTCCAATTCACATTCCAAGTAATATTCGGCATGCTAATTACATTGCCGGTTGCCAAATTGCATCATCTCTTATAGTTTCCGAGATATGGACTATCGATAATTTACACCTTAGGCTCTGCTTCTAACTTGGGCCCAAATTGTAAAATGGTCTTATCTATTGGCGATTTTGTCCCAATTCACATTCCAAGTGATATTCGGCGTGCTAATTACATTGCCGGTTGCGAAATTGCATTATCACTTATAGTTTCCGAGATATGGACTATCAATAATTTACACCTTAGGCTCTGCTTCTAACTTGGGCCCAAATTGTAAAATGGTCTTATCTATTGGCGATTTCGTTCCAATTCACATTCCAAGTAATATTCGGCATGCTAATTACATTGCCGGTTGCCAAATTGCATTATCTCTTATAGTTTCCGAGATATGGACTATCGATAATTTACACCTTAGGCTCTGCTTCTAACTTGGGCCCAAATTGTAAAATGGTCTTATCTATTGGCGATTTCGTTCCAATTCACATTCCAAGTAATATTCGGCATGCTAATTACATTGCCGGTTGCCAAATTGCATTATTTCTTATAGTTTCCGAGATATGGACTATCGATAATTTACACCATAGGCTCTGCTTCTAACTTGGGCCCAAATTGTAAAATGGTCTTATCTATTGGCGATTTCGTTCCAATTCACATTCCAAGTAATATTCGGCATGCTAATTACATTGCCGGTTGCCAAATTGCATTATCTCTTATAGTTTCCGAGATATGGACTATCGATAATTTACACCTTAGGCTCTGCTTCTAACTTGCTCCTAAATTGTAAAATGGTCTTATCTATTGGCGATTTCGTTCCAATTCACATTCCAAGTAATATTCGGCATGCTAATTACATTGACGGTTGCCAAATTGCATTATCTCTTATAGTTTCCGAGATATGGACTATCGATAATTTACACCTTAGGCTCTGCTTCTAACTTGGGCCCAAATTGTAAAATGGTCTTATCTATTGGCGATTTCGTTCCAATTCACATTCCAAGTAATATTCGGCATGCTAATTACATTGCCGGTTGCCAAATTGAATTATCTCTTATAGTTTCCGAGATATGGACTATCGATAATTTACACCTTAGGCTCTGCTTCTAACTTGGGCCCAAATTGTAAAATGGTCTTACCTATTGGCGATTTCGTTCCAATTCACATTCCAAGTAATATTCGGCATGCTAATTACATTGCCGGTTGCCAAATTGAATTATCTCTTATAGTTTCCGAGATATGGACTATCGATAATTTACACCTTAGGCTCTGCTTCTAACTTGGGCCCAAATTGTAAAATGGTCTTATCTATTGGCGATTTCGTTCCAATTCGCATTCCAAGTAATATTCGGCATGCTAATTACATTGCCGGTTGCCAAATTGCATTATCTCTTATAGTTTCCGAGATACGGACTATCGATAATTTACACCTTAGGCTCTGCTTCTAACTTGGGCCCAAATTGTAAAATGGTCTTACCTATTGGCGATTTCGTTCCAATTCACATTCCAAGTGATATTCGGCATGCTAATTACATTGCCGGTTGCGAAATTGCATTATCTCTTATAGTTTCCGAGATATGGACTATCAGTAATTTACACCTTAGGCTCTGCTTCTAACTTGGGCCCAAATTGTAAAATGGTCTTATCTATTGGCGATTTCGTTCCAATTCACATTCCAAGTAATATTCGGCATGCCAATTACATTGCCGGTTGCCAAATTGCATTATCTCTTATAGTTTCCGAGATATGGACTATCGATAATTTACACCTTAGGCTCTGCTTCTAACTTGGGCCCAAATTATAAAATGGTCTTATCTATTGGCGATTTCGTTCCAATTCACATTCCAAGTAATATTCGGCATGCTAATTACATTGCCGGTTGCCAAATTGCATTATCTCTTATAGTTTCTGAGATATGGACTATCGATAATTTACACCTTAGGCTCTGCTTCTAACTTGGGCCCAAATTGTAAAATGGTCTTCTCTATTGGCGATTTCGTTCCAATTCACATTCCAAGTAATATTCGGCATGCTAATTACATTGCCGGTTGCCAAATTGCATTATCTCTTATAGTTTCCGAGATATGGACTATCCATAAGTTACACCTTAGGCTCTGCTTCTAACTTGGGCCCAAATTGTAAAATGGTCTTATCTATTGGCGATTTCGTTCCAATTCACATTCCAAGTAATATTCGGCATGCTAATAACATTGCCGGTTGCCAAATTGAATTATCTCTTATAGTTTCCGAGATATGGACTATCGATAATTTACACCTTAGGCTCTGCTTCTAACTTGGGCCCAAATTGTAAAATGGTCTTACCTATTGGCGATTTCGTTCCAATTCACATTCCAAGTCATATTCGGCATGCTAATTACATTGCCGGTTGCCAAATTGCATTGTCTCTTATAGTTTCCGAGATATGGACTATCGATAATTTACACCTTAGGCTCTGCTTCTAACTTGGGCCCAAATTGTAAAATGGCCTTATCTATTGGTGATTTCGTTCCAATTCACATTCCAAGTAATATTCGGCATGCTAATTACATTGCCGGTTGCCAAATTGCATTATCTCTTATAGTTTCCGAGATATGGACTATCGATAATTTACACCTTAGGCTCTGCTTCTAACTTGGGCCCAAATTGTAAAATGGTCTTATCTATTGGCGATTTCGTTCCAATTCACATTCCAAGTAATATTCGGCATGCTAATTACATTGCCGGTTGCCAAATTGCATTATCTCTTATAGTTTCCGAGATATGGACTATCGATAATTTACACCATAGGCTCTGCTTCTAACTTGGGCCCAAATTGTAAAATGGTCTTATCTATTGGCGATTTCGTTCCAATTCAAATTCCAAGTAATATTCGGCATGCTAATTACATTGCCGGTTGCCAAATTGTATTATCTCTTATAGTTTCCGAGATATGGACTATCGATAATTTACACCATAGGCTCTGCTTCTAACTTGGGCCCAAATTGTAAAATGGTCTTATCCATTGGCGATTTCGTTCCAATTCACATTCCAAGTAATATTCGGCATGCTAATTACATTGCCGGTTGCCAAATTGCATTATCTCTTATAGTTTCCGAGATATGGACTATCGATAATTTACACCTTAGGCTCTGCTTCTAACTTGCTCCCAAATTGTAAAATGGTCTTATCTATTGGCGATTTCGTTCCAATTCACATTCCAAGTAATATTCGGCATGCTAATTACATTGCCGGTTGCCAAATTGCATTATCTCTTATAGTTTCCGAGATATGGACTATCGATAATTTACACCTTAGGCTCTGCTTCTAACTTGGGCCCAAATTGTAAAATGGTCTTATCTATTAGCGATTTCGTTCCAATTCACATTCCAAGTAATATTCGGCATGCTAATTACATTGCCGGTTGCCAAATTGAATTATCTCTTATAGTTTCCGAGATATGGACTATCGATAATTTACACCTTAGGCTCTGCTTCTAACTTGGGCCCAAATTGTAAAATGGTCTTACCTATTGGCGATTTCGTTCCAATTCACATTCCAAGTAATATTCGGCATGCTAATTAGATTGCCGGTTGCCAAATTGCATTATTTCTTATAGTTTCCGAGATATGGACTATCGATAATTTACACCTTAGGCTCTGCTTCTAACTTGGGCCCAAATTGTAAAATGGTCTTATCTATTGGCGATTTCGTTCCAATTCACATTCCAAGTAATATTCGGCATGCTAATTACATTGCCGGTTGCCAAATTGCATTATCACTTATAGTTTCCGAGATATGGACTATCGATAATTTACACCTTAGGCTCTGCTTCTAACTTGGGCCCAAATTGTAAAATGGTCTTATCTATTGGCGATTTCGTTCTAATTCACATTCCAAGTAATATTCGGCATGCTAATTACATTGCCGGTTGCCAAATTGCATTATCTCTTATAGTTTCCGAGATATGGACTATCGATAATTTACACCTTAGGCTCTGCTTCTAACTTGGGCCCAAATTGTAAAATGGTCTTATCTATTGGCGATTTCGTTCCAATTCACATTCCAAGTAATATTCGGCATGCTAATTACATTGCCGGTTGCCAAATTGCATTATCTCTTATAGTTTCCGAGATATGGACTATCGATAATTTACACCTTAGGCTCTGCTTCTAACTTGGGCCCAAATTGTAAAATGGTCTTATCTATTGGCGATTTCGTTCCAATTCACACTACAAGTAATATTCGGCATGCTAATTACATTGCCGGTTGCGAAATTGCATTATCTCTTATAGTTTCCGAGATATGGACTATCGATAATTTACACCTTAGGCTCTGCTTCTAACTTGGGCCCAAATTGTAAAATGGTCTTATCTATTGGCGATTTCGTTCCAATTCACATTCCAAGTAATATTCGGCATGCCAATTACATTGCCGGTTGCCAAATTGCATTATCTCTTATAGTTTCCGAGATATGGACTATCGATAATTTACACCTTAGGCTCTGCTTCTAACTTGGGCACAAATTGTAAAATGGTCTTATCTATTGGCGATTTCGTTCCAATTCACATTCCAAGTAATATTCGGCATGCTAATTACATTGCCGGTTGCCAAATTGCATTATCTCTTATAGTTTCCGAGATATGGACTATCGATAATTTACACCTTAGGCTCTGCTTCTAACTTGGGCCCAAATTGTAAAATGGTCTTCTCTATTGGCGATTTCGTTCCAATTCACATTCCAAGTAATATTCGGCATGCTAATTACATTGCCGGTTGCCAAATTGCATTATCTCTTATAGTTTCCGAGATATGGACTATCCATAAGTTACACCTTAGGCTCTGCTTCTAACTTGGGCCCAAATTGTAAAATGGTCTTATCTATTGGCGATTTCGTTCCAATTCACATTCCAAGTAATATTCGGCATGCTAATAACATTGCCGGTTGCCAAATTGAATTATCTCTTATAGTTTCCGAGATATGGACTATCGATAATTTACACCTTAGGCTCTGCTTCTAACTTGGGCCCAAATTGTAAAATGGTCTTACCTATTGGCGATTTCGTTCCAATTCACATTCCAAGTAATATTCGGCATGCTAATTACATTGCCGGTTGCCAAATTGCATTATCTCTTATAGTTTCCGAGATATGGACTATCGATAATTTCCACCTTAGGCTCTGCTTCTAACTTGAGCCCAAATTGTAAAATGGCCTTATCTATTGGCGATTTCGTTCCAATTCACATTCCAAGTAATATTCGGCATGCTAATTACATTGCCGGTTGCCAAATTGCATTATCTCTTATAGTTTCCGAGATATGGACTATCGATAATTTACACCTTAGGCTCTGCTTCTAACTTGGGCCCAAATTGTAAAATGGTCTTATCTATTGGCGATTTCGTTCCAATTCACATTCCAAGTAATATTCGGCATGCTAATTACATTGCCGGTTGCCAAATTGCATTATCTCTTATAGTTTCCGAGATATGGACTATCGATAATTTACACCATAGGCTCTGCTTCTAACTTGGGCCCAAATTGTAAAATGGTCTTATCTATTGGCGATTTCGTTCCAATTCAAATTCCAAGTAATATTCGGCATGCTAATTACATTGCCGGTTGCCAAATTGCATTATCTCTTATAGTTTCCGAGATATGGACTATCGATAATTTACACCATAGGCTCTGCTTCTAACTTGGGCCCAAATTGTAAAATGGTCTTATCCATTGGCGATTTCGTTCCAATTCACATTCCAAGTAATATTCGGCATGCTAATTACATTGCCGGTTGCCAAATTGCATTATCTCTTATAGTTTCCGAGATATGGACTATCGATAATTTACACCTTAGGCTCTGCTTCTAACTTGCTCCCAAATTGTAAAATGGTCTTATCTATTGGCGATTTCGTTCCAATTCACATTCCAAGTAATATTCGGCATGCTAATTACATTGCCGGTTGCCAAATTGCATTATCTCTTATAGTTTCCGAGATATGGACTATCGATAATTTACACCTTAGGCTCTGCTTCTAACTTGGGCCCAAATTGTAAAATGGTCTTATCTATTAGCGATTTCGTTCCAATTCACATTCCAAGTAATATTCGGCATGCTAATTACATTGCCGGTTGCCAAATTGAATTATCTCTTATAGTTTCCGAGATATGGACTATCGATAATTTACACCTTAGGCTCTGCTTCTAACTTGGGCCCAAATTGTAAAATGGTCTTACCTATTGGCGATTTCGTTCCAATTCACATTCCAAGTAATATTCGGCATGCTAATTAGATTGCCGGTTGCCAAATTGCATTATCTCTTATAGTTTCCGAGATATGGACTATCGATAATTTACACCTTAGGCTCTGCTTCTAACTTGGGCCCAAATTGTAAAATGGTCTTATCTATTGGCGATTTCGTTCCAATTCACATTCCAAGTAATATTCGGCATGCTAATTACATTGCCGGTTGCCAAATTGCATTATCTCTTATAGTTTCCGAGATATGGACTATCGATAATTTACACCTTAGGCTCTGCTTCTAACTTGGGCCCAAATTGTAAAATGGTCTTATCTATTGGCGATTTCGTTCTAATTCACATTCCAAGTAATATTCGGCATGCTAATTACATTGCCGGTTGCCAAATTGCATTATCTCTTATAGTTTCCGAGATATGGACTATCGATAATTTACACCTTAGGCTCTGCTTCTAACTTGGGCCCAAATTGTAAAATGGTCTTATCTATTGGCGATTTCGTTCCAATTCACATTCCAAGTAATATTCGGCATGCTAATTACATTGCCGGTTGCCAAATTGCATTATCTCTTATAGTTTCCGAGATATGGACTATCGATAATTTACACCTTAGGCTCTGCTTCTAACTTGGGCCCAAATTGTAAAATGGTCTTATCTATTGGCGATTTCGTTCCAATTCACACTACAAGTAATATTCGGCATGCTAATTACATTGCCGGTTGCGAAATTGCATTATCTCTTATAGTTTCCGAGATATGGACTATCGATAATTTACACCTTAGGCTCTGCTTCTAACTTGGGCCCAAATTGTAAAATGGTCTTATCTATTGGCGATTTCGTTCCAATTCACATTCCAAGTAATATTCGGCATGCTAATTACATTGCCGGTTGCCAAATTGCATTATCTCTTATAGTTTCCGAGATATGGACTATCGATAATTTACACCATAGGCTCTGCTTCTAACTTGGGCCCAAATTGTAAAATGGTCTTATCTATTGGCGATTTCGTTCCAATTCAAATTCCAAGTAATATTCGGCATGCTAATTACATTGCCGGTTGCCAAATTGCATTATCTCTTATAGTTTCCGAGATATGGACTATCGATAATTTACACCATAGGCTCTGCTTCTAACTTGGGCCCAAATTGTAAAATGGTCTTATCCATTGGCGATTTCGTTCCAATTCACATTCCAAGTAATATTCGGCATGCTAATTACATTGCCGGTTGCCAAATTGCATTATCTCTTATAGTTTCCGAGATATGGACTATCGATAATTTACACCTTAGGCTCTGCTTCTAACTTGCTCCCAAATTGTAAAATGGTCTTATCTATTGGCGATTTCGTTCCAATTCACATTCCAAGTAATATTCGGCATGCTAATTACATTGCCGGTTGCCAAATTGCATTATCTCTTATAGTTTCCGAGATATGGACTATCGATAATTTACACCTTAGGCTCTGCTTCTAACTTGGGCCCAAATTGTAAAATGGTCTTATCTATTAGCGATTTCGTTCCAATTCACATTCCAAGTAATATTCGGCATGCTAATTACATTGCCGGTTGCCAAATTGAATTATCTCTTATAGTTTCCGAGATATGGACTATCGATAATTTACACCTTAGGCTCTGCTTCTAACTTGGGCCCAAATTGTAAAATGGTCTTACCTATTGGCGATTTCGTTCCAATTCACATTCCAAGTAATATTCGGCATGCTAATTAGATTGCCGGTTGCCAAATTGCATTATCTCTTATAGTTTCCGAGATATGGACTATCGATAATTTACACCTTAGGCTCTGCTTCTAACTTGGGCCCAAATTGTAAAATGGTCTTATCTATTGGCGATTTCGTTCCAATTCACATTCCAAGTAATATTCGGCATGCTAATTACATTGCCGGTTGCCAAATTGCATTATCTCTTATAGTTTCCGAGATATGGACTATCGATAATTTACACCTTAGGCTCTGCTTCTAACTTGCTCCCAAATTGTAAAATGGTCTTATCTATTGGCGATTTCGTTCCAATTCACATTCCAAGTAATATTCGGCATGCTAATTACATTGCCGGTTGCCAAATTGCATTATCTCTTATAGTTTCCGAGATATGGACTATCGATAATTTACACCTTAGGCTCTGCTTCTAACTTGGGCCCAAATTGTAAAATGGTCTTATCTATTAGCGATTTCGTTCCAATTCACATTCCAAGTAATATTCGGCATGCTAATTACATTGCCGGTTGCCAAATTGAATTATCTCTTATAGTTTCCGAGATATGGACTATCGATAATTTACACCTTAGGCTCTGCTTCTAACTTGGGCCCAAATTGTAAAATGGTCTTACCTATTGGCGATTTCGTTCCAATTCACATTCCAAGTAATATTCGGCATGCTAATTAGATTGCCGGTTGCCAAATTGCATTATCTCTTATAGTTTCCGAGATATGGACTATCGATAATTTACACCTTAGGCTCTGCTTCTAACTTGGGCCCAAATTGTAAAATGGTCTTATCTATTGGCGATTTCGTTCCAATTCACATTCCAAGTAATATTCGGCATGCTAATTACATTGCCGGTTGCCAAATTGCATTATCTCTTATAGTTTCCGAGATATGGACTATCGATAATTTACACCTTAGGCTCTGCTTCTAACTTGGGCCCAAATTGTAAAATGGTCTTATCTATTGGCGATTTCGTTCTAATTCACATTCCAAGTAATATTCGGCATGCTAATTACATTGCCGGTTGCCAAATTGCATTATCTCTTATAGTTTCCGAGATATGGACTATCGATAATTTACACCTTAGGCTCTGCTTCTAACTTGGGCCCAAATTGTAAAATGGTCTTATCTATTGGCGATTTCGTTCCAATTCACATTCCAAGTAATATTCGGCATGCTAATTACATTGCCGGTTGCCAAATTGCATTATCTCTTATAGTTTCCGAGATATGGACTATCGATAATTTACACCTTAGGCTCTGCTTCTAACTTGGGCCCAAATTGTAAAATGGTCTTATCTATTGGCGATTTCGTTCCAATTCACACTACAAGTAATATTCGGCATGCTAATTACATTGCCGGTTGCGAAATTGCATTATCTCTTATAGTTTCCGAGATATGGACTATCGATAATTTACACCTTAGGCTCTGCTTCTAACTTGGGCCCAAATTGTAAAATGGTCTTATCTATTGGCGATTTCGTTCCAATTCACATTCCAAGTAATATTCGGCATGCTAATTACATTGCCGGTTGCCAAATTGCATTATCTCTTATAGTTTCCGAGATATGGACTATCGATAATTTACACCATAGGCTCTGCTTCTAACTTGGGCCCAAATTGTAAAATGGTCTTATCTATTGGCGATTTCGTTCCAATTCAAATTCCAAGTAATATTCGGCATGCTAATTACATTGCCGGTTGCCAAATTGCATTATCTCTTATAGTTTCCGAGATATGGACTATCGATAATTTACACCATAGGCTCTGCTTCTAACTTGGGCCCAAATTGTAAAATGGTCTTATCCATTGGCGATTTCGTTCCAATTCACATTCCAAGTAATATTCGGCATGCTAATTACATTGCCGGTTGCCAAATTGCATTATCTCTTATAGTTTCCGAGATATGGACTATCGATAATTTACACCTTAGGCTCTGCTTCTAACTTGCTCCCAAATTGTAAAATGGTCTTATCTATTGGCGATTTCGTTCCAATTCACATTCCAAGTAATATTCGGCATGCTAATTACATTGCCGGTTGCCAAATTGCATTATCTCTTATAGTTTCCGAGATATGGACTATCGATAATTTACACCTTAGGCTCTGCTTCTAACTTGGGCCCAAATTGTAAAATGGTCTTATCTATTAGCGATTTCGTTCCAATTCACATTCCAAGTAATATTTGGCATGCTAATTACATTGCCGGTTGCCAAATTGAATTATCTCTTATAGTTTCCGAGATATGGACTATCGATAATTTACACCTTAGGCTCTGCTTCTAACTTGGGCCCAAATTGTAAAATGGTCTTACCTATTGGCGATTTCGTTCCAATTCACATTCCAAGTAATATTCGGCATGCTAATTAGATTGCCGGTTGCCAAATTGCATTATCTCTTATAGTTTCCGAGATATGGACTATCGATAATTTACACCTTAGGCTCTGCTTCTAACTTGGGCCCAAATTGTAAAATGGTCTTATCTATTGGCGATTTCGTTCCAATTCACATTCCAAGTAATATTCGGCATGCTAATTACATTGCCGGTTGCCAAATTGCATTATCTCTTATAGTTTCCGAGATATGGACTATCGATAATTTACACCTTAGGCTCTGCTTCTAACTTGGGCCCAAATTGTAAAATGGTCTTATCTATTGGCGATTTCGTTCTAATTCACATTCCAAGTAATATTCGGCATGCTAATTACATTGCCGGTTGCCAAATTGCATTATCTCTTATAGTTTCCGAGATATGGACTATCGATAATTTACACCTTAGGCTCTGCTTCTAACTTGGGCCCAAATTGTAAAATGGTCTTATCTATTGGCGATTTCGTTCCAATTCACATTCCAAGTAATATTCGGCATGCTAATTACATTGCCGGTTGCCAAATTGCATTATCTCTTATAGTTTCCGAGATATGGACTATCGATAATTTACACCTTAGGCTCTGCTTCTAACTTGGGCCCAAATTGTAAAATGGTTTTATCTATTGGCGATTTCGTTCCAATTCACACTACAAGTAATATTCGGCATGCTAATTACATTGCCGGTTGCGAAATTGCATTATCTCTTATAGTTTCCGAGATATGGACTATCGATAATTTACACCTTAGGCTCTGCTTCTAACTTGGGCCCAAATTGTAAAATGGTCTTATCTATTGGCGATTTCGTTCCAATTCACATTCCAAGTAATATTCGGCATGCTAATTACATTGCCGGTTGCCAAATTGCATTATCTCTTATAGTTTCCGAGATATGGACTATCGATAATTTACACCTTAGGCTCTGCTTCTAACTTGGGCCCAAATTGTAAAATGGTCTTATCTATTATCGATTTCGTTCCAATTCACATTCCAAGTAATATTCGGCATGCTAATTACATTGCCGGTTGCCAAATTGCATTATCTCTTATAGTTTCCGAGATATGGACTATCGATAATTTACACCTTAGGCTCTGCTTCTAACTTGGGCCCAAATTGTAAAATGGTCTTATCTATTGGCGATTTCGTCCCAATTCACATTCCAAGTGATATTCGGCATGCTAATTACATTGCCGGTTGCGAAATTGCATTATCTCTTATAGTTTCCGAGATATGGACTATCAATAATTTACACCTTAGGCTCTGCTTCTAACTTGGGCCCAAATTGTAAAATGGTCTTATCTATTGGCGATTTCGTTCCAATTCACATTCCAAGTAATATTCGACATGCTAATTACATTGCCGGTTGCCAAATTGCATTATCTCTTATAGTTTCCGAGATATGGACTATCGATAATTTACACCTTAGGCTCTGCTTCTAACTTGGGCCCAAATTGTAAAATGGTCTTATCTATTGGCGATTTCGTTCCAATTCACATTCCAAGTAATATTCAGCATGCTAATTACATTGCCGGTTGCCAAATTGCATTATCTCTTATAGTTTCCGAGATATGGACTATCGATAATTTACACCTTAGGCTCTGCTTCTAACTTGGGCCCAAATTGTAAAATGGTCTTATCTATTGGCGATTTCGTTCCAATTCACATTCCAAGTAATATTCGGCATGCTAATTACATTGCCGGTTGCCAAATTGCATTATCTCTTATAGTTTCCGAGATATGGACTATCGATAATTTACACCTTAGGCTCTGCTTCTAACTTGCTCCCAAATTGTAAAATGGTCTTATCTATTGGCGATTTCGTTCCAATTCACATTCCAAGTAATATTCGGCATGCTAATTACATTGCCGGTTGCCAAATTGCATTATCTCTTATAGTTTCCGAGATATGGACTATCGATAATTTACACCTTAGGCTCTGCTTCTAACTTGGGCCCAAATTGTAAAATGGTCTTATCTATTAGCGATTTCGTTCCAATTCACATTCCAAGTAATATTCGGCATGCTAATTACATTGCCGGTTGCCAAATTGAATTATCTCTTATAGTTTCCGAGATATGGACTATCGATAATTTACACCTTAGGCTCTGCTTCTAACTTGGGCCCAAATTGTAAAATGGTCTTACCTATTGGCGATTTCGTTCCAATTCACATTCCAAGTAATATTCGGCATGCTAATTAGATTGCCGGTTGCCAAATTGCATTATCTCTTATAGTTTCCGAGATATGGACTATCGATAATTTACACCTTAGGCTCTGCTTCTAACTTGGGCCCAAATTGTAAAATGGTCTTATCTATTGGCGATTTCGTTCCAATTCACATTCCAAGTAATATTCGGCATGCTAATTACATTGCCGGTTGCCAAATTGCATTATCTCTTATAGTTTCCGAGATATGGACTATCGATAATTTACACCTTAGGCTCTGCTTCTAACTTGGGCCCAAATTGTAAAATGGTCTTATCTATTGGCGATTTCGTTCTAATTCACATTCCAAGTAATATTCGGCATGCTAATTACATTGCCGGTTGCCAAATTGCATTATCTCTTATAGTTTCCGAGATATGGACTATCGATAATTTACACCTTAGGCTCTGCTTCTAACTTGGGCCCAAATTGTAAAATGGTCTTATCTATTGGCGATTTCGTTCCAATTCACATTCCAAGTAATATTCGGCATGCTAATTACATTGCCGGTTGCCAAATTGCATTATCTCTTATAGTTTCCGAGATATGGACTATCGATAATTTACACCTTAGGCTCTGCTTCTAACTTGGGCCCAAATTGTAAAATGGTCTTATCTATTGGCGATTTCGTTCCAATTCACATTCCAAGTAATATTCGGCATGCTAATTACATTGCCGGTTGCCAAATTGCATTATCTCTTATAGTTTCCGAGATATGGACTATCGATAATTTACACCATAGGCTCTGCTTCTAACTTGGGCCCAAATTGTAAAATGGTCTTATCTATTGGCGATTTCGTTCCAATTCAAATTCCAAGTAATATTCGGCATGCTAATTACATTGCCGGTTGCCAAATTGCATTATCTCTTATAGTTTCCGAGATATGGACTATCGATAATTTACACCATAGGCTCTGCTTCTAACTTGGGCCCAAATTGTAAAATGGTCTTATCCATTGGCGATTTCGTTCCAATTCATATTCCAAGTAATATTCGGCATGCTAATTACATTGCCGGTTGCCAAATTGCATTATCTCTTATAGTTTCCGAGATATGGACTATCGATAATTTACACCTTAGGCTCTGCTTCTAACTTGCTCCCAAATTGTAAAATGGTCTTATCTATTGGCGATTTCGTTCCAATTCACATTCCAAGTAATATTCGGCATGCTAATTACATTGCCGGTTGCCAAATTGCATTATCTCTTATAGTTTCCGAGATATGGACTATCGATAATTTACACCTTAGGCTCTGCTTCTAACTTGGGCCCAAATTGTAAAATGGTCTTATCTATTAGCGATTTCGTTCCAATTCACATTCCAAGTAATATTTGGCATGCTAATTACATTGCCGGTTGCCAAATTGAATTATCTCTTATAGTTTCCGAGATATGGACTATCGATAATTTACACCTTAGGCTCTGCTTCTAACTTGGGCCCAAATTGTAAAATGGTCTTACCTATTGGCGATTTCGTTCCAATTCACATTCCAAGTAATATTCGGCATGCTAATTAGATTGCCGGTTGCCAAATTGCATTATCTCTTATAGTTTCCGAGATATGGACTATCGATAATTTACACCTTAGGCTCTGCTTCTAACTTGGGCCCAAATTGTAAAATGGTCTTATCTATTGGCGATTTCGTTCCAATTCACATTCCAAGTAATATTCGGCATGCTAATTACATTGCCGGTTGCCAAATTGCATTATCTCTTATAGTTTCCGAGATATGGACTATCGATAATTTACACCTTAGGCTCTGCTTCTAACTTGGGCCCAAATTGTAAAATGGTCTTATCTATTGGCGATTTCGTTCTAATTCACATTCCAAGTAATATTCGGCATGCTAATTACATTGCCGGTTGCCAAATTGCATTATCTCTTATAGTTTCCGAGATATGGACTATCGATAATTTACACCTTAGGCTCTGCTTCTAACTTGGGCCCAAATTGTAAAATGGTCTTATCTATTGGCGATTTCGTTCCAATTCACATTCCAAGTAATATTCGGCATGCTAATTACATTGCCGGTTGCCAAATTGCATTATCTCTTATAGTTTCCGAGATATGGACTATCGATAATTTACACCTTAGGCTCTGCTTCTAACTTGGGCCCAAATTGTAAAATGGTTTTATCTATTGGCGATTTCGTTCCAATTCACACTACAAGTAATATTCGGCATGCTAATTACATTGCCGGTTGCGAAATTGCATTATCTCTTATAGTTTCCGAGATATGGACTATCGATAATTTACACCTTAGGCTCTGCTTCTAACTTGGGCCCAAATTGTAAAATGGTCTTATCTATTGGCGATTTCGTTCCAATTCACATTCCAAGTAATATTCGGCATGCTAATTACATTGCCGGTTGCCAAATTGCATTATCTCTTATAGTTTCCGAGATATGGACTATCGATAATTTACACCTTAGGCTCTGCTTCTAACTTGGGCCCAAATTGTAAAATGGTCTTATCTATTATCGATTTCGTTCCAATTCACATTCCAAGTAATATTCGGCATGCTAATTACATTGCCGGTTGCCAAATTGCATTATCTCTTATAGTTTCCGAGATATGGACTATCGATAATTTACACCTTAGGCTCTGCTTCTAACTTGGGCCCAAATTGTAAAATGGTCTTATCTATTGGCGATTTCGTCCCAATTCACATTCCAAGTGATATTCGGCATGCTAATTACATTGCCGGTTGCGAAATTGCATTATCTCTTATAGTTTCCGAGATATGGACTATCAATAATTTACACCTTAGGCTCTGCTTCTAACTTGGGCCCAAATTGTAAAATGGTCTTATCTATTGGCGATTTCGTTCCAATTCACATTCCAAGTAATATTCGACATGCTAGTTACATTGCCGGTTGCCAAATTGCATTATCTCTTATAGTTTCCGAGATATGGACTATCGATAATTTACACCTTAGGCTCTGCTTCTAACTTGGGCCCAAATTGTAAAATGGTCTTATCTATTGGCGATTTCGTTCCAATTCACATTCCAAGTAATATTCAGCATGCTAATTACATTGCCGGTTGCCAAATTGCATTATCTCTTATAGTTTCCGAGATATGGACTATCGATAATTTACACCTTAGGCTCTGCTTCTAACTTGGGCCCAAATTGTAAAATGGTCTTATCTATTGGCGATTTCGTTCCAATTCACATTCCAAGTAATATTCGGCATGCTAATTACATTGCCGGTTGCCAAATTGCATTATCTCTTATAGTTTCCGAGATATGGACTATCGATAATTTACACCATAGTCTCTGCTTCTAACTTGGGCCCAAATTGTAAAATGGTCTTATCTATTGGCGATTTCGTTCCAATTCACATTCCAAGTAATATTCGGCATGCTAATTATATTGCCGGTTGCCAAATTGCATTATCTCTTATAGTTTCCGAGATATGGACTATCGATAATTTACACCTTAGGCTCTGCTTCTAACTTGCTCCCAAATTGTAAAATGGTCTTATCTATTGGCGATTTCGTTCCAATTCACATTCCAAGTAATATTCGGCATGCTAATTACATTGCCGGTTGCCAAATTGCATTATCTCTTATAGTTTCCGAGATATGGACTATCGATAATTTACACCTTAGGCTCTGCTTCTAACTTGGGCCCAAATTGTAAAATGGTCTTATCTATTGGCGATTTCGTTCCAATTCACATTCCAAGTAATATTCGGCATGCTAATTACATTGCCGGTTGCCAAATTGCATTATCTCTTATAGTTTCCGAGATATGGACTATCGATAATTTACACCTTAGGCTCTGCTTCTAACTTGGGCCCAAATTGTAAAATGGTCTTATCTATTGGCGATTTCGTTCCAATTCACATTCCAAGTAATATTCGGCATGCTAATTACATTGCCGGTTGCCAAATTGCATTATCTCTTATAGTTTCCGAGATATGGACTATCGATAATTTACACCTTAGGCTCTGCTTCTAACTTGGGCCCAAATTGTAAAATGGTCTTATCTATTGGCGATTTCGTTCCAACTCACATTCCAAGTAATATTCGGCATGCTAATTACATTGCCGGTTGCCAAATTGCATTATCTCTTATAGTTTCCGAGATATGGACTATCGATAATTTACACCTTAGGCTCTGCTTCTAACTTGGGCCCAAATTGTAAAATGGTCTTACCTATTGGCGATTTCGTTCCAATTCACACTCCAAGTAATATTCGGCATGCTAATTACATTGCCGGTTGCGAAATTGCATTATCTCTTATAGTTTCCGAGATATGGACTATCAATAATTTACACCTTAGGCTCTGCTTCTAACTTGGGCCCAAATTGTAAAATGGTCTTATCTATTGGCGATTTCGTTCCAATTCACATTCCAAGTAATATTTGGCATGCTAATTACATTGCCCGTTGCCAAATTGCATTATCTCTTATAGTTTCCGAGATATGGACTATCGATAATTTACACCTTAGGCTCTGCTTCTAACTTGGGCCCAAATTGTAAAATGGTCTTATCTATTGACGATTTCGTTCCAATTCACACTCCAAGTAATATTCGGCATGCTAATTACATTGCCGGTTGCGAAATTGTATTATCTCTTATAGTATCCGAGATATGGACTATCAATTATTTACACCTTAGGCTCTGCTTCTAACTTGGGCCCAAATTGTAAAATGGTCTTATCTATTGGCGATTTCGTTCCAATTCACATTCCAAGTAATATTCGGCATGCTAATTACATTGCCGGTTGCCAAATTGCATTATCTCTTATAGTTTCCGAGATATGGACTATCGATAATTTACACCTTAGGCTCTGCTTCTAACTTGGGCCCAAATTGTAAAATGGTCTTATCTATTGGCGATTTCGTCCCAATTCACATTCCAAGTGATATTCGGCATGCTAATTACATTGCCGGTTGCGAAATTGCATTATCTCTTATAGTTTCCGAGATATGGACTATCAATAATTTACACCTTAGGCTCTGCTTCTAACTTGGGCCCAAATTGTAAAATGGTCTTATCTAGTGGCGATTTCGTTCCAATTCACATTCCAAGTAAAATTCGGCATGCTAATTACATTGCCGGTTGCCAAATTGCATTATCTCTTATAGTTTCCGAGATATGGACTATCGATAATTTACACCTTAGGCTCTGCTTCTAACTTGGGCCCAAATTGTAAAATGGTCTTATCTATTGGCGATTTCGTCCCAATTCACATTCCAAGTGATATTCGGCATGCTAATTACATTGCCGGTTACCAAATTGCATTATCTCTTATAGTTTCCGAGATATGGACTATCGATAATTTACACCTTAGGCTCTACTTCTAACTTGGGCCCAAATTGTAAAATGGTCTTATCTATTGGCGATTTCGTTCCAATTCACATTCCAAGTAATATTCGGCATGCTAATTACATTGCCGGTTGCCAAATTGCATTATCTCTTATAGTTTCCGAGATATGGACTATCGATAATTTACACCTTAGGCTCTGCTTCTAACTTGGGCCCAAATTGTAAAATGGTCTTATCTATTGGCGATTTCGTCCCAATTCACATTCCAAGTGATATTCGGCATGCTAATTACATTGCCGGTTGCGAAATTGCATTATCTCTTATAGTTTCCGAGATATGGACTATCAATAATTTACACCTTAGGCTCTGCTTCTAACTTGCTCCCAAATTGTAAAATGGTCTTATCTATTGGCGATTTCGTTCCAATTCACATTCCAAGTAATATTCGGCATGCTAATTACATTGCCGGTTGCCAAATTGCATTATCTCTTATAGTTTCCGAGATATGGACTATCGATAATTTACACCTTAGGCTCTGCTTCTAACTTGGGCCCAAATTGTAAAATGGTCTTATCTATTGGCGATTTCGTTCCAATTCACATTCCAAGTAATATTCGGCATGCTAATTACATTGCCGGTTGCCAAATTGCATTATCTCTTATAGTTTCCGAGATATGGACTATCGATAATTTACACCTTAGGCTCTGCTTCTAACTTGGGCCCAAATTGTAAAATGGTCTTATCTATTGGCGATTTCGTTCCAATTCACATTCCAAGTAATATTCGGCATGCTAATTACATTGCCGGTTGCCAAATTGCATTATCTCTTATAGTTTCCGAGATATGGACTATCGATAATTTACACCATAGGCTCTGCTTCTAACTTGGGCCCAAATTGTAAAATGGTCTTATCTATTGGCGATTTCGTTCCAATTCACAATCCAAGTAATATTCGGCATGCTAATTACATTGCCGGTTGCCAAATTGCATTATCTCTTATAGTTTCCGAGATATGGACTATCGATAATTTACACCTTAGGCTCTGCTTCTAACTTGCTCCCAAATTGTAAAATGGTCTTATCTATTGGCGATTTCGATCCAATTCACATTCCAAGTAATATTCGGCATGCTAATTACATTGCCTGTTGCCAAATTGCATTATCTCTTATAGTTTCCGAGATATGGACTATCGATAATTTACACCTTAGGCTCTGCTTCTAACTTGGGCCCAAATTGTAAAATGGCCTTATCTATTGGCGATTTCGTTCCAATTCACATTCCAAGTAATATTCGGCATGCTAATTACATTGCCGGTTGCCAAATTGCATTATCTCTTATAGTTTCCGAGATATGGACTATCGATAATTTACACCTTAGGCTCTGCTTCTAACTTGGGCCCAAATTGTAAAATGGTCTTATCTATTGGCGATTTCGTTCCAATTCACATTCCAAGTAATATTCGGCATGCTAATTACATTGCCGGTTGCCAAATTGCATTATCTCTTATAGTTTCCGAGATATGGACTATCGATAATTTACACCATAGTCTCTGCTTCTAACTTGGGCCCAAATTGTAAAATGGTCTTATCTATTGGCGATTTCGTTCCAATTCACATTCCAAGTAATATTCGGCATGCTAATTACATTGCCGGTTGCCAAATTGCATTATCTCTTATAGTTTCCGAGATATGGACTATCGATAATTTACACCTTAGGCTCTGCTTCTAACTTGGGCCCAAATTGTAAAATGGTCTTATCTATTGGCGATTTCGTTCCAATTCACATTCCAAGTAATATTCGGCATGCTAATTACATTGCCGGTTGCCAAATTGCATTATCTCTTATAGTTTCCGAGATATGGACTATCAATAATTTACACCTTAGGCTCTGCTTCTAACTTGGGCCCAAATTGTAAAATGGTCTTATCTATTGGCGATTTCGTTCCAACTCACATTCCAAGTAATATTCGGCATGCTAATTACATTGCCGGTTGCCAAATTGCATTATCTCTTATAGTTTCCGAGATATGGACTATCGATAATTTACACCTTAGGCTCTGCTTCTAACTTGGGCCCAAATTGTAAAATGGTCTTACCTATTGGCGATTTCGTTCCAATTCACACTCCAAGTAATATTCGGCATGCTAATTACATTGCCGGTTGCGAAATTGCATTATCTCTTATAGTTTCCGAGATATGGACTATCA
This sequence comes from Rhynchophorus ferrugineus, assembly GCF_030347505.1. Lineage (NCBI taxonomy): Eukaryota > Metazoa > Arthropoda > Insecta > Coleoptera > Curculionidae > Rhynchophorus > Rhynchophorus ferrugineus. The sequence goes on along the minus strand of NW_027472658.1, from coordinate 320,312 downwards.
ATAATTTACACCTTAGGCTCTGCTTCTAACTTGGGCCCAAATTGTAAAATGGTCTTATCTATTGGCGATTTCGTTCCAATTCACATTCCAAGTAATATTCGGCATGCTAGTTACATTGCCCGTTGCCAAATTGCATTATCTCTTATAGTTTCCGAGATATGGACTATCGATAATTTACACCTTAGGCTCTGCTTCTAACTTGGGCCCAAATTGTAAAATGGTCTTATCTATTGGCGATTTCGTTCCAATTCACACTACAAGTAATATTCGGCATGCTAATTACATTGCCGGTTGCGAAATTGCATTATCTCTTATAGTTTCCGAGATATGGACTATCGATAATTTACACCTTAGGCTCTGCTTCTAACTTGGGCCCAAATTGTAAAATGGTCTTATCTATTGGCGATTTCGTTCCAATTCACATTCCAAGTAATATTCGGCATGCTAATTACATTGCCGGTTGCCAAATTGCATTATCTCTTATAGTTTCCGAGATATGGACTATCGATAATTTACACCATAGGCTCTGCTTCTAACTTGGGCCCAAATTGTAAAATGGTCTTATCTATTGGCGATTTCGTTCCAATTCAAATTCCAAGTAATATTCGGCATGCTAATTACATTGCCGGTTGCCAAATTGCATTATCTCTTATAGTTTCCGAGATATGGACTATCGATAATTTACACCTTAGGCTCTGCTTCTAACTTGGGCCCAAATTGTAAAATGGTCTTATCCATTGGCGATTTCGTTCCAATTCACATTCCAAGTAATATTCGGCATGCTAATTACATTGCCGGTTGCCAAATTGCATTATCTCTTATAGTTTCCGAGATATGGACTATCGATAATTTACACCTTAGGCTCTGCTTCTAACTTGCTCCCAAATTGTAAAATGGTCTTATCTATTGGCGATTTCGTTCCAATTCACATTCCAAGTAATATTCGGCATGCTAATTACATTGCCGGTTGCCAAATTGCATTATCTCTTATAGTTTCCGAGATATGGACTATCGATAATTTACACCTTAGGCTCTGCTTAAAACTTGGGCCCAAATTGTAAAATGGTCTTATCTATTAGCGATTTCGTTCCAATTCACATTCCAAGTAATATTCGGCATGCTAATTACATTGCCGGTTGCCAAATTGAATTATCTCTTATAGTTTCCGAGATATGGACTATCGATAATTTACACCTTAGGCTCTGCTTCTAACTTGGGCCCAAATTTAAAATGGTCTTACCTATTGGCGATTTCGTTCCAATTCACATTCCAAGTAATATTCGGCATGCTAATTAGATTGCCGGTTGCCAAATTGCATTATCTCTTATAGTTTCCGAGATATGGACTATCGATAATTTACACCTTAGGCTCTGCTTCTAACTTGGGCCCAAATTGTAAAATGGTCTTATCTATTGGCGATTTCGTTCCAATTCACATTCCAAGTAATATTCGGCATGCTAATTACATTGCCGGTTGCCAAATTGCATTATCTCTTATAGTTTCCGAGATATGGACTATCGATAATTTACACCTTAGGCTCTGCTTCTAACTTGGGCCCAAATTGTAAAATGGTCTTATCTATTGGCGATTTCGTTCTAATTCACATTCCAAGTAATATTCGGCATGCTAATTACATTGCCGGTTGCCAAATTGCATTATCTCTTATAGTTTCCGAGATATGGACTATCGATAATTTACACCTTAGGCTCTGCTTCTAACTTGGGCCCAAATTGTAAAATGGTCTTATCTATTGGCGATTTCGTTCCAATTCACATTCCAAGTAATATTCGGCATGCTAATTACATTGCCGGTTGCCAAATTGCATTATCTCTTATAGTTTCCGAGATATGGACTATCGATAATTTACACCTTAGGCTCTGCTTCTAACTTGGGCCCAAATTGTAAAATGGTCTTATCTAGTGGCGATTTCGTTCCAATTCACATTCCAAGTAAAATTCGGCATGCTAATTACATTGCCGGTTGCCAAATTGCATTATCTCTTATAGTTTCCGAGATATGGACTATCGATAATTTACACCTTAGGCTCTGCTTCTAACTTGGGCCCAAATTGTAAAATGGTCTTATCTATTGGCGATTTCGTCCCAATTCACATTCCAAGTGATATTCGGCATGCTAATTACATTGCCGGTTACCAAATTGCATTATCTCTTATAGTTTCCGAGATATGGACTATCGATAATTTACACCTTAGGCTCTACTTCTAACTTGGGCCCAAATTGTAAAATGGTCTTATCTATTGGCGATTTCGTTCCAATTCACATTCCAAGTAATATTCGGCATGCTAATTACATTGCCGGTTGCCAAATTGCATTATCTCTTATAGTTTCCGAGATATGGACTATCGATAATTTACACCTTAGGCTCTGCTTCTAACTTGGGCCCAAATTGTAAAATGGTCTTATCTATTGGCGATTTCGTCCCAATTCACATTCCAAGTGATATTCGGCATGCTAATTACATTGCCGGTTGCGAAATTGCATTATCTCTTATAGTTTCCGAGATATGGACTATCAATAATTTACACCTTAGGCTCTGCTTCTAACTTGCTCCCAAATTGTAAAATGGTCTTATCTATTGGCGATTTCGTTCCAATTCACATTCCAAGTAATATTCGGCATGCTAATTACATTGCCGGTTGCCAAATTGCATTATCTCTTATAGTTTCCGAGATATGGACTATCGATAATTTACACCTTAGGCTCTGCTTCTAACTTGGGCCCAAATTGTAAAATGGTCTTATCTATTGGCGATTTCGTTCCAATTCACATTCCAAGTAATATTCGGCATGCTAATTACATTGCCGGTTGCCAAATTGCATTATCTCTTATAGTTTCCGAGATATGGACTATCGATAATTTACACCTTAGGCTCTGCTTCTAACTTGGGCCCAAATTGTAAAATGGTCTTATCTATTGGCGATTTCGTTCCAATTCACATTCCAAGTAATATTCGGCATGCTAATTACATTGCCGGTTGCCAAATTGCATTATCTCTTATAGTTTCCGAGATATGGACTATCGATAATTTACACCATAGGCTCTGCTTCTAACTTGGGCCCAAATTGTAAAATGGTCTTATCTATTGGCGATTTCGTTCCAATTCACAATCCAAGTAATATTCGGCATGCTAATTACATTGCCGGTTGCCAAATTGCATTATCTCTTATAGTTTCCGAGATATGGACTATCGATAATTTACACCTTAGGCTCTGCTTCTAACTTGCTCCCAAATTGTAAAATGGTCTTATCTATTGGCGATTTCGATCCAATTCACATTCCAAGTAATATTCGGCATGCTAATTACATTGCCTGTTGCCAAATTGCATTATCTCTTATAGTTTCCGAGATATGGACTATCGATAATTTACACCTTAGGCTCTGCTTCTAACTTGGGCCCAAATTGTAAAATGGCCTTATCTATTGGCGATTTCGTTCCAATTCACATTCCAAGTAATATTCGGCATGCTAATTACATTGCCGGTTGCCAAATTGCATTATCTCTTATAGTTTCCGAGATATGGACTATCGATAATTTACACCTTAGGCTCTGCTTCTAACTTGGGCCCAAATTGTAAAATGGTCTTATCTATTGGCGATTTCGTTCCAATTCACATTCCAAGTAATATTCGGCATGCTAATTACATTGCCGGTTGCCAAATTGCATTATCTCTTATAGTTTCCGAGATATGGACTATCGATAATTTACACCATAGTCTCTGCTTCTAACTTGGGCCCAAATTGTAAAATGGTCTTATCTATTGGCGATTTCGTTCCAATTCACATTCCAAGTAATATTCGGCATGCTAATTACATTGCCGGTTGCCAAATTGCATTATCTCTTATAGTTTCCGAGATATGGACTATCGATAATTTACACCTTAGGCTCTGCTTCTAACTTGGGCCCAAATTGTAAAATGGTCTTATCTATTGGCGATTTCGTTCCAATTCACATTCCAAGTAATATTCGGCATGCTAATTACATTGCCGGTTGCCAAATTGCATTATCTCTTATAGTTTCCGAGATATGGACTATCAATAATTTACACCTTAGGCTCTGCTTCTAACTTGGGCCCAAATTGTAAAATGGTCTTATCTATTGGCGATTTCGTTCCAACTCACATTCCAAGTAATATTCGGCATGCTAATTACATTGCCGGTTGCCAAATTGCATTATCTCTTATAGTTTCCGAGATATGGACTATCGATAATTTACACCTTAGGCTCTGCTTCTAACTTGGGCCCAAATTGTAAAATGGTCTTACCTATTGGCGATTTCGTTCCAATTCACACTCCAAGTAATATTCGGCATGCTAATTACATTGCCGGTTGCGAAATTGCATTATCTCTTATAGTTTCCGAGATATGGACTATCAATAATTTACACCTTAGGCTCTGCTTCTAACTTGGGCCCAAATTGTAAAATGGTCTTATCTATTGGCGATTTCGTTCCAATTCACATTCCAAGTAATATTCGGCATGCTAGGTTCGTCCATCGCCCGTTGCCAAATTGCATTATCTCTTATAGTTTCCGAGATATGGACTATCGATAATTTACACCTTAGGCTCTGCTTCTAACTTGGGCCCAAATTGTAAAATGGTCTTATCTATTGGCGATTTCGTTCCAATTCACACTACAAGTAATATTCGGCATGCTAATTACATTGCCGGTTGCGAAATTGCATTATCTCTTATAGTTTCCGAGATATGGACTATCGATAATTTACACCTTAGGCTCTGCTTCTAACTTGGGCCCAAATTGTAAAATGGTCTTATCTATTGGCGATTTCGTTCCAATTCACATTCCAAGTAATATTCGGCATGCTAATTACATTGCCGGTTGCCAAATTGCATTATCTCTTATAGTTTCCGAGATATGGACTATCGATAATTTACACCATAGGCTCTGCTTCTAACTTGGGCCCAAATTGTAAAATGGTCTTATCTATTGGCGATTTCGTTCCAATTCAAATTCCAAGTAATATTCGGCATGCTAATTACATTGCCGGTTGCCAAATTGCATTATCTCTTATAGTTTCCGAGATATGGACTATCGATAATTTACACCTTAGGCTCTGCTTCTAACTTGGGCCCAAATTGTAAAATGGTCTTATCCATTGGCGATTTCGTTCCAATTCACATTCCAAGTAATATTCGGCATGCTAATTACATTGCCGGTTGCCAAATTGCATTATCTCTTATAGTTTCCGAGATATGGACTATCGATAATTTACACCTTAGGCTCTGCTTCTAACTTGCTCCCAAATTGTAAAATGGTCTTATCTATTGGCGATTTCGTTCCAATTCACATTCCAAGTAATATTCGGCATGCTAATTACATTGCCGGTTGCCAAATTGCATTATCTCTTATAGTTTCCGAGATATGGACTATCGATAATTTACACCTTAGGCTCTGCTTAAAACTTGGGCCCAAATTGTAAAATGGTCTTATCTATTAGCGATTTCGTTCCAATTCACATTCCAAGTAATATTCGGCATGCTAATTACATTGCCGGTTGCCAAATTGAATTATCTCTTATAGTTTCCGAGATATGGACTATCGATAATTTACACCTTAGGCTCTGCTTCTAACTTGGGCCCAAATTTAAAATGGTCTTACCTATTGGCGATTTCGTTCCAATTCACATTCCAAGTAATATTCGGCATGCTAATTAGATTGCCGGTTGCCAAATTGCATTATCTCTTATAGTTTCCGAGATATGGACTATCGATAATTTACACCTTAGGCTCTGCTTCTAACTTGGGCCCAAATTGTAAAATGGTCTTATCTATTGGCGATTTCGTTCCAATTCACATTCCAAGTAATATTCGGCATGCTAATTACATTGCCGGTTGCCAAATTGCATTATCTCTTATAGTTTCCGAGATATGGACTATCGATAATTTACACCTTAGGCTCTGCTTCTAACTTGGGCCCAAATTGTAAAATGGTCTTATCTATTGGCGATTTCGTTCTAATTCACATTCCAAGTAATATTCGGCATGCTAATTACATTGCCGGTTGCCAAATTGCATTATCTCTTATAGTTTCCGAGATATGGACTATCGATAATTTACACCTTAGGCTCTGCTTCTAACTTGGGCCCAAATTGTAAAATGGTCTTATCTATTGGCGATTTCGTTCCAATTCACATTCCAAGTAATATTCGGCATGCTAATTACATTGCCGGTTGCCAAATTGCATTATCTCTTATAGTTTCCGAGATATGGACTATCGATAATTTACACCTTAGGCTCTGCTTCTAACTTGGGCCCAAATTGTAAAATGGTCTTATCTATTGGCGATTTCGTTCTAATTCACATTCCAAGTAATATTCGGCATGCTAATTACATTGCCGGTTGCCAAATTGCATTATCTCTTATAGTTTCCGAGATATGGACTATCGATAATTTACACCTTAGGCTCTGCTTCTAACTTGGGCCCAAATTGTAAAATGGTCTTATCTATTGGCGATTTCGTTCCAATTCACATTCCAAGTAATATTCGGCATGCTAATTACATTGCCGGTTGCCAAATTGCATTATCTCTTATAGTTTCCGAGATATGGACTATCGATAATTTACACCTTAGGCTCTGCTTCTAACTTGGGCCCAAATTGTAAAATGGTCTTATCTATTGGCGATTTCGTTCCAATTCACACTACAAGTAATATTCGGCATGCTAATTACATTGCCGGTTGCGAAATTGCATTATCTCTTATAGTTTCCGAGATATGGACTATCGATAATTTACACCTTAGGCTCTGCTTCTAACTTGGGCCCAAATTGTAAAATGGTCTTATCTATTGGCAATTTCGTTCCAAATCACATTCCAAGTAATATTCGGCATGCTAATTACATTGCCGGTTGCCAAATTGCATTATCTCTTATAGTTTCCGAGATATGGACTATCGATAATTTACACCTTAGGCTCTGCTTCTAACTTGGGCAAAAATTGTAAAATGGTCTTATCTATTATCGATTTCGTTCCAATTCACATTCCAAGTAATATTCGGCATGCTAATTACATTGCCGGTTGCCAAATTGCATTATCTCTTATAGTTTCCGAGATATGGACTATCGATAATTTACACCTTAGGCTCTGCTTCTAACTTGATCCCAAATTGTAAAATGGTCTTATCTATTGGCGATTTCGTCCCAATTCACATTCCAAGTGATATTCGGCATGCTAATTACATTGCCGGTTGCGAAATTGCATTATCTCTTATAGTTTCCGAGATATGGACTATCAATAATTTACACCTTAGGCTCTGCTTCTAACTTGGGCCCAAATTGTAAAATGGTCTTATCTATTGGCGATTTCGTTCCAATTCACATTCCAAGTAATATTCGACATGCTAATTACATTGCCGGTTGCCAAATTGCATTATCTCTTATAGTTTCCGAGATATGGACTATCGATAATTTACACCTTAGGCTCTGCTTCTAACTTGGGCCCAAATTGTAAAATGGTCTTATCTATTGGCGATTTCGTTCCAATTCACATTCCAAGTAATATTCGGCATGCTAATTACATTGCCGGTTGCCAAATTGCATTATCTCTTATAGTTTCCGAGATATGGACTATCGATAATTTACACCTTAGGCTCTGCTTCTAACTTGGGCCCAAATTGTAAAATGGTCTTATCTATTGGCGATTTCGTTCCAATTCACATTCCAAGTAATATTCGGCATGCTAATTACATTGCCGGTTGCCAAATTGCATTATCTCTTATAGTTTCCGAGATATGGACTATCGATAATTTACACCATAGTCTCTGCTTCTAACTTGGGCCCAAATTGTAAAATGGTCTTATCTATTGGCGATTTCGTTCCAATTCACATTCCAAGTAATATTCGGCATGCTAATTATATTGCCGGTTGCCAAATTGCATTATCTCTTATAGTTTCCGAGATATGGACTATCGATAATTTACACCTTAGGCTCTGCTTCTAACTTGCTCCCAAATTGTAAAATGGTCTTATCTATTGGCGATTTCGTTCCAATTCACATTCCAAGTAATATTCGGCATGCTAATTACATTGCCGGTTGCCAAATTGCATTATCTCTTATAGTTTCCGAGATATGGACTATCGATAATTTACACCTTAGGCTCTGCTTCTAACTTGGGCCCAAATTGTAAAATGGTCTTATCTATTGGCGATTTCGTTCCAATTCACATTCCAAGTAATATTCGGCATGCTAATTACATTGCCGGTTGCCAAATTGCATTATCTCTTATAGTTTCCGAGATATGGACTATCGATAATTTACACCTTAGGCTCTGCTTCTAACTTGGGCCCAAATTGTAAAATGGTCTTATCTATTGGCGATTTCGTTCCAATTCACATTCCAAGTAATATTCGGCATGCTAATTACATTGCCGGTTGCCAAATTGCATTATCTCTTATAGTTTCCGAGATATGGACTATCGATAATTTACACCTTAGGCTCTGCTTCTAACTTGGGCCCAAATTGTAAAATGGTCTTATCTATTGGCGATTTCGTTCCAACTCACATTCCAAGTAATATTCGGCATGCTAATTACATTGCCGGTTGCCAAATTGCATTATCTCTTATAGTTTCCGAGATATGGACTATCGATAATTTACACCTTAGGCTCTGCTTCTAACTTGGGCCCAAATTGTAAAATGGTCTTACCTATTGGCGATTTCGTTCCAATTCACACTCCAAGTAATATTCGGCATGCTAATTACATTGCCGGTTGCGAAATTGCATTATCTCTTATAGTTTCCGAGATATGGACTATCAATAATTTACACCTTAGGCTCTGCTTCTAACTTGGGCCCAAATTGTAAAATGGTCTTATCTATTGGCGATTTCGTTCCAATTCACATTCCAAGTAATATTCGACATGCTAATTACATTGCCGGTTGCCAAATTGCATTATCTCTTATAGTTTCCGAGATATGGACTATCGATAATTTACACCTTAGGCTCTGCTTCTAACTTGGGCCCAAATTGTAAAATGGTCTTATCTATTGGCGATTTCGTTCCAATTCACATTCCAAGTAATATTCGGCATGCTAATTACATTGCCGGTTGCCAAATTGCATTATCTCTTATAGTTTCCGAGATATGGACTATCGATAATTTACACCTTAGGCTCTGCTTCTAACTTGGGCCCAAATTGTAAAATGGTCTTATCTATTGGCGATTTCGTTCCAATTCACATTCCAAGTAATATTCGGCATGCTAATTACATTGCCGGTTGCCAAATTGCATTATCTCTTATAGTTTCCGAGATATGGACTATCGATAATTTACACCATAGTCTCTGCTTCTAACTTGGGCCCAAATTGTAAAATGGTCTTATCTATTGGCGATTTCGTTCCAATTCACATTCCAAGTAATATTCGGCATGCTAATTATATTGCCGGTTGCCAAATTGCATTATCTCTTATAGTTTCCGAGATATGGACTATCGATAATTTACACCTTAGGCTCTGCTTCTAACTTGCTCCCAAATTGTAAAATGGTCTTATCTATTGGCGATTTCGTTCCAATTCACATTCCAAGTAATATTCGGCATGCTAATTACATTGCCGGTTGCCAAATTGCATTATCTCTTATAGTTTCCGAGATATGGACTATCGATAATTTACACCTTAGGCTCTGCTTCTAACTTGGGCCCAAATTGTAAAATGGTCTTATCTATTGGCGATTTCGTTCCAATTCACATTCCAAGTAATATTCGGCATGCTAATTACATTGCCGGTTGCCAAATTGCATTATCTCTTATAGTTTCCGAGATATGGACTATCGATAATTTACACCTTAGGCTCTGCTTCTAACTTGGGCCCAAATTGTAAAATGGTCTTATCTATTGGCGATTTCGTTCCAATTCACATTCCAAGTAATATTCGGCATGCTAATTACATTGCCGGTTGCCAAATTGCATTATCTCTTATAGTTTCCGAGATATGGACTATCGATAATTTACACCTTAGGCTCTGCTTCTAACTTGGGCCCAAATTGTAAAATGGTCTTATCTATTGGCGATTTCGTTCCAACTCACATTCCAAGTAATATTCGGCATGCTAATTACATTGCCGGTTGCCAAATTGCATTATCTCTTATAGTTTCCGAGATATGGACTATCGATAATTTACACCTTAGGCTCTGCTTCTAACTTGGGCCCAAATTGTAAAATGGTCTTACCTATTGGCGATTTCGTTCCAATTCACACTCCAAGTAATATTCGGCATGCTAATTACATTGCCGGTTGCGAAATTGCATTATCTCTTATAGTTTCCGAGATATGGACTATCAATAATTTACACCTTAGGCTCTGCTTCTAACTTGGGCCCAAATTGTAAAATGGTCTTATCTATTGGCGATTTCGTTCCAATTCACATTCCAAGTAATATTCGGCATGCTAATTACATTGCCCGTTGCCAAATTGCATTATCTCTTATAGTTTCCGAGATATGGACTATCGATAATTTACACCTTAGGCTCTGCTTCTAACTTGGGCCCAAATTGTAAAATGGTCTTATCTATTGACGATTTCGTTCCAATTCACACTCCAAGTAATATTCGGCATGCTAATTACATTGCCGGTTGCGAAATTGTATTATCTCTTATAGTTTCCGAGATATGGACTATCAATAATTTACACCTTAGGCTCTGCTTCTAACTTGGGCCCAAATTGTAAAATGGTCTTATCTATTGGCGATTTCGTTCCAATTCACATTCCAAGTAATATTCGGCATGCTAATTACATTGCCGGTTGCCAAATTGCATTATCTCTTATAGTTTCCGAGATATGGACTATCGATAATTTACACCTTAGGCTCTGCTTCTAACTTGGGCCCAAATTGTAAAATGGTCTTATCTATTGGCGATTTCGTCCCAATTCACATTCCAAGTGATATTCGGCATGCTAATTACATTGCCGGTTGCGAAATTGCATTATCTCTTATAGTTTCCGAGATATGGACTATCAATAATTTACACCTTAGGCTCTGCTTCTAACTTGGTCCCAAATTGTAAAATGGTCTTATCTAGTGGCGATTTCGTTCCAATTCACATTCCAAGTAAAATTCGGCATGCTAATTACATTGCCGGTTGCCAAATTGCATTATCTCTTATAGTTTCCGAGATATGGACTATCGATAATTTACACCTTAGGCTCTGCTTCTAACTTGGGCCCAAATTGTAAAATGGTCTTATCTATTGGCGATTTCGTCCCAATTCACATTCCAAGTGATATTCGGCATGCTAATTACATTGCCGGTTGCGAAATTGCATTATCTCTTATAGTTTCCGAGATATGGACTATCAATAATTTACACCTTAGGCTCTGCTTCTAACTTGGGCCCAAATTGTAAAATGGTCTTATCTATTGGCGATTTCGTTCCAATTCACATTCCAAGTAATATTCGGCATGCTAATTACATTGCCGGTTGCCAAATTGAATTATCTCTTATAGTTTCCGAGATATGGACTATCGATAATTTACACCATAGGCTCTGCTTCTAACTTGGGCCCAAATTGTAAAATGGTCTTATCTATTGGCGATTTCGTTCCAATTCAAATTCCAAGTAATATTCGGCATGCTAATTACATTGCCGGTTGCCAAATTGCATTATCTCTTATAGTTTCCGAGATATGGACTATCGATAATTTACACCTTAGGCTCTGCTTCTAACTTGCTCCCAAATTGTAAAATGGTCTTATCTATTGGCGATTTCGTTCCAATTCACATTCCAAGCAATATTCGGCATGCTAATTACATTGCCGGTTGCCAAATTGCATTATCTCTTATAGTTTCCGAGATATGGGCTATCGATAATTTACACCTTAGGCTCTGCTTCTAACTTGGGCCGAAATTGTAAAATGGTCTTATCTATTGGCGATTTCGTTCCAATTCACATTCCAAGTAATATTCGGCATGCTAATTACATTGCCGGTTGCCAAATTGCATTATCTCTTATAGTTTCCGAGATATGGACTATCGATAATTTACACCTTAGGCTCTGCTTCTAACTTGGGCCCAAATTGTAAAATGGTCTTATCTATTGGCGATTTCGTTCCAATTCACATTCCAAGTAATATTCGGCATGCTAATTACATTGCCGGTTGCCAAATTGCATTATCTCTTATAGTTTCCGAGATATGGACTATCGATAATTTACACCATAGGCTCTGCTTCTAACTTGGGCGCAAATTGTAAAATGGTCTCATCTATTGGCGATTTCGTTCCAATTCACAATCCAAGTAATATTCGGCATGCTAATTACATTGCCGGTTGCCAAATTGCATTATCTCTTATAGTTTCCGAGATATGGACTATCGATAATTTACACCTTAGGCTCTGCTTCTAACTTGCTCCCAAATTGTAAAATGGTCTTATCTATTGGCGATTTCGATCCAATTCACATTCCAAGTAATATTCGGCATGCTAATTACATTGCCTGTTGCCAAATTGCATTATCTCTTATAGTTTCCGAGATATGGACTATGGATAATTTACACCTTAGGCTCTGCTTCTAACTTGGGCCCAAATTGTAAAATGGTCTTATCTATTGGCGATTTCGTTCCAATTCACATTCCAAGTAATATTCGGCATGCTAATTACATTGCCGGTTGCCAAATTGCATTATCTCTTATAGTTTCCGAGATATGGACTATCGATAATTTACACCTTAGGCTCTGCTTCTAACTTGGGCCCAAATTGTAAAATGGTCTTATCTATTGGCGATTTCGTTCCAATTCACATTCCAAGTAATATTCGGCATGCTAATTACATTGCCGGTTGCCAAATTGCATTATCTCTTATAGTTTCCGAGATATGGACTATCGATAATTTACACCATAGTCTCTGCTTCTAACTTGGGCCCAAATTGTAAAATGGTCTTATCTATTGGCGATTTCGTTCCAATTCACATTCCAAGTAATATTCGGCATGCTAATTACATTGCCGGTTGCCAAATTGCATTATCTCTTATAGTTTCCGAGATATGGACTATCGATAATTTACACCTTAGGCTATGCTTCTAACTTGGGCCCAAATTGTAAAATGGTCTTATCTATTGGCGATTTCGTTCCAATTCACATTCCAAGTAATATTCGGCATGCTAATTACATTGCCGTTTGCCAAATTGCATTATCTCTTATAGTTTCCGAGATATGGACTATCAATAATTTACACCTTAGGCTCTGCTTCTAACTTGGGCCCAAATTGTAAAATGGTCTTATCTATTGGCGATTTCGTTCCAACTCACATTCCAAGTAATATTCGGCATGCTAATTACATTGCCGGTTGCCAAATTGCATTATCTCTTATAGTTTCCGAGATATGGACTATCGATAATTTACACCTTAGGCTCTGCTTCTAACTTGGGCCCAAATTGTAAAATGGTCTTACCTATTGGCGATTTCGTTCCAATTCACACTCCAAGTAATATTCGGCATGCTAATTACATTGCCGGTTGCGAAATTGCATTATCTCTTATAGTTTCCGAGATATGGACTATCAATAATTTACACCTTAGGCTCTGCTTCTAACTTGGGCCCAAATTGTAAAATGGTCTTATCTATTGGCGATTTCGTTCCAATTCACATTCCAAGTAATATTCGGCATGCTAGTTACATTGCCCGTTGCCAAATTGCATTATCTCTTATAGTTTCCGAGATATGGACTATCGATAATTTACACCTTAGGCTCTGCTTCTAACTTGGGCCCAAATTGTAAAATGGTCTTATCTATTGATGATTTCGTTCCAATTCACACTCCAAGTAATATTCGGCATGCTAATTACATTGCCGGTTGCGAAATTGTATTATCTCTTATAGTTTCCGAGATATGGACTATCAATAATTTACACCTTAGGCTCTGCTTCTAACTTGGGCCCAAATTGTAAAATGGTCTTATCTATTGGCGATTTCGTTCCAATTCACATTCCAAGTAATATTCGGCATGCTAATTACATTGCCGGTTGCCAAATTGCATTATCTCTTATAGTTTCCGAGATATGGACTATCGATAATTTACACCTTAGGCTCTGCTTCTAACTTGGGCCCAAATTGTAAAATGGTCTTATCTATTGGCGATTTCGTCCCAATTCACATTCCAAGTGATATTCGGCATGCTAATTACATTGCCGGTTGCGAAATTGCATTATCTCTTATAGTTTCCGAGATATGGACTATCAATAATTTACACCTTAGGCTCTGCTTCTAACTTGGGCCCAAATTGTAAAATGGTCTTATCTAGTGGCGATTTCGTTCCAATTCACATTCCAAGTAAAATTCGGCATGCTAATTACATTGCCGGTTGCCAAATTGCATTATCTCTTATAGTTTCCGAGATATGGACTATCGATAATTTACACCTTAGGCTCTGCTTCTAACTTGGGCCCAAATTGTAAAATGGTCTTATCTATTGGCGATTTCGTCCCAATTCACATTCCAAGTGATATTCGGCATGCTAATTACATTGCCGGTTGCGAAATTGCATTATCTCTTATAGTTTCCGAAATATGGACTATCAATAATTTACACCTTAGGCTCTGCTTCTAACTTGGGCCCAAATTGTAAAATGGTCTTATCTATTGGCGATTTCGTTCCAATTCACATTCCAAGTAATATTCGGCATGCTAATTACATTGCCGGTTGCCAAATTGCATTATCTCTTATAGTTTCCGAGATATGGACTATCGATAATTTACACCTTAGGCTCTGCTTCTAACTTGGGCCCAAATTGTAAAATGGTCTTATCTATTGGCGATTTCGTTCCAATTCACATTCCAAGTAATATTCGGCATGCTAATTACATTGCCGGTTGCCAAATTGCATTATCTCTAATAGTTTCCGAGATATGGACTATCGATAATTTACACCATAGGCTCTGCTTCTAACTTGGGCCCAAATTGTAAAATGGTCTTATCTATTGGCGATTTCGTTCCAATTCACATTCCAAGTAATATTCGGCATGCTAATTACATTGCCGGTTGCCAAATTGCATTATCTCTTATAGTTTCCGAGATATGGACTATCGATAATTTACACCTAGGCTCTGCTTCTAACTTGCTCCCAAATTGTAAAATGGTCTTATCTATTGGCGATTTCGATCCAATTCACATTCCAAGTAATATTCGGCATGCTAATTACATTGCCTGTTGCCAAATTGCATTATCTCTTATAGTTTCCGAGATATGGACTATCGATAATTTACACCTTAGGCTCTGCTTCTAACTTGAGCCCAAATTGTAAAATGGTCTTATCTATTGGCGATTTCGTTCCAATTCACATTCCAAGTAATATTCGGCATGCTAATTACATTGCCGGTTGCCAAATTGAATTATCTCTTATAGTTTCCGAGATATGGACTATCGATAATTTACACCTTAGGCTCTGCTTCTAACTTATGCCCAAATTGTAAAATGGTCTTATCTATTGGCGATTTCGTTCCAATTCACATTCCAAGTAAT
Source organism: Rhynchophorus ferrugineus (assembly GCF_030347505.1). Lineage (NCBI taxonomy): Eukaryota > Metazoa > Arthropoda > Insecta > Coleoptera > Curculionidae > Rhynchophorus > Rhynchophorus ferrugineus. Next base: position 304,836 of record NW_027472658.1, on the reverse strand, counting down.
ATTCGGCATGCTAATTACATTTCCGGTTGCCAAATTGCATTATCTCTTATAGTTTCCGAGATATGGACTATCGATAATTTACACCTTAGGCTCTGCTTCTAACTTGGGCCCAAATTGTAAAATGGTCTTCTCTATTGGCGATTTCGTTCCAATTCACATTCCAAGTAATATTCGGCATGCTAATTACATTGCCGGTTGCCAAATTGCATTATCTCTTATAGTTTCCGAGATATGGACTATCGATAATTTACACCAGAGGCTCTGCTTCTAACTTGGGCCCAAATTGTAAAATGGCCTTATCTATTGGCGATTTCGTTCCAATTCACAGTCCAAGTAATATTCGGCATGCTAATTACATTGCCGGTTGCCAAATTGCATTATCTCTTATAGTTTCCGAGATATGGACTATCAATAATTTACACCTTAGGCTCTGCTTCTAACTTGGGCCCAAATTGTAAAATGGTCTTATCTATTGGCGATTTCGTTCCAATTCACATTCCAAGTAATATTCGGCATGCTAATTACATTGCCGGTTGCCAAATTGCATTATCTCTTATAGTTTCCGAGATATGGACTATCGATAATTTACACCTTAGGCTCTGCTTCTAACTTGGGCCCAAATTGTAAAATGGTCTTATCTATTGGCGATTTCGTTCCAATTCACATTCCAAGTAATATTCGGCATGCTAATTACATTGCCGGTTGCCAAATTGCATTATCTCTTATAGTTTCCGAGATATGGACTATCGATAATTTACACCTTAGGCTCTGCTTCTAACTTGGGCCCAAATTGTAAAATGGTCTTATCTATTGGCGATTTCGTTCCAATTCACATTCCAAGTAATATTCGCCATGCTAATTACATTGCCGGTTGCCAAATTGCATTATCTCTTATAGTTTCCGAGATATGGACTATCGATAATTTACACCATAGGCTCTGCTTCTAACTTGGGCCCAAATTGTAAAATGGTCTTATCTATTGGCGATTTCGTTCCAATTCACATTCCAAGTAATATTCGGCATGCTAATTACATTGCCGGTTGCCAAATTGCATTATCTCTTATAGTTTCCGAGATATGGACTATCGATAATTTACACCTTAGGCTCTGCTTCTAACTTGGGCCCAAATTGTAAAATGGTCTTATCTATTGGCGATTTCGTCCCAATTCACATTCCAAGTGATATTCGGCATGCTAATTACATTGCCGGTTGCGAAATTGCATTATCTCTTATAGTTTCCGAGATATGGACTATCGATAATTTACACCTTAGGCTCTGCTTCTAACTTGGGCCCAAATTGTAAAATGGTCTTATCTATTGGCGATTTCGTTCCAATTCACATTCCAAGTAATATTCGGCATGCTAATTACATTGCCGGTTGCCAAATTGCATTATCTCTTATAGTTTCCGAGATATGGACTATCGATAATTTACACCTTAGGCTCTGCTTCTAACTTGGGCCCAAATTGTAAAATGGTCTTATCTATTGGCGATTTCGTTCCAATTCACATTCCAAGTAATATTCGGCATGCCAATTACATTGCCGGTTGCCAAATTGCATTATCTCTTATAGTTTCCGAGATATGGACTATCGATAATTTACACCATAGGCTCTGCTTCTAACTTGGGCCCAAATTGTAAAATGGTCTTATCTATTGGCGATTTCGTTCCAATTCACATTCCAAGTAATATTCGGCATGCTAATTACATTGCCGGTTGCCAAATTGCATTATCTCTTATAGTTTCCGAGATATGGACTATCGATAATTTACACCTTAGGCTCTGCTTCTAACTTGGGCCCAAATTGTAAAATGGTCTTATCTATTGGCGATTTCGTCCCAATTCACATTCCAATTGATATTCGGCATGCTAATTACATTGCCGGTTGCGAAATTGCATTATCTCTTATAGTTTCCGAGATATGGACTATCGATAATTTACACCTTAGGCTCTGCTTCTAACTTGGGCCCAAATTGTAAAATGGTCTTATCTATTGGCGATTTCGTTCCAATTCACATTCCAAGTAATATTCGGCATGCTAATTACATTGCCGGTTGCCAAATTGCATTATCTCTTATAGTTTCCGAGATATGGACTATCGATAATTTACACCTTAGGCTCTGCTTCTAACTTGGGCCCAAATTGTAAAATGGTCTTATCTATTGGCGATTTCGTTCCAATTCACATTCCAAGTAATATTCGGCATGCTAATTACATTGCCGGTTGCCAAATTGCATTATCTCTTATAGTTTCCGAGATATGGACTATCGATAATTTACACCTTAGGCTCTGCTTCTAACTTGGGCCCAAATTGTAAAATGGTCTTATCTATTGGCGATTTCGTCCCAATTCACATTCCAAGTGATATTCGGCGTGCTAATTACATTGCCCGTTGCGAAATTGCATTATCTCTTATAGTTTCCGAGATATGGACTATCAATAATTTACACCTTAGGCTCTGCTTCTAACTTGGGCCCAAATTGTAAAATGGTCTTATCTATTGGCGATTTCGTCCCAATTCACATTCCAAGTGATATTCGGCGTGCTAATTACATTGCCCGTTGCGAAATTGCATTATCTCTTATAGTTTCCGAGATATGGACTATCAATAATTTACACCTTAGGCTCTGCTTCTAACTTGGGCCCAAATTGTAAAATGGTCTTATCTATTGGCGATTTCGTTCCAATTCACATTCCAAGTAATATTCGGCATGCTAATTACATTGCCGGTTGCCAAATTGCATTATCTCTTATAGTTTCCGAGATATGGACTATCGATAATTTACACCTTAGGCTCTGCTTCTAACTTGGGCCCAAATTGTAAAATGGTCTTATCTATTGGCGATTTCGTTCCAATTCACATTCCAAGTAATATTCGGCATGCTAATTACATTGCCGGTTGCCAAATTGCATTATCTCTTATAGTTTCCGAGATATGGACTATCAATAATTTACACCTTAGGCTCTGCTTCTAACTTGGGCCCAAATTGTAAAATGGTCTTATCTATTGGCGATTTCGTTCCAATTCACATTCCAAGTAATATTCGGCATGCTAATTACATTGCCGGTTGCCAAATTGCATTATCTCTTATAGTTTCCGAGATATGGACTATCGATAATTTACACCATAGGCTCTGCTTCTAACTTGGGCCCAAATTGTAAAATGGTCTTATCTATTGGCGATTTCGTTCCAATTCACATTCCAAGTAATATTCGGCATGATAATTACATTGCCGGTTGCCAAATTGCATTATCTCTTATAGTTTCCGAGATATGGACTATCGATAATTTACACCTAGGCTCTGCTTCTAACTTGCTCCCAAATTGTAAAATGGTCTTATCTATTGGCGATTTCGATCCAATTCACATTCCAAGTAATATTCGGCATGCTAATTACATTGCCTGTTGCCAAATTGCATTATCTCTTATAGTTTCCGAGATATGGACTATCGATAATTTACACCTTAGGCTCTGCTTCTAACTTGAGCCCAAATTGTAAAATGGTCTTATCTATTGGCGATTTCGTTCCAATTCACATTCCAAGTAATATTCGGCATGCTAATTACATTGCCGGTTGCCAAATTGAATTATCTCTTATAGTTTCCGAGATATGGACTATCGATAATTTACACCTTAGGCTCTGCTTCTAACTTGGGCCCAAATTGTAAAATGGTCTTATCTATTGGCGATTTCGTTCCAATTCACATTCCAAGTAATATTCGGCATGCTAATTACATTGCCGGTTGCCAAATTGCATTATCTCTTATAGTTTCCGAGATATGGACTATCGATAATTTACACCTTAGGCTCTGCTTCTAACTTGGGCCCAAATTGTAAAATGGTCTTATCTATTGGCGATTTCGTTCCAATTCACATTCCAAGTAATATTCGGCATGCTAATTACATTGCCGGTTGCCAAATTGCATTATCTCTTATAGTTTCCGAGATATGGACTATCGATAATTTACACCTTAGGCTCTGCTTCTAACTTGGGCCCAAATTGTAAAATGGTCTTATCTATTGGCGATTTCGTTCCAATTCACATTCCAAGTAATATTCGGCATGCTAATTACATTGCCGGTTGCCAAATTGCATTATCTCTTATAGTTTCCGAGATATGGACTATCGATAATTTACACCATAGGCTCTGCTTCTAACTTGGGCCCAAATTGTAAAATGGTCTTATCTATTGGCGATTTCGTTCCAATTCACATTCCAAGTAATATTCGGCATGCTAATTACATTGCCGGTTGCCAAATTGCATTATCTCTTATAGTTTCCGAGATATGGACTATCGATAATTTACACCTAGGCTCTGCTTCTAACTTGCTCCCAAATTGTAAAATGGTCTTATCTATTGGCGATTTCGATCCAATTCACATTCCAAGTAATATTCGGCATGCTAATTACATTGCCTGTTGCCAAATTGCATTATCTCTTATAGTTTCCGAGATATGGACTATCGATAATTTACACCTTAGGCTCTGCTTCTAACTTGAGCCCAAATTGTAAAATGGTCTTATCTATTGGCGATTTCGTTCCAATTCACATTCCAAGTAATATTCGGCATGCTAATTACATTGCCGGTTGCCAAATTGAATTATCTCTTATAGTTTCCGAGATATGGACTATCGATAATTTACACCTTAGGCTCTGCTTCTAACTTGGGCCCAAATTGTAAAATGGTCTTACCTATTGGCGATTTCGTTCCAATTCACATTCCAAGTAATATTCGGCATGCTAATTACATTGCCGGTTGCCAAATTGCATTATCTCTTATAGTTTCCGAGATATGGACTATCGATAATTTACACCTTAGGCTCTGCTTCTAACTTATGCCCAAATTGTAAAATGGTCTTATCTATTGGCGATTTCGTTCCAATTCACATTCCAAGTAATATTCGGCATGCTAATTACATTGCCGGTTGCCAAATTGCATTATCTCTTATAGTTTCCGAGATATGGACTATCGATAATTTACACCTTAGGCTCTGCTTATAACTTGGGCCCAAATTGTAAAATGGTCTTCTCTATTGGCGATTTCGTTCCAATTCACATTCCAAGTAATATTCGGCATGCTAATTACATTGCCGGTTGCCAAATTGCATTATCTCTTATAGTTTCCGAGATATGGACTATCGATAATTTACACCAGAGGCTCTGCTTCTAACTTGGGCCCAAATTGTAAAATGGTCTTATCTATTGGCGATTTCGTTCCAATTCACATTCCAAGTAATATTCGGCATGCTAATTACATTGCCGGTTGCCAAATTGCATTATCTCTTATAGTTTCCGAGATATGGACTATCAATAATTTACACCTTAGGCTCTGCTTCTAACTTGGGCCCAAATTGTAAAATGGTCTTATCTATTGGCGATTTCGTTCCAATTCACATTCCAAGTAATATTCGGCATGCTAATTACATTGCCGGTTGCCAAATTGCATTATCTCTTATAGTTTCCGAGATATGGACTATCGATAATTTACACCTTAGGCTCTGCTTCTAACTTGGGCCCAAATTGTAAAATGGTCTTATCTATTGGCGATTTCGTTCCAATTGACATTCCAAGTAATATTCGGCATGCTAATTACATTGCCGGTTGCCAAATTGCATTATCTCTTATAGTTTCCGAGATATGGACTATCGATAATTTACACCTTAGGCTCTGCTTCTAACTTGGGCCCAAATTGTAAAATGGTCTTATCTATTGGCGATTTCGTTCCAATTCACATTCCAAGTAATATTCGGCATGCTAATTACATTGCCGGTTGCCAAATTGCATTATCTCTTATAGTTTCCGAGATATGGACTATCGATAATTTACACCATAGGCTCTGCTTCTAACTTGGGCCCAAATTGTAAAATGGTCTTATCTATTGGCGATTTCGTTCCAATTCACATTCCAAGTAATATTCGGCATGCTAATTACATTGCCGGTTGCCAAATTGCATTATCTCTTATAGTTTCCGAGATATGGACTATCGATAATTTACACCTTAGGCTCTGTTTCTAACTTGGGCCCAAATTGTAAAATGGTTTTATCTATTGGCGATTTCGTTCCAATTCACATTCCAAGTAATATTCGGCATGCTAATTACATTGACGGTTGCCAAATTGCATTATCTCTTATAGTTTCCGAGATATGGACTATCGATAATTTACACCTTAGGCTCTGCTTCTAACTTGGGCCCAAAATGTAAAATGGTCTTATCTATTGGCGATTTCGTTCCAATTCACATTCCAAATAATATTCGGCATGCTAATTACATTGCCGGTTGCCAAATTGCATTATCTCTTATAGTTTCCGAGATATGGACTATCGATAATTTACACCATAGGCTCTGCTTCTAACTTGGGCCCAAATTGTAAAATGGTCTTATCTATTGGCGATTTCGTTCCAATTCACATTCCAAGTAATATTCGGCATGCTAATTACATTGCCGGTTGCCAAATTGCATTATCTCTTATAGTTCCGAGATATGGACTATCGATAATTTACACCTTAGGCTCTGCTTCTAACTTGCTCCTAAATTGTAAAATGGTCTTATCTATTGGCGATTTCGTTCCAATTCACATTCCAAGTAATATTCGGCATGCTAATTACATTGCCGGTTGCCAAATTGCATTATCTCTTATAGTTTCCGAGATATGGACTATCGATAATTTACACCTTAGGCTCTGCTTCTGACTTGGGCCCAAATTGTAAAATGGTCTTATCTATTGGCGATTTCGTTCCAATTCACATTCCAAGTAATATTCGGCATGCCAATTACATTGCCGGTTGCCAAATTGCATTATCTCTTATAGTTCCGAGATATGGACTATCGATAATTTACACCTTAGGCTCTGCTTCTAACTTGCTCCTAAATTGTAAAATGGTCTTACCTATTGGCGATTTCGTTCCAATTCACATTCCAAGTGATATTCGGCATGCTAATTACATTGCCGGTTGCCAAATTGCATTATCTCTTATAGTTTCCGAGATATGGACTATCGATAATTTACACCTTAGGCTCTGCTTCTAACTTGAGCCCAAATTGTAAAATGGTCTTATCTATTGGCGATTTCGTTCCAATTCACATTCCAAGTAATATTCGGCATGCTAATTACATTGCCGGTTGCCAAATTGAATTATCTCTTATAGTTTCCGAGATATGGACTATCGATAATTTACACCTTAGGCTCTGCTTCTAACTTGGGCCCAAATTGTAAAATGGTCTTATCTATTGGCGATTTCGTTCCAATTCACATTCCAAGTAATATTCGGCATGCTAATTACATTGCCGGTTGCCAAATTGCATTATCTCTTATAGTTTCCGAGATATGGACTATCGATAATTTACACCTTAGGCTCTGCTTCTAACTTGGGCCCAAATTGTAAAATGGTCTTATCTATTGGCGATTTCGTTCCAATTCACATTCCAAGTAATATTCGGCATGCTAATTACATTGCCGGTTGCCAAATTGCATTATCTCTTATAGTTTCCGAGATATGGACTATCGATAATTTACACCTTAGGCTCTGCTTCTAACTTGGGCCCAAATTGTAAAATGGTCTTATCTATTGGCGATTTCGTTCCAATTCACATTCCAAGTAATATTCGGCATGCTAATTACATTGCCGGTTACCAAATTGCATTATCTCTTATAGTTTCCGAGATATGGACTATCGATAATTTACACCATAGGCTCTGCTTCTAACTTGGGCCCAAATTGTAAAATGGTCTTATCTATTGGCGATTTCGTTCCAATTCACATTCCAAGTAATATTCGGCATGCTAATTACATTGCCGGTTGCCAAATTGCATTATCTCTTATAGTTTCCGAGATATGGACTATCGATAATTTACACCTAGGCTCTGCTTCTAACTTGCTCCCAAATTGTAAAATGCTCTTATCTATTGGCGATTTCGATCCAATTCACATTCCAAGTAATATTCGGCATGCTAATTACATTGCCTGTTGCCAAATTGCATTATCTCTTATAGTTTCCGAGATATGGACTATCGATAATTTACACCTTAGGCTCTGCTTCTAACTTGAGCCCAAATTGTAAAATGGTCTTATCTATTGGCGATTTCGTTCCAATTCACATTCCAAGTAATATTCGGCATGCTAATTACATTGCCGGTTGCCAAATTGAATTATCTCTTATAGTTTCCGAGATATGGACTATCGATAATTTACACCTTAGGCTCTGCTTCTAACTTGGGCCCAAATTGTAAAATGGTCTTACCTATTGGCGATTTCGTTCCAATTCACATTCCAAGTAATATTCGGCATGCTAATTACATTGCCGGTTGCCAAATTGCATTATCTCTTATAGTTTCCGAGATATGGACTATCGATAATTTACACCTTAGGCTCTGCTTCTAACTTATGCCCAAATTGTAAAATGGTCTTATCTATTGGCGATTTCGTTCCAATTCACATTCCAAGTAATATTCGGCATGCTAATTACATTGCCGGTTGCCAAATTGCATTATCTCTTATAGTTTCCGAGATATGGACTATCGATAATTTACACCTTAGGCTCTGCTTCTAACTTGGGCCCAAATTGTAAAATGGTCTTCTCTATTGGCGATTTCGTTCCAATTCACATTCCAAGTAATATTCGGCATGCTAATTACATTGCCGGTTGCCAAATTGCATTATCTCTTATAGTTTCCGAGATATGGACTATCGATAATTTACACCAGAGGCTCTGCTTCTAACTTGGGCCCAAATTGTAAAATGGTCTTATCTATTGGCGATTTCGTTCCAATTCACATTCCAAGTAATATTTGGCATGCTAATTACATTGCCGGTTGCCAAATTGCATTATCTCTTATAGTTTCCGAGATATGGACTATCAATAATTTACACCTTAGGCTCTGCTTCTAACTTGGGCCCAAATTGTAAAATGGTCTTATCTATTGGCGATTTCGTTCCAATTCACATTCCAAGTAATATTCGGCATGCTAATTACATTGCCGGTTGCCAAATTGCATTATCTCTTATAGTTTCCGAGATATGGACTATCGATAATTTACACCTTAGGCTCTGCTTCTAACTTGGGCCCAAATTGTAAAATGGTCTTATCTATTGGCGATTTCGTTCCAATTCACATTCCAAGTAATATTCGGCATGCTAATTACATTTCCGGTTGCCAAATTGCATTATCTCTTATAGTTTCCGAGATATGGACTATCGATAATTTACACCTTAGGCTCTGCTTCTAACTTGGGCCCAAATTGTAAAATGGTCTTATCTATTGGCGATTTCGTTCCAATTCACATTCCAAGTAATATTCGGCATGCTAATTACATTGCCGGTTGCCAAATTGCATTATCTCTTATAGTTTCCGAGATATGGACTATCGATAATTTACACCATAGGCTCTGCTTCTAACTTGGGCCCAAATTGTAAAATGGTCTTATCTATTGGCGATTTCGTTCCAATTCACATTCCAAGTAATATTCGGCATGCTAATTACATTGCCGGTTGCCAAATTGCATTATCTCTTATAGTTTCCGAGATATGGACTATCGATAATTTACACCTTAGGCTCTGCTTCTAACTTGGGCCCAAATTGTAAAATGGTTTTATCTATTGGCGATTTCGTTCCAATTCACATTCCAAGTAATATTCGGCATGCTAATTACATTGACGGTTGCCAAATTGCATTATCTCTTATAGTTTCCGAGATATGGACTATCGATAATTTACACCTTAGGCTCTGCTTCTAACTTGGGCCCAAAATGTAAAATGGTCTTATTTATTGGCGATTTCGTTCCAATTCACATTCCAAGTAATATTCGGCATGCTAATTACATTGCCGGTTGCCAAATTGCATTATCTCTTATAGTTTCCGAGATATGGACTATCGATAATTTACACCATAGGCTCTGCTTCTAACTTGGGCCCAAATTGTAAAATGGTCTTATCTATTGGCGATTTCGTTCCAATTCACATTCCAAGTAATATTCGGCATGCTAATTACATTGCCGGTTGCCAAATTGCATTATCTCTTATAGTTCCGAGATATGGACTATCGATAATTTACACCTTAGGCTCTGCTTCTAACTTGCTCCTAAATTGTAAAATGGTCTTATCTATTGGCGATTTCGTTCCAATTCACATTCCAAGTAATATTCGGCATGCTAATTACATTGCCGGTTGCCAAATTGCATTATCTCTTATAGTTTCCGAGATATGGACTATCGATAATTTACACCTTAGGCTCTGCTTCTGACTTGGGCCCAAATTGTAAAATGGTCTTATCTATTGGCGATTTCGTTCCAATTCACATTCCAAGTAATATTCGGCATGCCAATTACATTGCCGGTTGCCAAATTGCATTATCTCTTATAGTTCCGAGATATGGACTATCGATAATTTACACCTTAGGCTCTGCTTCTAACTTGCTCCTAAATTGTAAAATGGTCTTACCTATTGGCGATTTCGTTCCAATTCACATTCCAAGTGATATTCGGCATGCTAATTACATTGCCGGTTGCCAAATTGCATTATCTCTTATAGTTTCCGAGATATGGACTATCGATAATTTACACCTTAGGCTCTGCTTCTAACTTGAGCCCAAATTGTAAAATGGTCTTATCTATTGGCGATTTCGTTCCAATTCACATTCCAAGTAATATTCGGCATGCTAATTACATTGCCGGTTGCCAAATTGAATTATCTCTTATAGTTTCCGAGATATGGACTATCGATAATTTACACCTTAGGCTCTGCTTCTAACTTGGGCCCAAATTGTAAAATGGTCTTATCTATTGGCGATTTCGTTCCAATTCACATTCCAAGTAATATTCGGCATGCTAATTACATTGCCGGTTGCCAAATTGCATTATCTCTTATAGTTTCCGAGATATGGACTATCGATAATTTACACCTTAGGCTCTGCTTCTAACTTGGGCCCAAATTGTAAAATGGTCTTATCTATTGGCGATTTCGTTCCAATTCACATTCCAAGTAATATTCGGCATGCTAATTACATTGCCGGTTGCCAAATTGCATTATCTCTTATAGTTTCCGAGATATGGACTATCGATAATTTACACCTTAGGCTCTGCTTCTAACTTGGGCCCAAATTGTAAAATGGTCTTATCTATTGGCGATTTCGTTCCAATTCACATTCCAAGTAATATTCGGCATGCTAATTACATTGCCGGTTACCAAATTGCATTATCTCTTATAGTTTCCGAGATATGGACTATCGATAATTTACACCATAGGCTCTGCTTCTAACTTGGGCCCAAATTGTAAAATGGTCTTATCTATTGGCGATTTCGTTCCAATTCACATTCCAAGTAATATTCGGCATGCTAATTACATTGCCGGTTGCCAAATTGCATTATCTCTTATAGTTTCCGAGATATGGACTATCGATAATTTACACCTAGGCTCTGCTTCTAACTTGCTCCCAAATTGTAAAATGCTCTTATCTATTGGCGATTTCGATCCAATTCACATTCCAAGTAATATTCGGCATGCTAATTACATTGCCTGTTGCCAAATTACATTATCTCTTATAGTTTCCGAGATATGGACTATCGATAATTTACACCTTAGGCTCTGCTTCTAACTTGAGCCCAAATTGTAAAATGGTCTTATCTATTGGCGATTTCGTTCCAATTCACATTCCAAGTAATATTCGGCATGCTAATTACATTGCCGGTTGCCAAATTGAATTATCTCTTATAGTTTCCGAGATATGGACTATCGATAATTTACACCTTACGCTCTGCTTCTAACTTGGGCCCAAATTGTAAAATGGTCTTACCTATTGGCGATTTCGTTCCAATTCACATTCCAAGTAATATTCGGCATGCTAATTACATTGCCGGTTGCCAAATTGCATTATCTCTTATAGTTTCCGAGATATGGACTATCGATAATTTACACCTTAGGCTCTGCTTCTAACTTATGCCCAAATTGTAAAATGGTCTTATCTATTGGCGATTTCGTTCCAATTCACATTCCAAGTAATATTCGGCATGCTAATTACATTGCCGGTTGCCAAATTGCATTATCTCTTATAGTTTCCGAGATATGGACTATCGATAATTTACACCTTAGGCTCTGCTTCTAACTTGGGCCCAAATTGTAAAATGGTCTTCTCTATTGGCGATTTCGTTCCAATTCACATTCCAAGTAATATTCGGCATGCTAATTACATTGCCGGTTGCCAAATTGCATTATATCTTATAGTTTCCGAGATATGGACTATCGATAATTTACACCAGAGGCTCTGCTTCTAACTTGGGCCCAAATTGTAAAATGGTCTTATCTATTGGCGATTTCGTTCCAATTCACATTCCAAGTAATATTTGGCATGCTAATTACATTGCCGGTTGCCAAATTGCATTATCTCTTATAGTTTCCGAGATATGGACTATCAATAATTTACACCTTAGGCTCTGCTTCTAACTTGGGCCCAAATTGTAAAATGGTCTTATCTATTGGCGATTTCGTTCCAATTCACATTCCAAGTAATATTCGGCATGCTAATTACATTGCCGGTTGCCAAATTGCATTATCTCTTATAGTTTCCGAGATATGGACTATCGATAATTTACACCTTAGGCTCTGCTTCTAACTTGGGCCCAAATTGTAAAATGGTCTTATCTATTGGCGATTTCGTTCCAATTCACATTCCAAGTAATATTCGGCATGCTAATTACATTTCCGGTTGCCAAATTGCATTATCTCTTATAGTTTCCGAGATATGGACTATCGATAATTTACACCTTAGGCTCTGCTTCTAACTTGGGCCCAAATTGTAAAATGGTCTTATCTATTGGCGATTTCGTTCCAATTCACATTCCAAGTAATATTCGGCATGCTAATTACATTGCCGGTTGCCAAATTGCATTATCTCTTATAGTTTCCGAGATATGGACTATCGATAATTTACACCATAGGCTCTGCTTCTAACTTGGGCCCAAATTGTAAAATGGTCTTATCTATTGGCGATTTCGTTCCAATTCACATTCCAAGTAATATTCGGCATGCTAATTACATTGCCGGTTGCCAAATTGCATTATCTCTTATAGTTTCCGAGATATGGACTATCGATAATTTACACCTTAGGCTCTGCTTCTAACTTGGGCCCAAATTGTAAAATGGTTTTATCTATTGGCGATTTCGTTCCAATTCACATTCCAAGTAATATTCGGCATGCTAATTACATTGACGGTTGCCAAATTGCATTATCTCTTATAGTTTCCGAGATATGGACTATCGATAATTTACACCTTAGGCTCTGCTTCTAACTTGGGCCCAAAATGTAAAATGGTCTTATTTATTGGCGATTTCGTTCCAATTCACATTCCAAGTAATATTCGGCATGCTAATTACATTGCCGGTTGCCAAATTGCATTATCTCTTATAGTTTCCGAGATATGGACTATCGATAATTTACACCATAGGCTCTGTTTCTAACTTGGGCCCAAATTGTAAAATGGTCTTATCTATTGGCGATTTCGTTCCAATTCACATTCCAAGTAATATTCGGCATGCTAATTACATTGCCGGTTGCCAAATTGCATTATCTCTTATAGTTCCGAGATATGGACTATCGATAATTTACACCTTAGGCTCTGCTTCTAACTTGCTCCTAAATTGTAAAATGGTCTTATCTATTGGCGATTTCGTTCCAATTCACATTCCAAGTAATATTCGGCATGCTAATTACATTGCCGGTTGCCAAATTGCATTATCTCTTATAGTTTCCGAGATATGGACTATCGATAATTTACACCTTAGGCTCTGCTTCTGACTTGGGCCCAAATTGTAAAATGGTCTTATCTATTGGCGATTTCGTTCCAATTCACATTCCAAGTAATATTCGGCATGCTAATTACATTGCCGGTTGCCAAATTGCATTATCTCTTATAGTTTCCGAGATACGGACTATCGATAATTTACACCTTAGGCTCTGCTTCTAACTTGGGCCCAAATTGTAAAATGGTCTTACCTATTGGCGATTTCGTTCCAATTCACATTCCAAGTGATATTCGGCATGCTAATTACATTGCCGGTTGCGAAATTGCATTATCTCTTATAGTTTCCGAGGTATGGACTATCAATAATTTACACCTTAGGCTCTGCTTCTAACTTGGGCCCAAATTGTAAAATGGTCTTATCTATTGGCGATTTCGTTCCAATTCACATTCCAAGTAATATTCGGCATGCTAATTACATTGCCGGTTGCCAAATTGCATTATCTCTTATAGTTTCCGAGATATGGACTATCGATAATTTACACCTTAGGCTCTGCTTCTAACTTGGGCCCAAATTGTAAAATGGTCTTATCTATTGGCGATTTCGTTGCAATTCACATTCCAAGTAATATTCGGCATGCTAATTACATTGCCGGTTGCCAAATTGCATTATCTCTTATAGTTTCCGAGATATGGACTATCGATTATTTACACCTTAGGCTCTGCTTCTAACTTGGGCCCAAATTGTAAAATGGTCTTATCTATTGGCGATTTCGTCCCAATTCACATTCCAAGTGATATTCGGCATGCTAATTACATTGCCGGTTACCAAATTGCATTATCTCTTATAGTTTCCGAGATATGGACTATCGATAATTTACACCTTAGGCTCTGCTTCTAACTTGGGCCCAAATTGTAAAATGGTCTTATCTATTGGCGATTTCGTTCCAATTCACATTCCAAGTAATATTCGGCATGCTAATTACATTGCCGGTTGCCAAATTGCATTATCTCTTATAGTTTCCGAGATATGGACTATCGATAATTTACACCTTAGGCTCTGCTTCTAACTTGGGCCCAAATTGTAAAATGGTCTTATCTATTGGCGATTTCGTCCAAATTCACATTCCAAGTGATATTCGGCATGCTAATTACATTGCCGGTTGCGAAATTGTATTATCTCTTATAGTTTCCGAGATATGGACTATCAATAATTTACACCTTAGGCTCTGCTTCTAACTTGGGCCCAAATTGTAAAATGGTCTTATCTATTGGCGATTTCGTTCCAATACACATTCCAAGTAATATTCGGCATGCTAATTACATTGCCGGTTGCCAAATTGCATTATCTCTTATAGTTTCCGAGATATGGACTATCGATAATTTACACCATAGGCTCTGCTTCTAACTTGGGCCCAAATTGTAAAATGGTCTTATCTATTGGCGATTTCGTTCCAATTCACATTCCAAGTAATATTCGGCATGCTAATTACATTGCCGGTTGCCAAATTGCATTATCTCTTATAGTTTCCGAGATATGGACTATCGATAATTTACACCATAGGCTCTGCTTCTAACTTGGGCCCAAATTGTAAAATGGTCTTATCTATTGGCGATTTCGTTCCAATTCACATTCCAAGGAATATTCGGCATGCTAATTACATTGCCGGTTGCCAAATTGCATTATCTCTTATAGTTTCCGAGATATGGACTATCGATAATTTACACCATAGGCTCTGCTTCTAACTTGGGCCCAAATTGTAAAATGGTCTTATCTATTGGCGATTTCGTTCAAATTCACATTCCAAGTAATATTCGGCATGCTAATTACATTGCCGGTTGCCAAATTGCATTATCTCTTATAGTTTCCGAGATATGGACTATCGATAATTTACACCTTAGGCTCTGCTTCTAACTTGGGCCCAAATTGTAAAATGGTCTTATCTATTGGCGATTTCGTTCCAATTCACATTCCAAGTAATATTCGGCATGCTAATTACATTGCCGGTTGCCAAATTGCATTATCTCTTATAGTTTCCGAGATATGGGCTATCGATAATTTACACCTTAGGCTCTGCTTCTAACTTGGGCCCAAATTGTAAAATGGTCTTATCTATTGGCGATTTCGTTCCAATTCACATTCCAAGTAATATTCGGCATGCTAATTACATTGCCGGTTGCCAAATTGAATTATCTCTTATAGTTTCCGAGATATGGACTATCGATAATTTACACCTTAGGCTCTGCTTCTAACTTGGGCCCAAATTGTAAAATGGTCTTACCTATTGGCGATTTCGTTCCAATTCACATTCCAAGTAATATTCGGCATGCTAATTACATTGCCGGTTGCCAAATTGCATTATCTCTTATAGTTTCCGAGATATGGACTATCGATAATTTACACCTTAGGCTCTGCTTCTAACTTGGGCCCAAATTGTAAAATGGTCTTATCTATTGGCGATTTCGATCCAATTCACATTCCAAGTAATATTCGGCATGCTAATTACATTGCCGGTTGCCAAATTGCATTATCTCTTATAGTTTCCGAGATATGGACTATCGATAATTTACACCTTAGGCTCTGCTTCTAACTTGGGCCCAAATTGTAAAATGGTCTTATCTATTGGCGATTTCGTCCCAATTCACATTCCAAGTGATTTTCGGCATGCTAATTACATTGCCGGTTGCGAAATTGCATTATCTCTTATAGTTTCCGAGATATGGACTATCAATAATTTACACCTTAGGCTCTGCTTCTAACTTGGGCCCAAATTGTAAAATGGTCTTATCTATTGGCGATTTCGTTCCAATTCACATTCCAGGTAATATTCGGCATGCTAATTACATTGCCGGTTGCCAAATTGCATTATCTCTTATAGTTTCCGAGATATGGACTATCGATAATTTACACCTTAGGCTCTGCTTCTAACTTGGGCCCAAATTGTAAAATGGTCTTATCTATTGGCGATTTCGTTGCAATTCACATTCCAAGTAATATTCGGCATGCTAATTACATTGCCGGTTGCCAAATTGCATTATCTCTTATAGTTTCCGAGATATGGACTATCGATAATTTACACCTTAGGCTCTGCTTCTAACTTGGGCCCAAATTGTAAAATGGTCTTATCTATTGGCGATTTCGTTCCAATTCACATTCCAAGTAATATTCGGCATGCTAATTACATTGCCGGTTGCCAAATTGCATTATCTCTTATAGTTTCCGAGATATGGACTATCGATAATTTACACCTTAGGCTCTGCTTCTAACTTGGGCCCAAATTGTAAAATGGTCTTATCTATTGGCGATTTCGTCCCAATTCACATTCCAAGTGATATTCGGCATGCTAATTACATTGCCGGTTGCGAAATTGCATTATCTCTTATAGTTTCCGAGATATGGACTATCAATAATTTACACCTTAGGCTCTGCTTCTAACTTGGGCCCAATTTGTAAAATGGTCTTATCTATTGGCGATTTCGTCCCAATTCACATTCCAAGTGATATTCGGCATGCTAATTACATTGCCGGTTGCGAAATTGCATTATCTCTTATAGTTTCCGAGATATGGACTATCAATAATTTACACCTTAGGCTCTGCTTCTAACTTGGGCCCAAATTGTAAAATGGTCTTATCTAGTGGCGATTTCGTTCTAATTCACATTCCAAGTAAAATTCGGCATGCTAATTACATTGCCGGTTGCCAAATTGCATTATCTCTTATAGTTTCCGAGATATGGACTATCGATAATTTACACCTTAGGCTCTGCTTCTAACTTGGTCCCAAATTGTAAAATGGTCTTATCTATTGGCGATTTCGTCCCAATTCACATTCCAAGTGATATTCGGCATGCTAATTACATTGCCGGTTACCAAATTGCATTATCTCTTATAGTTTCCGAGATATGGACTATCGATAATTTACACCTTAGGCTCTGCTTCTAACTTGGGCCCAAATTGTAAAATGGTCTTATCTATTGGCGATTTCGTTCCAATTCACATTCCAAGTAATATTCGGCATGCTAATTACATTGCCGGTTGCCAAATTGCATTATCTCTTATAGTTTCCGAGATATGGACTATCGATAATTTACACCTTAGGCTCTGCTTCTAACTTGGGCCCAAATTGTAAAATGGTCTTATCTATTGGCGATTTCGTCCCAATTCACATTCCAAGTGATATTCGGCATGCTAATTACATTGCCGGTTGCGAAATTGCATTATCTCTTATAGTTTCCGAGATATGGACTATCAATAATTTACACCTTAGGCTCTGCTTCTAACTTGGGCCCAATTTGTAAAATGGTCTTATCTATTGGCGATTTCGTTCCAATTCACATTCCAAGTAATATTCGGCGTGCTAATTACATTGCCGGTTGCCAAATTGCATTATCTCTTATAGTTTCCGAGATATGGACTATCGATAATTTACACCTTAGGCTCTGCTTCTAACTTGGGCCCAAATTGTAAAATGGTCTTATCTATTGGCGATTTCGTTCCAATTCACATTCCAAGTTATATTCGGCATGCTAATTACATTGCCGGTTGCCAAATTGCATTATCTCTTATAGTTTCCGAGATATGGACTATCGATAATTTACACCTTAGGCTCTGCTTCTAACTTGGGCCCAAATTGTAAAATGGTCTTATCTATTGGCGATTTCGTTCCAATTCACATTCCAAGTAATATTCGGCAAGCTAATTACATTGCCGGTTGCCAAATTGCATTATCTCTTATAGTTTCCGAGATATGGACTATCGATAATTTACACCATAGGCTCTGCTTCTAACTTGGGCCCAAATTGTAAAATGGTCTTATCTATTGGCGATTTCGTTCCAATTCACATTCCAAGTAATATTCGGCATGCTAATTACATTGCCGGTTGCCAAATTGCATTATCTCTTATAGTTTCCGAGATATGGACTATCGATAATTTACACCTTAGGCTCCGCTTCTAACTTGGGCCCAAATTGTAAAATGGTCTTATCTATTGGCGATTTCGTTCCAATTCACATTCCAAGTAATATTCGGCATGCTAATTACATTGCCGGTTGCCAAATTGCATTATCTCTTATAGTTTCCGAGATATGGACTATCGATAATTTACACCATAGGCTCTGCTTCTAACTTGGGCCCAAATTGTAAAATGGTCTTATCTATTGGCGATTTCGTTCCAATTCACATTCCAAGTAATATTCGGCATGCTAATTACATTGCCGGTTGCCAAATTGCATTATCTCTTATAGTTTCCGAGATATGGACTATCGATAATTTACACCATAGGCTCTGCTTCTAACTTGGGCCCAAATTGTAAAATGGTCTTATCTATTGGCGATTTCGTTCCAATTCACATTCCAAGTAATATTCGGCATGCTAATTACATTGCCGGTTGCCAAATTGCATTATCTCTTATAGTTTCCGAGATATGGACTATCGATAATTTACACCTTAGGCTCTGCTTCTAACTTGGGCCCAAATTGTAAAATGGTCTTATCTATTGGCGATTTCGTCCCAATTCACATTCCAAGCGATATTCGGCATGCTAATTACATTGCCGGTTGCGAAATTGCATTATCTCTTATAGTTTCCGAGATATGGACTATCAATAATTTACACCTTAGGCTCTGCTTCTAACTTGGGCCCAAATTGTAAAATGGTCTTATCTATTGGCGATTTCGTTCCAATTCACATTCCAAGTAATATTCGGCATGCTAATTACATTGATGGTTGCCAAATTGCATTATCTCTTATAGTTTCCGAGATATGGACTATCGATAATTTACACCTTAGGCTCTGCTTCTAACTTGGGCCCAAATTGTAAAATGGTCTTATCTATTGGCGATTTCGTTCCAATTCACATTCCAAGTAATATTCGGCATGCTCATTACATTGCCGGTTGCCAAATTGCATTATCTCTTATAGTTTCCGAGATATGGACTATCGATAATTTACACCTTAGGCTCTGCTTCTAACTTGGGCCCAAATTGTAAAATGGTCTTATCTATTGGCGATTTCGTTCCAATTCACATTCCAAGTAATATTCGGCATGCTAATTACATTGCCGGTTGCCAAATTGCATTATCTCTTATAGTTTCCGAGATATGGACTATCGATAATTTACACCATAGGCTCTGCTTCTAACTTGGGCCCAAATTGTAAAATGGTCTTATCTATTGGCGATTTCGTTCCAATTCACATTCCAAGTAATATTCGGCATGCTAATTACATTGATGGTTGCCAAATTGCATTATCTCTTATAGTTTCCGAGATATGGACTATCGATAATTTACACCTTAGGCTCTGCTTCTAACTTGGGCCCAAATTGTAAAATGGTCTTATCTATTGGCGATTTCGTTCCAATTCACATTCCAAGTAATATTCGGCATGCTAATTACATTGCCGGTTGCCAAATTGCATTATCTCTTATAGTTTCCGAGATATGGACTATCGATAATTTACACCTTAGGCTCTGCTTCTAACTTGGGCCCAAATTGTAAAATGGTCTTATCTATTGGCGATTTCGTTCCAATTCACATTCCAAGTGATATTCGGCATGCTAATTACATTGCCGGTTGCGAAATTGCATTATCTCTTATAGTTTCCGAGATATGGACTATCAATAATTTACACCTTAGGCTCTGCTTCTAACTTGGGCCCAAATTGTAAAATGGTCTTATCTAGTGGCGATTTCGTTCCAATTCACATTCCAAGTAATATTCGGCATGCTAATTACATTGCCGGTTGCCAAATTGCATTATCTCTTATAGTTTCCGAGATATGGACTATCGATAATTTACACCTTAGGCTCTGCTTCTAACTTGGGCCCAAATTGTAAAATGGTCTTATCTATTGGCGATTTCGTCCCAATTCACATTCCAAGTGATATTCGGCATGCTAATTACATTGCCGGTTGCCAAATTGCATTATCTCTTATAGTTTCCGAGATATGGACTATCGATAATTTACACCTTAGGCTCTGCTTCTAACTTGGGCCCAAATTGTAAAATGGTCTTATCTATTGGCGATTTCGTTCCAATTCACATTCCAAGTAATATTCGGCATGCTAATTACATTGCCGGTTGCCAAATTGCATTATCTCTTATAGTTTCCGAGATATGGACTATCGATAATTTACACCTTAGGCTCTGCTTCTAACTTGGGCCCAAATTGTAAAATGGTCTTATCTATTGGCGATTTCGTCCCAATTCACATTCCAAGTGATATTCGGCATGCTAATTACATTGCCGGTTGCGAAATTGCATTATCTCTTATAGTTTCCGAGATATGGACTATCAATAATTTACACCTTAGGCTCTGCTTCTAACTTGGGCCCAAATTGTAAAATGGTCTTATCTATTGGCGATTTCGTTCCAATTCACATTCCAAGTAATATTCGGCATGCTAATTACATTGCCGGTTGCCAAATTGCATTATCTCTTATAGTTTCCGAGATATGGACTATCGATAATTTACACCTTAGGCTCTGCTTCTAACTTGGGCCCAAATTGTAAAATGGTCTTATCTATTGGCGATTTCGTCCCAATTCACATTCCAAGTGATATTCGGCATGCTAATTACATTGCCGGTTGCCAAATTGCATTATCTCTTATAGTTTCCGAGATATGGACTATCGATAATTTACACCTTAGGCTCTGCTTCTAACTTGGGCCCAAATTGTAAAATGGTCTTATCTATTGGCGATTTCGTTCCAATTCACATTCCAAGTAATATTCGGCATGCTAATTACATTGCCGGTTGCCAAATTGCATTATCTCTTATAGTTTCCGAGATATGGACTATCGATAATTTACACCTTAGGCTCTGCTTCTAACTTGGGCCCAAATTGTAAAATGGTCTTATCTATTGGCGATTTCGTCCCAATTCACATTCCAAGTGATATTCGGCATGCTAATTACATTGCCGGTTGCCAAATTGCATTATCTCTTATAGTTTCCGAGATATGGACTATCGATAATTTACACCTTAGGCTCTGCTTCTAACTTGGGCCCAAATTGTAAAATGGTCTTATCTATTGGCGATTTCGTTCCAATTCACATTCCAAGTAATATTCGGCATGCTAATTACATTGCCGGTTGCCAAATTGCATTATCTCTTATAGTTTCCGAGATATGGACTATCGATAATTTACACCTTAGGCTCTGCTTCTAACTTGGGCCCAAATTGTAAAATGGTCTTATCTATTGGCGATTTCGTTCCAATTCACATTCCAAGTAATATTCGGCATGCTAATTACATTGCCGGTTGCCAAATTGCATTATCTCTTATAGTTTCCGAGATATGGACTATCGATAATTTACACCTTAGGCTCTGCTTCTAACTTGGGCCCAAATTGTAAAATGGTCTTATCTATTGGCGATTTCGTTCCAATTCACATTCCAAGTAATATTCGGCATGCTAATTACATTGCCGGTTGCCAAATTGCATTATCTCTTATAGTTTCCGAGATATGGACTATCGATAATTTACACCTTAGGCTCTGCTTCTAACTTGGGCCCAAATTGTAAAATGGTCTTATCTATTGGCGATTTCGTTCCAATTCACATTCCAAGTAATATTCGGCATGCTAATTACATTGCCGGTTGCCAAATTGCATTATCTCTTATAGTTTCCGAGATATGGACTATCGATAATTTACACCTTAGGCTCTGCTTCTAACTTGGGCCCAAATTGTAAAATGGTCTTATCTATTGGCGATTTCGTTCCAATTCACATTCCAAGTAATATTCGGCATGCTAATTACATTGCCGGTTGCCAAATTGCATTATCTCTTATAGTTTCCGAGATATGGACTATCGATAATTTACACCTTAGGCTCTGCTTCTAACTTGGGCCCAAATTGTAAAATGGTCTTATCTATTGGCGATTTCGTTCCAATTCACATTCCAAGTAATATTCGGCATGCTAATTACATTGCCGGTTGCCAAATTGCATTATCTCTTATAGTTTCCGAGATATGGACTATCGATAATTTACACCTTAGGCTCTGCTTCTAACTTGCTCCCAAATTGTAAAATGGTCTTATCTATTGGCGATTTCGTTCCAATTCACATTCCGAGTAATATTCGGCATGCTAATTACATTGCCGGTTGCCAAATTGCATTATCTCTTATAGTTTCCGAGATATGGACTATCGATAATTTACACCTTAGGCTCTGCTTCTAACTTGGGCCCAAATTGTAAAATGGTCTTATCTATTGGCGATTTCGTTCCAATTCACATTCCAAATAATATTCGGCATGCTAATTACATTGCTGGTTGCCAAATTGAATTATCTCTTATAGTTTCCGAGATATGGACTATCGATAATTTACACCTTAGGCTCTGCTTCTAACTTGGGCCCAAATTGTAAAATGGTCTTACCTATTGGCGATTTCGTTCCAATTCACATTCCAAGTAATATTCGGCATGCTAATTACATTGCCGGTTGCCAAATTGCATTATCTCTTATAGTTTCCGAGATATGGACTATCGATAATTTACACCTTAGGCTCTGCTTCTAACTTATGCCCAAATTGTAAAATGGTCTTATCTATTGGCGATTTCGTTCCAATTCACATTCCAAGTAATATTCGGCATGCTAATTACATTGCCGGTTGCCAAATTGCATTATCTCTTATAGTTTCCGAGATATGGACTATCGATAATTTACACCTTAGGCTCTGCTTCTAACTTGGGCCCAAATTGTAAAATGGTCTTATCTATTGGCGATTTCGTCCCAATTCACATTCCAAGTGATATTCGGCATGCTAATTACATTGCCGGTTGCGAAATTGCATTATCTCTTATAGTTTCCGAGATATGGACTATCGATAATTTACACCTTAGGCTCTGCTTCTAACTTGGGCCCAAATTGTAAAATGGTCTTATCTATTGGCGATTTCGTCCCAATTCACATTCCAAGTGATATTCGGCATGCTAATTACATTGCCGGTTGCCAAATTGCATTATCTCTTATAGTTTCCGAGATATGGACTATCGATAATTTACACCTTAGGCTCTGCTTCTAACTTGGGCCCAAATTGTAAAATGGTCTTATCTATTGGCGATTTCGTCCCAATTCACATTCCAAGTGATATTCGGCATGCTAATTACATTGCCGGTTGCGAAATTGCATTATCTCTTATAGTTTCCGAGATATGGACTATCAATAATTTACACCTTAGGCTCTGCTTCTAACTTGGGCCCAAATTGTAAAATGGTCTTATCTATTGGCGATTTCGTTCCAATTCACATTCCAAGTAATATTCGGCAAGCTAATTACATTGCCGGTTGCCAAATTGCATTATCTCTTATAGTTTCCGAGATATTGACTATCGATAATTTACACCATAGGCTCTGCTTCTAACTTGGGCCCAAATTGTAAAATGGTCTTATCTATTGGCGATTTCGTTCCAATTCACATTCCAAGTAATATTCGGCATGCTAATTACATTGCCGGTTGCCAAATTGCATTATCTCTTATAGTTTCCGAGATATGGACTATCGATAATTTACACCTTAGGCTCCGCTTCTAACTTGGGCCCAAATTGTAAAATGGTCTTATCTATTGGCGATTTCGTTCCAATTCACATTCCAAGTAATATTCGGCATGCTATTTACATTGCCGGTAGCCAAATTGCATTATCTCTTATAGTTTCCGAGATATGGACTATCGATAATTTACACCATAGGCTCTGCTTCTAACTTGGGCCCAAATTGTAAAATGGTCTTATCTATTGGCGATTTCGTTCCAATTCACATTCCAAGTAATATTCGGCATGCTAATAACATTGCCGGTTGCCAAATTGCATTATCTCTTATAGTTTCCGAGATATGGACTATCGATAATTTACACCATAGGCTCTGCTTCTAACTTGGGCCCAAATTGTAAAATGGTCTTATCTATTGGCGATTTCGTTCCAATTCACATTCCAAGTAATATTCGGCATGCTAATTACATTGCCGGTTGCCAAATTGCATTATCTCTTATAGTTTCCGAGATATGGACTATCGATAATTTACACCTTAGGCTCTGCTTCTAACTTGGGCCCAAATTGTAAAATGGTCTTATCTATTGGCGATTTCGTCCCAATTCACATTCCAAGTGATATTCGGCATGCTAATTACATTGCCGGTTGCGAAATTGCATTATCTCTTATAGTTTCCGAGATATGAACTATCAATAATTTACACCTTAGGCTCTGCTTCTAACTTGGGCCCAAATTGTAAAATGGTCTTATCTATTGGCGATTTCGTTCCAATTCACATTCCAAGTAATATTCGGCATGCTAATTACATTGATGGTTGCCAAATTGCATTATCTCTTATAGTTTCCGAGATATGGACTATCGATAATTTACACCTTAGGCTCTGCTTCTAACTTGGGCCCAAATTGTAAAATGGTCTTATCTATTGGCGATTTCGTTCCAATTCACATTCCAAGTAATATTCGGCATGCTCATTACATTGCCGGTTGCCAAATTGCATTATCTCTTATAGTTTCCGAGATATGGACTATCGATAATTTACACCTTAGGCTCTGCTTCTAACTTGGGCCCAAATTGTAAAATGGTCTTATCTATTGGCGATTTCGTTCCAATTCACATTCCAAGTAATATTCGGCATGCTAATTACATTGCCGGTTGCCAAATTGCATTATCTCTTATAGTTTCCGAGATATGGACTATCGATAATTTACACCATAGGCTCTGCTTCTAACTTGGGCCCAAATTGTAAAATGGTCTTATCTATTGGCGATTTCGTTCCAATTCACATTCCAAGTAATATTCGGCATGCTAATTACATTGATGGTTGCCAAATTGCATTATCTCTTATAGTTTCCGAGATATGGACTATCGATAATTTACACCTTAGGCTCTGCTTCTAACTTGGGCCCAAATTGTAAAATGGTCTTATCTATTGGCGATTTCGTTCCAATTCACATTCCAAGTAATATTCGGCATGCTAATTACATTGCCGGTTGCCAAATTGCATTATCTCTTATAGTTTCCGAGATATGGACTATCGATAATTTACACCTTAGGCTCTGCTTCTAACTTGGGCCCAAATTGTAAAATGGTCTTATCTATTGGCGATTTCGTCCCAATTCACATTCCAAGTGATATTCGGCATGCTAATTACATTGCCGGTTGCGAAATTGCATTATCTCTTATAGTTTCCGAGATATGGACTATCAATAATTTACACCTTAGGCTCTGCTTCTAACTTGGGCCCAAATTGTAAAATGGTCTTATCTAGTGGCGATTTCGTTCCAATTCACATTCCAAGTAAAATTCGGCATGCTAATTACATTGCCGGTTGCCAAATTGCATTATCTCTTATAGTTTCCGAGATATGGACTATCGATAATTTACACCTTAGGCTCTGCTTCTAACTTGGGCCCAAATTGTAAAATGGTCTTATCTATTGGCGATTTCGTCCCAATTCACATTCCAAGTGATATTCGGCATGCTAATTACATTGCCGGTTACCAAATTGCATTATCTCTTATAGTTTCCGAGATATGGACTATCGATAATTTACACCTTAGGCTCTGCTTCTAACTTGGGCCCAAATTGTAAAATGGTCTTATCTATTGGCGATTTCGTTCCAATTCACATTCCAAGTAATATTCGGCATGCTAATTACATTGCCGGTTGCCAAATTGCATTATCTCTTATAGTTTCCGAGATATGGACTATCGATAATTTACACCTTAGGCTCTGCTTCTAACTTGGGCCCAAATTGTAAAATGGTCTTATCTATTGGCGATTTCGTCCCAATTCACATTCCAAGTGATATTCGGCATGCTAATTACATTGCCGGTTGCGAAATTGCATTATCTCTTATAGTTTCCGAGATATGGACTATCAATAATTTACACCTTAGGCTCTGCTTCTAACTTGGGCCCAAATTGTAAAATGGTTTTATCTATTGGCGATTTCGTTCCAATTCACATTCCAAGTAATATTCGGCATGCTAATTACATTGCCGGTTGCCAAATTGCATTATCTCTTATAGTTTCCGAGATATGGACTATCGATAATTTACACCTTAGGCTCTGCTTCTAACTTGGGCCCAAATTGTAAAATGGTCTTATCTATTGGCGATTTCGTCCCAATTCACATTCCAAGTGATATTCGGCATGCTAATTACATTGCCGGTTGCGAAATTGCATTATCTCTTATAGTCTCCGAGATATGGACTATCAATAATTTACACCTTAGGCTCTGCTTCTAACTTGGGCCCAAATTGTAAAATGGTCTTATCTAGTGGCGATTTCGTTCCAATTCACATTCCAAGTAAAATTCGGCATGCTAATTACATTGCCGGTTGCCAAATTGCATTATCTCTTATAGTTTCCGAGATATGGACTATCGATAATTTACACCTTAGGCTCTGCTTCTAACTTGGGCCCAAATTGTAAAATGGTCTTATCTATTGGCGATTTCGTCCCAATTCACATTCCAAGTGATATTCGGCATGCTAATTACATTGCCGGTTACCAAATTGCATTATCTCTTATAGTTTCCGAGATATGGACTATCGATAATTTACACCTTAGGCTCTGCTTCTAACTTGGGCCCAAATTGTAAAATGGTCTTATCTATTGGCGATTTCGTTCCAATTCACATTCCAAGTAATATTCGGCATGCTAATTACATTGCCGGTTGCCAAATTGCATTATCTCTTATAGTTTCCGAGATATGGACTATCGATAATTTACACCTTAGGCTCTGCTTCTAACTTGGGCCCAAATTGTAAAATGGTCTTATCTATTGGCGATTTCGTCCCAATTCACATTCCAAGTGATATTCGGCATGCTAATTACATTGCCGGTTGCGAAATTGCATTATCTCTTATAGTTTCCGAGATATGGACTATCAATAATTTACACCTTAGGCTCTGCTTCTAACTTGGGCCCAAATTGTAAAACGGTCTTATCTATTGGCGATTTCGTTCCAATTCACATTCCAAGTAATATTCGGCATGCAAATTACATTGCCGGTTGCCAAATTGCATTATCTCTTATAGTTTCCGAGATATGGACTATCGATAATTTACACCTTAGGCTCTGCTTCTAACTTGGGCCCAAATTGTAAAATGGTCTTATCTATTGGCGATTTCGTTCCAATTCACATTCCAAGTAATATTCGGCATGCTAATTACATTGCCGGTTGCCAAATTGCATTATCTCTTATAGTTTCCGAGATATGGACTATCGATAATTTACACCTTAGGCTCTGCTTCTAACTTGGGCCCAAATTGTAAAATGGTCTTATCTATTGGCGATTTCGTTCCAATTCCCATTCCAAGTAATATTCGGCATGCTAATTACATTGCCGGTTGCCAAATTGCATTATCTCTTATAGTTTCCGAGATATGGACTATCGATAATTTACACCATAGGCTCTGCTTCTAACTTGGGCCCAAATTGTAAAATGGTCTTATCTATTGGCGATTTCGTTCCAATTCACATTCCAAGTAATATTCGGCATGCTAATTACATTGCCGGTTGCCAAATTGCATTATCTCTTATAGTTTCCGAGATATGGACTATCGATAATTTACACCTTAGGCTCTGCTTCTAACTTGCTCCCAAATTGTAAAATGGTCTTATCTATTGGCGATTTCGTTCCAATTCACATTCCAAGTAATATTCGGCATGCTAATTACATTGCCGGTTGCCAAATTGCATTATCTCTTATAGTTTCCGAGATATGGACTATCGATAATTTACACCTTTAGGCTCTGCTTCTAACTTGGGCCCAAATTGTAAAATGGTCTTATCTATTGGCGATTTCGTTCCAATTCACATTCCAAATAATATTCGGCATGCTAATTACATTGCTGGTTGCCAAATTGAATTATCTCTTATAGTTTCCGAGATATGGACTATCGATAATTTACACCTTAGGCTCTGCTTCTAACTTGGGCCCAAATTGTAAAATGGTCTTACCTATTGGCGATTTCGTTCCAATTCACATTCCAAGTAATATTCGGCATGCTAATTACATTGCCGGTTGCCAAATTGCATTATCTCTTATAGTTTCCGAGATATGGACTATCGATAATTTACACCTTAGGCTCTGCTTCTAACTTATGCCCAAATTGTAAAATGGTCTTATCTATTGGCGATTTCGTTCCAATTCACATTCCAAGTAATATTCGGCATGCTAATTACATTGCCGGTTGCCAAATTGCATTATCTCTTATAGTTTCCGAGATATGGACTATCGATAATTTACACCTTAGGCTCTGCTTCTAACTTGGGCCCAAATTGTAAAATGGTCTTATCTATTGGCGATTTCGTTCCAATTCACATTCCAAGTAATATTCGGCATGCTAATTACATTGCCGGTTGCCAAATTGCATTATCTCTTATAGTTTCCGAGATATGGACTATCGATAATTTACACCTTAGGCTCTGCTTCTAACTTGGGCCCAAATTGTAAAATGGTCTTATCTATTGGCGATTTCGTTCCAATTCACATTCCAAGTAATATTCGGCATGCTAATTACATTGCCGGTTGCCAAATTGCATTATCTCTTATAGTTTCCGAGATATGGACTATCGATAATTTACACCATAGGCTCTGCTTCTAACTTGGGCCCAAATTGTAAAATGGTCTTATCTATTGGCGATTTCGTTCCAATTCACATTCCAAGTAATATTCGGCATGCTAATTACATTGATGGTTGCCAAATTGCATTATCTCTTATAGTTTCCGAGATATGGACTATCGATAATTTACACCTTAGGC
The DNA here is from genome assembly GCF_030347505.1 of Rhynchophorus ferrugineus. Lineage (NCBI taxonomy): Eukaryota > Metazoa > Arthropoda > Insecta > Coleoptera > Curculionidae > Rhynchophorus > Rhynchophorus ferrugineus. The sequence goes on along the minus strand of NW_027472658.1, from coordinate 275,347 downwards.
TCTGCTTCTAACTTGGGCCCAAATTGTAAAATGGTCTTATCTATTGGCGATTTCGTTCCAATTCACATTCCAAGTAATATTCGGCATGCTAATTACATTGCCGGTTGCCAAATTGCATTATCTCTTATAGTTTCCGAGATATGGACTATCGATAATTTACACCTTAGGCTCTGCTTCTAACTTGGGCCCAAATTGTAAAATGGTCTTATCTATTGGCGATTTCGTCCCAATTCACATTCCAAGTGATATTCGGCATGCTAATTACATTGCCGGTTGCGAAATTGCATTATCTCTTATAGTTTCCGAGATATGGACTATCAATAATTTACACCTTAGGCTCTGCTTCTAACTTGGGCCCAAATTGTAAAATGGTCTTATCTAGTGGCGATTTCGTTCCAATTCACATTCCAAGTAAAATTCGGCATGCTAATTACATTGCCGGTTGCCAAATTGCATTATCTCTTATAGTTTCCGAGATATGGACTATCGATAATTTACACCTTAGGCTCTGCTTCTAACTTGGGCCCAAATTGTAAAATGGTCTTATCTATTGGCGATTTCGTCCCAATTCACATTCCAAGTGATATTCGGCATGCTAATTACATTGCCGGTTACCAAATTGCATTATCTCTTATAGTTTCCGAGATATGGACTATCGATAATTTACACCTTAGGCTCTGCTTCTAACTTGGGCCCAAATTGTAAAATGGTCTTATCTATTGGCGATTTCGTCCCAATTCACATTCCAAGTGATATTCGGCATGCTAATTACATTGCCGGTTGCGAAATTGCATTATCTCTTATAGTTTCCGAGATATGGACTATCAATAATTTACACCTTAGGCTCTGCTTCTAACTTGGGCCCAAATTGTAAAACGGTCTTATCTATTGGCGATTTCGTTCCAATTCACATTCCAAGTAATATTCGGCATGCAAATTACATTGCCGGTTGCCAAATTGCATTATCTCTTATAGTTTCCGAGATATGGACTATCGATAATTTACACCTTAGGCTCTGCTTCTAACTTGGGCCCAAATTGTAAAATGGTCTTATCTATTGGCGATTTCGTTCCAATTCACATTCCAAGTAATATTCGGCATGCTAATTACATTGCCGGTTGCCAAATTGCATTATCTCTTATAGTTTCCGAGATATGGACTATCGATAATTTACACCTTAGGCTCTGCTTCTAACTTGGGCCCAAATTGTAAAATGGTCTTATCTATTGGCGATTTCGTTCCAATTCCCATTCCAAGTAATATTCGGCATGCTAATTACATTGCCGGTTGCCAAATTGCATTATCTCTTATAGTTTCCGAGATATGGACTATCGATAATTTACACCATAGGCTCTGCTTCTAACTTGGGCCCAAATTGTAAAATGGTCTTATCTATTGGCGATTTCGTTCCAATTCACATTCCAAGTAATATTCGGCATGCTAATTACATTGCCGGTTGCCAAATTGCATTATCTCTTATAGTTTCCGAGATATGGACTATCGATAATTTACACCTCAGGCTCTGCTTCTAACTTGCTCCCAAATTGTAAAATGGTCTTATCTATTGGCGATTTCGTTCCAATTCACATTCCAAGTAATATTCGGCATGCTAATTACATTGCCGGTTGCCAAATTGCATTATCTCTTATAGTTTCCGAGATATGGACTATCGATAATTTACACCTTAGGCTCTGCTTCTAACTTGGGCCCAAATTGTAAAATGGTCTTATCTATTGGCGATTTCGTTCCAATTCACATTCCAAATAATATTCGGCATGCTAATTACATTGCTGGTTGCCAAATTGAATTATCTCTTATAGTTTCCGAGATATGGACTATCGATAATTTACACCTTAGGCTCTGCTTCTAACTTGGGCCCAAATTGTAAAATGGTCTTACCTATTGGCGATTTCGTTCCAATTCACATTCCAAGTAATATTCGGCATGCTAATTACATTGCCGGTTGCCAAATTGCATTATCTCTTATAGTTTCCGAGATATGGACTATCGATAATTTACACCTTAGGCTCTGCTTCTAACTTATGCCCAAATTGTAAAATGGTCTTATCTATTGGCGATTTCGTTCCAATTCACATTCCAAGTAATATTCGGCATGCTAATTACATTGCCGGTTGCCAAATTGCATTATCTCTTATAGTTTCCGAGATATGGACTATCGATAATTTACACCTTAGGCTCTGCTTCTAACTTGGGCCCAAATTGTAAAATGGTCTTATCTATTGGCGATTTCGTTCCAATTCACATTCCAAGTAATATTCGGCATGCTAATTACATTGCCGGTTGCCAAATTGCATTATCTCTTATAGTTTCCGAGATATGGACTATCGATAATTTACACCTTAGGCTCTGCTTCTAACTTGGGCCCAAATTGTAAAATGGTCTTATCTATTGGCGATTTCGTTCCAATTCACATTCCAAGTAATATTCGGCATGCTAATTACATTGCCGGTTGCCAAATTGCATTATCTCTTATAGTTTCCGAGATATGGACTATCGATAATTTACACCATAGGCTCTGCTTCTAACTTGGGCCCAAATTGTAAAATGGTCTTATCTATTGGCGATTTCGTTCCAATTCACATTCCAAGTAATATTCGGCATGCTAATTACATTGATGGTTGCCAAATTGCATTATCTCTTATAGTTTCCGAGATATGGACTATCGATAATTTACACCTTAGGCTCTGCTTCTAACTTGGGCCCAAATTGTAAAATGGTCTTATCTATTGGCGATTTCGTTCCAATTCACATTCCAAGTAATATTCGGCATGCTAATTACATTGCCGGTTGCCAAATTGCATTATCTCTTATAGTTTCCGAGATATGGACTATCGATAATTTACACCTTAGGCTCTGCTTCTAACTTGGGCCCAAATTGTAAAATGGTCTTATCTATTGGCGATTTCGTCCCAATTCACATTCCAAGTGATATTCGGCATGCTAATTACATTGCCGGTTGCGAAATTGCATTATCTCTTATAGTTTCCGAGATATGGACTATCAATAATTTACACCTTAGGCTCTGCTTCTAACTTGGGCCCAAATTGTAAAATGGTCTTATCTAGTGGCGATTTCGTTCCAATTCACATTCCAAGTAAAATTCGGCATGCTAATTACATTGCCGGTTGCCAAATTGCATTATCTCTTATAGTTTCCGAGATATGGACTATCGATAATTTACACCTTAGGCTCTGCTTCTAACTTGGGCCCAAATTGTAAAATGGTCTTATCTATTGGCGATTTCGTCCCAATTCACATTCCAAGTGATATTCGGCATGCTAATTACATTGCCGGTTACCAAATTGCATTATCTCTTATAGTTTCCGAGATATGGACTATCGATAATTTACACCTTAGGCTCTGCTTCTAACTTGGGCCCAAATTGTAAAATGGTCTTATCTATTGGCGATTTCGTTCCAATTCACATTCCAAGTAATATTCGGCATGCTAATTACATTGCCGGTTGCCAAATTGCATTATCTCTTATAGTTTCCGAGATATGGACTATCGATAATTTACACCTTAGGCTCTGCTTCTAACTTGGGCCCAAATTGTAAAATGGTCTTATCTATTGGCGATTTCGTCCCAATTCACATTCCAAGTGATATTCGGCATGCTAATTACATTGCCGGTTGCGAAATTGCATTATCTCTTATAGTTTCCGAGATATGGACTATCAATAATTTACACCTTAGGCTCTGCTTCTAACTTGGGCCCAAATTGTAAAATGGTTTTATCTATTGGCGATTTCGTTCCAATTCACATTCCAAGTAATATTCGGCATGCTAATTACATTGCCGGTTGCCAAATTGCATTATCTCTTATAGTTTCCGAGATATGGACTATCGATAATTTACACCTTAGGCTCTGCTTCTAACTTGGGCCCAAATTGTAAAATGGTCTTATCTATTGGCGATTTCGTCCCAATTCACATTCCAAGTGATATTCGGCATGCTAATTACATTGCCGGTTGCGAAATTGCATTATCTCTTATAGTTTCCGAGATATGGACTATCAATAATTTACACCTTAGGCTCTGCTTCTAACTTGGGCCCAAATTGTAAAATGGTCTTATCTAGTGGCGATTTCGTTCCAATTCACATTCCAAGTAAAATTCGGCATGCTAATTACATTGCCGGTTGCCAAATTGCATTATCTCTTATAGTTTCCGAGATATGGACTATCGATAATTTACACCTTAGGCTCTGCTTCTAACTTGGGCCCAAATTGTAAAATGGTCTTATCTATTGGCGATTTCGTCCCAATTCACATTCCAAGTGATATTCGGCATGCTAATTACATTGCCGGTTACCAAATTGCATTATCTCTTATAGTTTCCGAGATATGGACTATCGATAATTTACACCTTAGGCTCTGCTTCTAACTTGGGCCCAAATTGTAAAATGGACTTATCTATTGGCGATTTCGTTCCAATTCACATTCCAAGTAATATTCGGCATGCTAATTACATTGCCGGTTGCCAAATTGCATTATCTCTTATAGTTTCCGAGATATGGACTATCGATAATTTACACCTTAGGCTCTGCTTCTAACTTGGGCCCAAATTGTAAAATGGTCTTATCTATTGGCGATTTCGTCCCAATTCACATTCCAAGTGATATTCGGCATGCTAATTACATTGCCGGTTGCGAAATTGCATTATCTCTTATAGTTTCCGAGATATGGACTATCGATAATTTACACCTTAGGCTCTGCTTCTAACTTGGGCCCAAATTGAAAATGGTCTTATCTATTATCGATTTCGTTCCAATTCACATTCCAAGTAATATTCGGCATGCTAATTACATTGCCGGTTGCCAAATTGCATTATCTCTTATAGTTTCCGAGATATGGACTATCGATAATTTACACCTTAGGCTCTGCTTCTAACTTGGGCCCAAATTGTAAAATGGTCTTATCTATTGGCGATTTCGTTCCAATTCACATTCCAAGTAATATTCGGCATGCTAATTACATTGCCGGTTGCCAAATTGCATTATCTCTTATAGTTTCCGAGATATGGACTATCGATAATTTACACCTTAGGCTCTGCTTCTAACTTGGGCCCAAATTGTAAAATGGTCTTATCTATTGGCGATTTCGTTCCAATTCCCATTCCAAGTAATATTCGGCATGCTAATTACATTGCCGGTTGCCAAATTGCATTATCTCTTATAGTTTCCGAGATATGGACTATCGATAATTTACACCATAGGCTCTGCTTCTATCTTGGGCCCAAATTGTAAAATGGTCTTATCTATTGGCTATTTCGTTCCAATTCACATTCCAAGTAATATTCGGCATGCTAATTACATTGCCGGTTGCCAAATTGCATTATCTCTTATAGTTTCCGAGATATGGACTATCGATAATTTACACCTTAGGCTCTGCTTCTAACTTGCTCCCAAATTGTAAAATGGTCTTATCTATTGGCGATTTCGTTCCAATTCACATTCCAAGTAATATTCGGCATGCTAATTACATTGCCGGTTGCCAAATTGCATTATCTCTTATAGTTTCCGAGATATGGACTATCGATAATTTACACCTTAGGCTCTGCTTCTAACTTGGGCCCAAATTGTAAAATGGTCTTATCTATTGGCGATTTCGTTCCAATTCACATTCCAAATAATATTCGGCATGCTAATTACATTGCTGGTTGCCAAATTGAATTATCTCTTATAGTTTCCGAGATATGGACTATCGATAATTTACACCTTAGGCTCTGCTTCTAACTTGGGCCCAAATTGTAAAATGGTCTTACCTATTGGCGATTTCGTTCCAATTCACATTCCAAGTAATATTCGGCATGCTAATTACATTGCCGGTTGCCAAATTGCATTATCTCTTATAGTTTCCGAGATATGGACTATCGATAATTTACACCTTAGGCTCTGCTTCTAACTTATGCCCAAATTGTAAAATGGTCTTATCTATTGGTGATTTCGTTCCAATTCACATTTCAAGTAATATTCGGCATGCTAATTACATTGCCAGTTGCCAAATTGCATTATCTCTTATAGTTTCCGAGATATGGACTATCGATAATTTACACCTTAGGCTCTGCTTCTAACTTGGGCCCAAATTGTAAAATGGTCTTATCTATTGGCGATTTCGTTCCAATTCACATTCCAAGTAATATTCGGCATGCTAATTACATTGCCGGTTGCCAAATTGCATTATCTCTTATAGTTTCCGAGATATGGACTATCGATAATTTACACCTTAGGCTCTGCTTCTAACTTGGGCCCAAATTGTAAAATGGTCTTATCTATTGGCGATTTCGTTCCAATTCACATTCCAAGTAATATTCGGCATGCTAATTACATTGCCGGTTGCCAAATTGCATTATCTCTTATAGTTTCCGAGATATGGACTATCGATAATTTACACCTTAGGCTCTGCTTCTAACTTGGGCCCAAATTGTAAAATGGTCTTATCTATTGGCGATTTCGTCCCAATTCACATTCCAAGTGATATTCGGCGTGCTAATTACATTGCCGGTCGCGAAATTGCATTATCTCTTATAGTTTCCGAGATATGGACTATCAATAATTTACACCTTAGGCTCTGCTTCTAACTTGGGCCCAAATTGTAAAATGGTCTTATCTATTGGCGATTTTGTTCCAATTCACATTCCAAGTAATATTCGGCATGCTAATTACATTGCCGGTTGCCAAATTGCATTATCTCTTATAGTTTCCGAGATATGGACTATCGATAATTTACACCTTAGGCTCTGCTTCTAACTTGGGCCCAAATTGTAAAATGGTCTTATCTATTGGCGATTTCGTTCCAATTCACATTCCAAGTAATATTCGGCATGCTAATTACATTGCCGGTTGCCAAATTGCATTATCTCTTATAGTTTCCGAGATATGGACTATCGATAATTTACACCATAGGCTCTGCTTCTAACTTGGGCCCAAATTGTAAAATGGTCTTATCTATTGGCGATTTCGTTCCAATTCACATCCCAAGTAATATTCGGCATGCTAATTACATTGCCGGTTGCCAAATTGCATTATCTCTTATAGTTTCCGAGATATGGACTATCGATAATTTACACCTTAGGCTCTGCTTCTAACTTGCTCCTAAATTGTAAAATGGTCTTATCTATTGGCGATTTCGTTCCAATTCACATTCCAAGTAATATTCGGCATGCTAATTACATTGCCGGTTGCCAAATTGCATTATCTCTTATAGTTTCCGAGATATGGACTATCGATAATTTACACCTTAGGCTCTGCTTCTAACTTGGGCCCAAATTGTAAAATGGTCTTATCTATTGGCGATTTCGTTCCAATTCACATTCCAAGTAATATTCGGCATGCTAATTACATTGCCGGTTGCCAAATTGAATTATCTCTTATAGTTTCCGAGATATGGACTATCGATAATTTACACCTTAGGCTCTGCTTCTAACTTGGGCCCAAATTGTAAAATGGTCTTACCTATTGGTGATTTCGTTCCAATTCACATTCCAAGTATTATTCAGCATGCTAATTACATTGCCGGTTGCCAAATTGAATTATCTCTTATAGTTTCCGAGATATGGACTATCGATAATTTACACCTTAGGCTCTGCTTCTGACTTGGGCCCAAATTGTAAAATGGTCTTATCTATTGGCGATTTCGTTCCAATTCACATTCCAAGTAATATTCGGCATGCTAATTACATTGCCGGTTGATAAATTGCATTATCTCTTATAGTTTCCGAGATACGGACTATCGATAATTTACACCTTAGGCTCTGCTTCTAACTTGGGCCCAAATTGTAAAATGGTCTTACCTATTGGCGATTTCGTTCCAATTCACATTCCAAGTGATATTCGGCATGCTAATTACATTGCCGGTTGCGAAATTGCATTATCTCTTATAGTTTCCGAGATATGGACTATCAATAATTTACACCTTAGGCTCTGCTTCTAACTTGGGCCCAAATTGTAAAATGGTCTTATCTATTGGCGATTTCGTTCCAATTCACATTCCAAGTAATATTCGGCATGCTAATTACATTGCCGGTTGCCAAATTGCATTATCTCTTATAGTTTCCGAGATATGGACTATCGATAATTTACACCTTAGGCTCTGCTTCTAACTTGGGCCCAAATTGTAAAATTGTCTTATCTATTGGCGATTTCGTTGCAATTCACATTCCAAGTAATATTCGGCATGCTAATTACATTGCCGGTTGCCAAATTGCATTATCTCTTATAGTTTCCGAGATATGGACTATCGATAATTTACACCTTAGGCTCTGCTTCTAACTTGGGCCCAAATTGTAAAATGGTCTTATCTATTGGCGATTTCGTCCCAATTCACATTCCAAGTAATATTCGGCATGCTAATTACATTGCCGGTTACCAAATTGCATTATCTCTTATAGTTTCCGAGATATGGACTATCGATAATTTACACCTTAGGCTCTGCTTCTAACTTGGGCCCAAATTGTAAAATGGTCTTATCTATTGGCGATTTCGTCCCAATTCACATTCCAAGTGATATTCGGCATGCTAATTACATTGCCGGTTGCGAAATTGCATTATCTCTTATAGTTTCCGAGATATGGACTATCCATAATTTACACCTTAGGCTCTGCTTCTAACTTGGGCCCAAATTGTAAAATGGTCTTATCTATTGGCGATTTCGTTCCAATTCACATTCCAAGTAATATTCGGCATGCTAATTACATTGCCGTTTGCCAAATTGCATTATCTCTTATAGTTTCCGAGATATGGACTATCGATAATTTACACCTTAGGCTCTGCTTCTAACTTGGGCCCAAATTGTAAAATGGCCTTATCTATTGGCGATTTCGTTCCAATTCACATTCCAAGTAATATTCGGCATGCTAATTACATTGCCGGTTGCCAAATTGCATTATCTCTTATAGTTTCCGAGATATGGACTATCGATAATTTACACCTTAGGCTCTGCTTCTAACTTGGGCCCAAATTGTAAAATGGTCTTATCTATTGGCGATTTCGTTCCAATTCACATTCCAAGTAATATTCGGCATGCTAATTACATTGCCGGTTGCCAAATTGCATTATCTCTTATAGTTTCCGAGATATGGACTATCGATAATTTACACCATAGGCTCTGCTTCTAACTTGGGCCCAAATTGTAAAATGGTCTTATCTATTGGCGATTTCGTTCCAATTCACATTCCAAGTAATATTCGGCATGCTAATTACATTGCCGGTTGCCAAATTGCATTATCTCTTATAGTTTCCGAGATATGGACTATCGATAATTTACACCTTAGGCTCTGCTTCTAACTTGCTCCCAAATTGTAAAATGGTCTTATCTATTGGCGATTTCGTTCCAATTCACATTCCAAGTAATATTCGGCATGCTAATTACATTGCCGGTTGCCAAATTGCATTATCTCTTATAGTTTCCGAGATATGGACTATCGATAATTTACACCTTAGGCTCTGCTTCTAACTTGGGCCCAAATTGTAAAATGGTCTTATCTATTGGCGATTTCGTTCCAATTCACATTCCAAGTAATATTCGGCATGCTAATTACATTGCCAGTTGCCAAATTGAATTATCTCTTATAGTTTCCGAGATATGGACTATCGATAATTTACACCTTAGGCTCTGCTTCTAACTTGGGCCCAAATTGTAAAATGGTCTTACCTATTGGCGATTTCGTTCCAATTCACATTCCAAGTAATATTCGGCATGCTAATTACATTGCCGGTTGCCAAATTGCATTATCTCTTATAGTTTCCGAGATATGGACTATCGATAATTTACACCTTAGGCTCTGCTTCTATCTTATGCCCAAATTGTAAAATGGTCTTATCTATTGGCGATTTCGTTCCAATTCACATTCCAAGTAATATTCGGCATGCTAATTACATTGCCGGTTGCCAAATTACATTATCTCTTATAGTTTCCGAGATATGGATTATCGATAATTTACACCTTAGGCTCTGCTTCTAACTTGGGCCCAAATTGTAAAATGGTCTTATCTATTGGCGATTTCGTTCCAATTCACATTCCAAGTAATATTCGGCATGCTAATTACATTGCCGGTTGCCAAATTGCATTATCTCTTATAGTTTCCGAGATATGGACTATCGATAATTTACACCTTAGGCTCTGCTTCTAACTTGGGCCCAAATTGTAAAATGGTCTTATCTATTGGCGATTTCGTTCCAATTCACATTCCAAGTAATATTCGGCATGCTAATTACATTGCCGGTTGCCAAATTGCATTATCTCTTATAGTTTCCGAGATATGGACTATCGATAATTTACACCTTAGGCTCTGCTTCTAACTTGGGCCCAAATTGTAAAATGGTCTTATCTATTGGCGATTTCGTTCCAATTCACATTCCAAGTAATATTCGGCATGCTAATTACATTGCCGGTTGCCAAATTGCATTATCTCTTATATTTTCCGAGATATGGACTATCGATAATTTACACCATAGGCTCTGCTTCTAACTTGGGCCCAAATTGTAAAATGGTCTTATCTATTGGCGATTTCGTTCCAATTCACATTCCAAGTAATATTCGGCATGCTAATTACATTGCCGGTTGCCAAATTGCATTATCTCTTATAGTTTCCGAGATATGGACTATCGATAATTTACACCTTAGGCTCTGCTTCTAACTTGGGCCCAAATTGTAAAATGGTCTTATCTATTGGCGATTTCGTCCCAATTCACATTCCAAGTGATATTCGGCATGCTAATTACATTGCCGGTTGCGAAATTGCATTATCTCTTATAGTTTCCGAGATATGGACTATCGATAATTTACACCTTAGGTTCTGCTTCTAACTTGGGCCCAAATTGTAAAATGGTCTTATCTATTGGCGATTTCGTTCCAATTCACATTCCAAGTAATATTCGGCATGCTAATTACATTGCCGGTTGCCAAATTGCATTATCTCTTATAGTTTCCGAGATATGGACTATCGATAATTTACACCTTAGGCTCTGCTTCTAACTTGGGCCCAAATTGTAAAATGGTCTTATCTATTGGCGATTTCGTCCCAATTCACATTCCAAGTGATATTCGGCGTGCTAATTACATTGCCGGTTGCGAAATTGCATTATCTCTTATAGTTTCCGAGATATGGACTATCAATAATTTACACCTTAGGCTCTGCTTCTAACTTGGGCCCAAATTGTAAAATGGTCTTATCTATTGGCGATTTCGTTCCAATTCACATTCCAAGTAATATTCGGCATTCTAATTACATTGCCGGTTGCCAAATTGCATTATCTCTTATAGTTTCCGAGATATGGACTATCGATAATTTACACCTTAGGCTCTGCTTCTAACTTGGGCCCAAATTGTAAAATGGTCTTATCTAGTGGCGATTTCGTTCCAATTCACATTCCAAGTAAAATTCGGCATGCTAATTACATTGCCGGTTGCCAAATTGCATTATCTCTTATAGTTTCCGAGATATGGACTATCGATAATTTACACCTTAGGCTTTGCTTCTAACTTGGGCCCAAATTGTAAAATGGTCTTATCTATTGGCGATTTCGTCCCAATTCACATTCCAAGTGATATTCGGCATGCTAATTACATTGCCGGTTACCAAATTGCATTATCTCTTATAGTTTCCGAGATATGGACTATCGATAATTTACACCTTAGGCTCTGCTTCTAACTTGGGCCCAAATTGTAAAATGGTCTTATCTATTGGCGATTTCGTTCCAATTCACATTCCAAGTAATATTCGGCATGCTAATTACATTGCCGGTTGCCAAATTGCATTATCTCTTATAGTTTCCGAGATATGGACTATCGATAATTTACACCTTAGGCTCTGCTTCTAACTTGGGCCCAAATTGTAAAATGGTCTTATCTATTGGCGATTTCGTCCCAATTCACATTCCAAGTGATATTCGGCATGCTAATTACATTGCCGGTTGCGAAATTGCATTATCTCTTATAGTTTCCGAGATATGGACTATCAATAATTTACACCTTAGGCTCTGCTTCTAACTTGGGCCCAAATTGTAAAATGGTCTTATCTATTATCGATTTCGTTCCAATTCACATTCCAAGTAATATTCGGCATGCTAATTACATTGCCGGTTGCCAAATTGCATTATCTCTTATAGTTTCCGAGATATGGACTATCGATAATTTACACCTTAGGCTCTGCTTCTAACTTGCTCCCAAATTGTAAAATGGTCTTATCTATTGGCGATTTCGTTCCAATTCACATTCCAAGTAATATTCGGCATGCTAATTACATTGCCGGTTGCCAAATTGCATTATCTCTTATAGTTTCCGAGATATGGACTATCGATAATTTACACCTTAGGCTCTGCTTCTAACTTGGGCCCAAATTGTAAAATGGTCTTATCTATTGGCGATTTCGTTCCAATTCACATTCCAAATAATATTCGGCATGCTAATTACATTGCTGGTTGCCAAATTGAATTATCTCTTATAGTTTCCGAGATATGGACTATCGATAATTTACACCTTAGGCTCTGCTTCTAACTTGGGCCCAAATTGTAAAATGGTCTTACCTATTGGCGATTTCGTTCCAATTCACATTCCAAGTAATATTCGGCATGCTAATTACATTGCCGGTTGCCAAATTGCATTATCTCTTATAGTTTCCGAGATATGGACTATCGATAATTTACACCTTAGGCTCTGCTTCTAACTTATGCCCAAATTGTAAAATGGTCTTATCTATTGGCGATTTCGTTCCAATTCACATTCCAAGTAATATTCGGCATGCTAATTACATTGCCGGTTGCCAAATTGCATTATCTCTTATAGTTTCCGAGATATGGACTATCGATAATTTACACCTTAGGCTCTGCTTCTAACTTGGGCCCAAATTGTAAAATGGTCTTATCTATTGGCGATTTCGTTCCAATTCACATTCCAAGTAATATTCGGCATGCTAATTACATTGCCGGTTGCCAAATTGCATTATCTCTTATAGTTTCCGAGATATGGACTATCGATAATTTACACCTTAGGCTCTGCTTCTAACTTGGGCCCAAATTGTAAAATGGTCTTATCTATTGGCGATTTCGTTCCAATTCACATTCCAAGTAATATTCGGCATGCTAATTACATTGCCGGTTGCCAAATTGCATTATCTCTTATAGTTTCCGAGATATGGACTATCGATAATTTACACCTTAGGCTCTGCTTCTAACTTGGGCCCAAATTGTAAAATGGTCTTATCTATTGGCGATTTCGTCCCAATTCACATTCCAAGTGATATTCGGCGTGCTAATTACATTGCCGGTCGCGAAATTGCATTATCTCTTATAGTTTCCGAGATATGGACTATCAATAATTTACACCTTAGGCTCTGCTTCTAACTTGGGCCCAAATTGTAAAATGGTCTTATCTATTGGCGATTTTGTTCCAATTCACATTCCAAGTAATATTCGGCATGCTAATTACATTGCCGGTTGCCAAATTGCATTATCTCTTATAGTTTCCGAGATATGGACTATCAATAATTTACACCTTAGGCTCTGCTTCTAACTTGGGCCCAAATTGTAAAATGGTCTTATCTATTGGCGATTTCGTTCCAATTCACATTCCAAGTAATATTCGGCATGCTAATTACATTGCCGGTTGCCAAATTGCATTATCTCTTATAGTTTCCGAGATATGGACTATCGATAATTTACACCATAGGCTCTGCTTCTAACTTGGGCCCAAATTGTAAAATGGTCTTATCTATTGGCGATTTCGTTCCAATTCACATTCCAAGTAATATTCGGCATGCTAATTACATTGCCGGTTGCCAAATTGCATTATCTCTTATAGTTTCCGAGATATGGACTATCGATAATTTACACCTTAGGCTCTGCTTCTAACTTGCTCCTAAATTGTAAAATGGTCTTATCTATTGGCGATTTCGTTCCAATTCACATTCCAAGTAATATTCGGCATGCTAATTACATTGCCGGTTGCCAAATTGCATTATCTCTTATAGTTTCCGAGATATGGACTATCGATAATTTACACCTTAGGCTCTGCTTCTAACTTGGGCCCAAATTGTAAAATGGTCTTATCTATTGGCGATTTCGTTCCAATTCACATTCCAAGTAATATTCGGCATGCTAATTACATTGCCGGTTGCCAAATTGAATTATCTCTTATAGTTTCCGAGATATGGACTATCGATAATTTACACCTTAGGCTCTGCTTCTAACTTGGGCCCAAATTGTAAAATGGTCTTACCTATTGGCGATTTCGTTCCAATTCACATTCCAAGTATTATTCGGCATGCTAATTACATTGCCGGTTGCCAAATTGAATTATCTCTTATAGTTTCCGAGATATGGACTATCGATAATTTACACCTTAGGCTCTGCTTCTGACTTGGGCCCAAATTGTAAAATGGTCTTATCTATTGGCGATTTCGTTCCAATTCACATTCCAAGTAATATTCGGCATGCTAATTACATTGCCGGTTGCCAAATTGCATTATCTCTTATAGTTTCCGAGATACGGACTATCGATAATTTACACCTTAGGCTCTGCTTCTAACTTGGGCCCAAATTGTAAAATGGTCTTACCTATTGGCGATTTCGTTCCAATTCACATTCCAAGTGATATTCGGCATGCTAATTACATTGCCGGTTGCGAAATTGCATTATCTCTTATAGTTTCCGAGATATGGACTATCAATAATTTACACCTTAGGCTCTGCTTCTAACTTGGGCCCAAATTGTAAAATGGTCTTACCTATTGGCGATTTCGTTCCAATTCACATTCCAAGTGATATTCGGCATGCTAATTACATTGCCGGTTGCGAAATTGCATTATCTCTTATAGTTTCCGAGATATGGACTATCGATAATTTACACCTTAGGCTCTGCTACTATCTTATGCCCAAATTGTAAAATGGTCTTATCTATTGGCGATTTCGTTCCAATTCACATTCCAAGTAATATTCGGCATGCTAATTACATTGCCGGTTGCCAAATTACATTATCTCTTATAGTTTCCGAGATATGGATTATCGATAATTTACACCTTAGGCTCTGCTTCTAACTTGGGCCCAAATTGTAAAATGGTCTTCTCTATTGGCGATTTCGTTCCAATTCACATTCCAAGTAATATTCGGCATGCTAATTACATTGCCGGTTGCCAAATTGAATTATCTCTTATAGTTTCCGAGATATGGACTATCGATAATTTACACCATAGGCTCTGCTTCTAACTTGGGCCCAAATTGTAAAATGGTCTTATCTATTGGCGATTTCGTTCCAATTCACATTCCAAGTAATATTCGGCATGCTAATTACATTGCCGGTTGCCAAATTGCATTATCTCTTATAGTTTCCGAGATATGGACTATCGATAATTTACACCTTAGGCTCTGCTTCTAACTTGGGCCCAAATTGTAAAATGGTCTTATCTATTGGCGATTTCGTCCCAATTCACATTCCAAGTGATATTCGGCATGCTAATTACATTGCCGGTTGCGAAATTGCATTATCTCTTATAGTTTCCGAGATATGGACTATCAATAATTTACACCTTAGGCTCTGCTTCTAACTTGGGCCCAA
This sequence comes from Rhynchophorus ferrugineus, assembly GCF_030347505.1. NCBI lineage: Eukaryota > Metazoa > Arthropoda > Insecta > Coleoptera > Curculionidae > Rhynchophorus > Rhynchophorus ferrugineus. The sequence goes on along the minus strand of NW_027472658.1, from coordinate 259,778 downwards.
ATTGTAAAATGGTCTTATCTATTGGCGATTTCGTTCCAATTCACATTCCAAGTAATATTCGGCATGCTAATTACATTGCCGGTTGCCAAATTGCATTATCTCTTATAGTTTCCGAGATATGGACTATCGATAATTTACAAATTAGGCTCTGCTTCTAACTTGGGCCCAAATTGTAAAATGGTCTTATCTATTAGCGATTTCGTTCCAATTCACATTCCAAGTAATATTCGGCATGCTAATTACATTGCCGGTTGCCAAATTGCATTATCTCTTATAGTTTCCGAGATATGGACTATCGATAATTTACACCTTAGGCTCTGCTTCTAACTTGGGCCCAAATTGTAAAATGGTCTTATCTATTGGCGATTTCGTTCCAATTCACATTCCAAGTAATATTCGGCATGCTAATTACATTGCCGGTTGCCAAATTGCATTATCTCTTATATTTTCCGAGATATGGACTATCGATAATTTACACCATAGGCTCTGCTTCTAACTTGGGCCCAAATTGTAAAATGGTCTTATCTATTGGCGATTTCGTTCCAATTCACATTCCAAGTAATATTCGGCATGCTAATTACATTGCCGGTTGCCAAATTGCATTATCTCTTATAGTTTCCGAGATATGGACTATCGATAATTTACACCTTAGGCTCTGCTTCTAACTTGGGCCCAAATTGTAAAATGGTCTTATCTATTGGCGATTTCGTTCCAATTCACATTCCAAGTAATATTCGGCATGCTAATTACATTGCCGGTTGCCAAATTGCATTATCTCTTATAGTTTCCGAGATATGGACTATCGATAATTTACACCTTAGGCTCTGCTTCTAACTTGGGCCCAAATTGTAAAATGGTCTTATCTATTGGCGATTTCGTCCCAATTCACATTCCAAGTGATATTCGGCGTGCTAATTACATTGCCGGTTGCGAAATTGCATTATCTCTTATAGTTTCCGAGATATGGACTATCAATAATTTACACCTTAGGCTCTGCTTCTAACTTGGGCCCAAATTGTAAAATGGTCTTATCTATTGGCGATTTCGTTCCAATTCACATTCCAAGTAATATTCGGCATGCTAATTACATTGCCGGTTGCCAAATTGCATTATCTCTTATAGTTTCCGAGATATGGACTATCAATAATTTACACTTTAGGCTCTGCTTCTAACTTGGGCCCAAATTGTAAAATGGTCTTATCTATTGGCGATTTCGTTCCAATTCACATTCCAAGTAATATTCGGCATGCTAATTACATTGCCGGTTGCCAAATTGCATTATCTCTTATAGTTTCCGAGATATGGACTATCGATAATTTACACCTTAGGCTCTGCTTCTAACTTGGGCCCAAATTGTAAAATTGTCTTATCTATTGGCGATTTCGTTGCAATTCACATTCCAAGTAATATTCGGCATGCAAATTACATTGCCGGTTGCCAAATTGCATTATCTCTTATAGTTTCCGAGATATGGACTATCGATAATTTACACCTTAGGCTCTGCTTCTAACTTGGGCCCAAATTGTAAAATGGTCTTATCTATTGGCGATTTCGTTCCAATTCACATTCCAAGTAATATTCGGCATGCTAATTACATTGCCGGTTGCCAAATTGCATTATCTCTTATAGTTTCCGAGATATGGACTATCGATAATTTACACCTTAGGCTCTGCTTCTAACTTGGGCCCAAATTGTAAAATGGTCTTATCTATTGGCGATTTCGTTCCAATTCCCATTCCAAGTAATATTCGGCATGCTAATTACATTGCCGGTTGCCAAATTGCATTATCTCTTATAGTTTCCGAGATATGGACTATCGATAATTTACACCATAGGCTCTGCTTCTAACTTGGGCCCAAATTGTAAAATGGTCTTATCTATTGGCGATTTCGTTCCAATTCACATTCCAAGTAATATTCGGCATGCTAATTACATTGCCGGTTGCCAAATTGCATTATCTCTTATAGTTTCCGAGATATGGACTATCGATAATTTACACCTTAGGCTCTGCTTCTAACTTGCTCCCAAATTGTAAAATGGTCTTATCTATTGGCGATTTCGTTCCAATTCACATTCCAAGTAATATTCGGCATGCTAATTACATTGCCGGTTGCCAAATTGCATTATCTCTTATAGTTTCCGAGATATGGACTATCGATAATTTACACCTTAGGCTCTGCTTCTAACTTGGGCCCAAATTGTAAAATGGTCTTATCTATTGGCGATTTCGTTCCAATTCACATTCCAAATAATATTCGGCATGCTAATTACATTGCCGGTTGCCAAATTGAATTATCTCTTATAGTTTCCGAGATATGGACTATCGATAATTTACACCTTAGGCTCTGCTTCTAACTTGGGCCCAAATTGTAAAATGGTCTTAGCTATTGGCGATTTCGTTCCAATTCACATTCCAAGTAATATTCGGCATGCTAATTACATTGCCGGTTGCCAAATTGCATTATCTCTTATAGTTTCCGAGATATGGACTATCGATAATTTACACCTTAGGCTCTGCTTCTAACTTATGCCCAAATTGTAAAATGGTCTTATCTATTGGCGATTTCGTTCCAATTCACATTCCAAGTAATATTCGGCATGCTAATTACATTGCCGGTTGCCAAATTGCATTATCTCTTATAGTTTCCGAGATATGGACTATCGATAATTTACACCTTAGGCTCTGCTTCTAACTTGGGCCCAAATTGTAAAATGGTCTTATCTATTGGCGATTTCGTTCCAATTCACATTCCAAGTAATATTCGGCATGCTAATTACATTGCCGGTTGCCAAATTGCATTATCTCTTATAGTTTCCGAGATATGGACTATCGATAATTTACACCATAGGCTCTGCTTCTAACTTGGGCCCAAATTGTAAAATGGTCTTACCTATTGGCGATTTCGTTGCAATTCACACTCCAAGTAATATTCGGCATGCTAATTACATTGCCGGTTGCCAAATTGCATTATCTCTTATAGTTTCCGAGATATGGACTATCGATAATTTACACCTTAGGCTCTGCTTCTAACTTGGGCCCAAATTGTAAAATTGTCTTATCTATTGGCGATTTCGTTGCAATTCACATTCCAAGTAATATTCGGCATGCAAATTACATTGCCGGTTGCCAAATTGCATTATCTCTTATAGTTTCCGAGATATGGGCTATCGATTATTTACACCTTAGGCTCTGCTTCTAACTTGGGCCCAAATTGTAAAATGGTCTTATCTATTGGCGATTTCGTTCCAATTCACATTCCAAGTAATATTCGGCATGCTAATTACATTGCCGGTTGCCAAATTGCATTATCTCTTATAGTTTCCGAGATATGGACTATCGATAATTTACACCTTAGGCTCTGCTTCTAACTTGGGCCCAAATTGTAAAATGATCTTATCTATTGGCGATTTCGTTCCAATTCACATTCCAAGTAATATTCGGCATGCTAATTACATTGCCGGTTGCCAAATTGCATTATCTCTTATAGTTTCCGAGATATGGACTATCGATAATTTACACCTTAGGCTCTGCTTCTAACTTGGGCCCAAATTGTAAAATGGTCTTACCTATTGGCGATTTCGTTGCAATTCACACTCCAAGTAATATTCGGCATGCTAATTACATTGCCGGTTGCGAAATTGCATTATCTCTTATAGTTTCCGAGATATGGACTATCAATAATTTACAACTTAGGCTCTGCTTCTAACTTGGGCCCAAATTGTAAAATGGTCTTATCTATTGGCGATTTCGTTCCAATTCACATTCCAAGTAATATTCGGCATGCTAATTACATTGCCGGTTGCCAAATTGCATTATCTCTTATAGTTTCCGAGATATGGACTATCGATAATTTACACCATAGGCTCTGCTTCTAACTTGGGCCCAAATTGTAAAATGGTCTTACCTATTGGCGATTTCGTTGCAATTCACACTCCAAGTAATATTCGGCATGCTAATTACATTGCCGGTTGCCAAATTGCATTATCTCTTATAGTTTCCGAGATATGGACTATCGATAATTTACACCTTAGGCTCTGCTTCTAACTTGGGCCCAAATTGTAAAATTGTCTTATCTATTGGCGATTTCGTTGCAATTCACATTCCAAGTAATATTCGGCATGCAAATTACATTGCCGGTTGCCAAATTGCATTATCTCTTATAGTTTCCGAGATATGGGCTATCGATTATTTACACCTTAGGCTCTGCTTCTAACTTGGGCCCAAATTGTAAAATGGTCTTATCTATTGGCGATTTCGTTCCAATTCACATTCCAAGTAATATTCGGCATGCTAATTACATTGCCGGTTGCCAAATTGCATTATCTCTTATAGTTTCCGAGATATGGACTATCGATAATTTACACCTTAGGCTCTGCTTCTAACTTGGGCCCAAATTGTAAAATGATCTTATCTATTGGCGATTTCGTTCCAATTCACATTCCAAGTAATATTCGGCATGCTAATTACATTGCCGGTTGCCAAATTGCATTATCTCTTATAGTTTCCGAGATATGGACTATCGATAATTTACACCTTAGGCTCTGCTTCTAACTTGGGCCCAAATTGTAAAATGGTCTTACCTATTGGCGATTTCGTTGCAATTCACACTCCAAGTAATATTCGGCATGCTAATTACATTGCCGGTTGCGAAATTGCATTATCTCTTATAGTTTCCGAGATATGGACTATCAATAATTTACAACTTAGGCTCTGCTTCTAACTTGGGCCCAAATTGTAAAATGGTCTTATCTATTGGCGATTTCGTTCCAATTCACATTCCAAGTAATATTCGGCATGCTAATTACATTGCCGGTTGCCAAATTGCATTATCTCTTATAGTTTCCGAGATATGGACTATCGATAATTTACACCTTAGGCTCTGCTTCTAACATGGGCCCAAATTGTGAAATGGTCTTATCTATTGGCGATTTCGTTCCAATTCACATTCCAGGTAATATTCGGCATGCTAATTACATTGCCGGTTGCCAAATTGCATTATCTCTTATAGTTTCCGAGATATGGACTATCGATAATTTACACCTTAGGTTCTGCTTCTAACTTGGGCCCAAATTGTAAAATGGTCTTATCTATTGGCGATTTCGTTCCAATTCACATTCCAAGTAATATTCGGCATGCTAATTACATTGCCGGTTGCCAAATTGCATTATCTCTTATAGTTTCCGAGATATGGACTATCGATAATTTACACCTTAGGCTCTGCTTCTAACTTGGGCCCAAATTGTAAAATGGTCTTCTCTATTGGCGATTTCGTTCCAATTCACATTCCAAGTAATATTCGGCATGCTAATTACATTGCCGGTTGCCAAATTGCATTATCTCTTATAGTTTCCGAGATATGGACTATCCATAATTTACACCTTAGGCTCTGCTTCTAACTTGGGCCCAAATTGTAAAATGGTCTTATCTATTGGCGATTTCGTTCCAATTCACATTCCAAGTAATATTCGGCATGCTAATTACATTGCCGGTTGCCAAATTGAATTATCTCTTATAGTTTCCGAGATATGGACTATCGATAATTTACACCTTAGGCTCTGCTTCTAACTTGGGCCCAAATTGTAAAATGGTCTTACCTATTGGCGATTTCGTTCCAATTCACATTCCAAGTAATATTCGGCATGCTAATTACATTGCCGGTTGCCAAATTGCATTATCTCTTATAGTTTCCGAGATATGGACTATCGATAATTTACACCTTAGGCTCTGCTTCTAACTTGGGCCCAAATTGTAAAATGGCCTTATCTATTGGCGATTTCGTTCCAATTCACATTCCAAGTAATATTCGGCATGCTAATTACATTGCCGGTTGCCAAATTGCATTATCTCTTATAGTTTCCGAGATATGGACTATCGATAATTTACACCTTAGGCTCTGCTTCTAACTTGGGCCCAAATTGTAAAATGGTCTTATCTATTGGCGATTTCGTTCCAATTCACATTCCAAGTAATATTCGGCATACTAATTACATTGCCGGTTGCCAAATTGCATTATCTCTTATAGTTTCCGAGATATGGACTATCGATAATTTACACCATAGGCTCTGCTTCTAACTTGAGCCCAAATTGTAAAATGGTCTTATCTATTGGCGATTTCGTTCCAATTCAAATTCCAAGTAATATTCGGCATGCTAATTACATTGCCGGTTGCCAAATTGCATTATCTCTTATAGTTTCCGAGATATGGACTATCGATAATTTACACCATAGGCTCTGCTTCTAACTTGGGCCCAAATTGTAAAATGGTCTTATCCATTGGCGATTTCGTTCCAATTCACATTCCAAGTAATATTCGGCATGCTAATTACATTGCCGGTTGCCAAATTGCATTATCTCTTATAGTTTCCGAGATATGGACTATCGATAATTTACACCTTAGGCTCTGCTTCTAACTTGCTCCCAAATTGTAAAATGGTCTTATCTATTGGCGATTTCGTTCCAATTCACAGTCCAAGAAATATTCGGCATGCTAATTACATTGCCGGTTGCCAAATTGCATTATCTCTTATAGTTTCCGAGATATGGACTATCGATAATTTACACCTTAGGCTCTGCTTCTAACTTGGGCCCAAATTGTAAAATGGTCTTATCTATTAGCGATTTCGTTCCAATTCACATTCCAAGTAATATTCGGCATGCTAATTACATTGCCGGTTGCCAAATTGAATTATCTCTTATAGTTTCCGAGATATGGACTATCGATAATTTACACCTTAGGCTCTGCTTCTAACTTGGGCCCAAATTGTAAAATGGTCTTACCTATTGGCGATTTCGTTCCAATTCACATTCCAAGTAATATTCGGCATGCTAATTACATTGCCGGTTGCCAAATTGCATTATCTCTTATAGTTTCCGAGATATGGACTATCGATAATTTACACCTTAGGCTCTGCTTCTAACTTGGGCCCAAATTGTAAAATGGTCTTATCTATTGGCGATTTCGTTCCAATTCACATTCCAAGTAATATTCGGCATGCTAATTACATTGCCGGTTGCCAAATTGCATTATCTCTTATAGTTTCCGAGATATGGACTATCGATAATTTACACCTTAGGCTCTGCTTCTAACTTGGGCCCAAATTGTAAAATGGTCTTATCTATTGGCGATTTCGTTCCAATTCACATTCCAAGTAATATTCGGCATGCTAATTACATTGCCGGTTGCCAAATTGCATTATCTCTTATATTTTCCGAGATATGGACTATCGATAATTTACACCATAGGCTCTGCTTCTAACTTGGGCCCAAATTGTAAAATGGTCTTATCTATTGGCGATTTCGTTCCAATTCACATTCCAAGTAATATTCGGCATGCTAATTACATTGCCGGTTGCCAAATTGCATTATCTCTTATAGTTTCCGAGATATGGACTATCGATAATTTACACCTTAGGCTCTGCTTCTAACTTGGGCCCAAATTGTAAAATGGTCTTATCTATTGGCGATTTCGTCCCAATTCACATTCCAAGTGATATTCGGCATGCTAATTACATTGCCGGTTGCGAAATTGCATTATCTCTTATAGTTTCCGAGATATGGACTATCGATAATTTACACCTTAGGCTCTGCTTCTAACTTGGGCCCAAATTGTAAAATGGTCTTATCTATTGGCGATTTCGTTCCAATTCACATTCCAAGTAATATTCGGCATGCTAATTACATTGCCGGTTGCCAAATTGCATTATCTCTTATAGTTTCCGAGATATGGACTATCGATAATTTACACCTTAGGCTCTGCTTCTAACTTGGGCCCAAATTGTAAAATGGTCTTATCTATTGGCGATTTCGTCCCAATTCACATTCCAAGTGATATTCGGCGTGCTAATTACATTGCCGGTTGCGAAATTGCATTATCTCTTATAGTTTCCGAGATATGGACTATCGATAATTTACACCTTAGGCTCTGCTTCTAACTTGGGCCCAAATTGTAAAATGGTCTTATCTATTGGCGATTTCGTTCCAATTCACATTCCAAGTAATATTCGGCATGCTAATTACATTGCCGGTTGCCAAATTGCATTATCTCTTATAGTTTCCGAGATATGGACTATCGATAATTTACACCTTAGGCTCTGCTTCTAACTTGGGCCCAAATTGTAAAATGGTCTTATCTATTGGCGATTTCGTTCCAATTCACATTCCAAGTAATATTCGGCATGCTAATTACATTGCCGGTTGCCAAATTGCATTATCTCTTATAGTTTCCGAGATATGGACTATCGATAATTTACACCTTAGGCTCTGCTTCTAACTTGGGCCCAAATTGTAAAATGGTCTTATCTATTGGCGATTTCGTCCCAATTCACATTCCAAGTGATATTCGGCATGCTAATTACATTGCCGGTTACCAAATTGCATTATCTCTTATAGTTTCCGAGATATGGACTATCGATAATTTACACCTTAGGCTCTGCTTCTAACTTGGGCCCAAATTGTAAAATGGTCTTATCTATTGGCGATTTCGTTCCAATTCACATTCCAAGTAATATTCGGCATGCTAATTACATTGCCGGTTGCCAAATTGCATTATCTCTTATAGTTTCCGAGATATGGACTATCGATAATTTACACCTTAGGCTCTGCTTCTAACTTGGGCCCAAATTGTAAAATGGTCTTATCTATTGGCGATTTCGTCCCAATTCACATTCCAAGTGATATTCGGCATGCTAATTACATTGCCGGTTGCGAAATTGCATTATCTCTTATAGTTTCCGAGATATGGACTATCAATAATTTACACCTTAGGCTCTGCTTCTAACTTGGGCCCAAATTGTAAAATGGTTTTATCTATTGGCGATTTCGTTCCAATTCACATTCCAAGTAATATTCGGCATGCTAATTACATTGCCGGTTGCCAAATTGCATTATCTCTTATAGTTTCCGAGATATGGACTATCGATAATTTACACCTTAGGCTCTGCTTCTAACTTGGGCCCAAATTGTAAAATGGTCTTATCTATTGGCGATTTCGTCCCAATTCACATTCCAAGTGATATTCGGCATGCTAATTACATTGCCGGTTGCGAAATTGCATTATCTCTTATAGTTTCCGAGATATGGACTATCAATAATTTACACCTTAGGCTCTGCTTCTAACTTGGGCCCAAATTGTAAAATGGTCTTATCTAGTGGCGATTTCGTTCCAATTCACATTCCAAGTAAAATTCGGCATGCTAATTACATTGCCGGTTGCCAAATTGCATTATCTCTTATAGTTTCCGAGATATGGACTATCGATAATTTACACCTTAGGCTCTGCTTCTAACTTGGGCCCAAATTGTAAAATGGTCTTATCTATTGGCGATTTCGTCCCAATTCACATTCCAAGTGATATTCGGCATGCTAATTACATTGCCGGTTACCAAATTGCATTATCTCTTATAGTTTCCGAGATATGGACTATCGATAATTTACACCTTAGGCTCTGCTTCTAACTTGGGCCCAAATTGTAAAATGGACTTATCTATTGGCGATTTCGTTCCAATTCACATTCCAAGTAATATTCGGCATGCTAATTACATTGCCGGTTGCCAAATTGCATTATCTCTTATAGTTTCCGAGATATGGACTATCGATAATTTACTCCTTAGGCTCTGCTTCTAACTTGGGCCCAAATTGTAAAATGGTCTTATCTATTGGCGATTTCGTCCCAATTCACATTCCAAGTGATATTCGGCATGCTAATTACATTGCCGGTTGCGAAATTGCATTATCTCTTATAGTTTCCGAGATATGGACTATCGATAATTTACACCTTAGGCTCTGCTTCTAACTTGGGCCCAAATTGTAAAATGGTCTTATCTATTATCGATTTCGTTCCAATTCACATTCCAAGTATTATTCGGCATGCTAATTACATTGCCGGTTGCCAAATTGCATTATCTCTTATAGTTTCCGAGATATGGACTATCGATAATTTACACCTTAGGCTCTGCTTCTAACTTGGGCCCAAATTGTAAAATGGTCTTATCTATTGGCGATTTCGTTCCAATTCCCATTCCAAGTAATATTCGGCATGCTAATTACATTGCCGGTTGCCAAATTGCATTATCTCTTATAGTTTCCGAGATATGGACTATCGATAATTTACACCATAGGCTCTGCTTCTATCTTGGGCCCAAATTGTAAAATGGTCTTATCTATTGGCTATTTCGTTCCAATTCACATTCCAAGTAATATTCGGCATGCTAATTACATTGCCGGTTGCCAAATTGCATTATCTCTTATAGTTTCCGAGATATGGACTATCGATAATTTACACCTTAGGCTCTGCTTCTAACTTGCTCCCAAATTGTAAAATGGTCTTATCTATTGGCGATTTCGTTCCAATTCACATTCCAAGTAATATTCGGCATGCTAATTACATTGCCGGTTGCCAAATTGCATTATCTCTTATAGTTTCCGAGATATGGACTATCGATAATTTACACCTTAGGCTCTGCTTCTAACTTGGGCCCAAATTGTAAAATGGTCTTATCTATTGGCGATTTCGTTCCAATTCACATTCCAAATAATATTCGGCATGCTAATTACATTGCTGGTTGCCAAATTGAATTATCTCTTATAGTTTCCGAGATATGGACTATCGATAATTTACACCTTAGGCTCTGCTTCTAACTTGGGCCCAAATTGTAAAATGGTCTTACCTATTGGCGATTTCGTTCCAATTCACATTCCAAGTAATATTCGGCATGCTAATTACATTGCCGGTTGCCAAATTGCATTATCTCTTATAGTTTCCGAGATATGGACTATCGATAATTTACACCTTAGGCTCTGCTTCTAACTTATGCCCAAATTGTAAAATGGTCTTATCTATTGGCGATTTCGTTCCAATTCACATTCCAAGTAATATTCGGCATGCTAATTACATTGCCGGTTGCCAAATTGCATTATCTCTTATAGTTTCCGAGATATGGACTATCGATAATTTACACCTTAGGCTCTGCTTCTAACTTGGGCCCAAATTGTAAAATGGTCTTATCTATTGGCGATTTCGTTCCAATTCACATTCCAAGTAATATTCGGCATGCTAATTACATTGCCGGTTGCCAAATTGCATTATCTCTTATAGTTTCCGAGATATGGACTATCGATAATTTACACCTTAGGCTCTGCTTCTAACTTGGGCCCAAATTGTAAAATGGTCTTATCTATTGGCGATTTCGTTCCAATTCACATTCCAAGTAATATTCGGCATGCTAATTACATTGCCGGTTGCCAAATTGCATTATCTCTTATAGTTTCCGAGATATGGACTATCGATAATTTACACCTTAGGCTCTGCTTCTAACTTGGGCCCAAATTGTAAAATGGTCTTATCTATTGGCGATTTCGTCCCAATTCACATTCCAAGTGATATTCGGCGTGCTAATTACATTGCCGGTCGCGAAATTGCATTATCTCTTATAGTTTCCGAGATATGGACTATCAATAATTTACACCTTAGGCTCTGCTTCTAACTTGGGCCCAAATTGTAAAATGGTCTTATCTATTGGCGATTTTGTTCCAATTCACATTCCAAGTAATATTCGGCATGCTAATTACATTGCCGGTTGCCAAATTGCATTATCTCTTATAGTTTCCGAGATATGGACTATCGATAATTTACACCTTAGGCTCTGCTTCTAACTTGGGCCCAAATTGTAAAATGGTCTTATCTATTGGCGATTTCGTTCCAATTCACATTCCAAGTAATATTCGGCATGCTAATTACATTGCCGGTTGCCAAATTGCATTATCTCTTATAGTTTCCGAGATATGGACTATCGATAATTTACACCATAGGCTCTGCTTCTAACTTGGGCCCAAATTGTAAAATGGTCTTATCTATTGGCGATTTCGTTCCAATTCACATTCCAAGTAATATTCGGCATGCTAATTACATTGCCGGTTGCCAAATTGCATTATCTCTTATAGTTTCCGAGATATGGACTATCGATAATTTACACCTTAGGCTCTGCTTCTAACTTGCTCCTAAATTGTAAAATGGTCTTATCTATTGGCGATTTCGTTCCAATTCACATTCCAAGTAATATTCGGCATGCTAATTACATTGCCGGTTGCCAAATTGCATTATCTCTTATAGTTTCCGAGATATGGACTATCGATAATTTACACCTTAGGCTCTGCTTCTAACTTGGGCCCAAATTGTAAAATGGTCTTATCTATTGGCGATTTCGTTCCAATTCACATTCCAAGTAATATTCGGCATGCTAATTACATTGCCGGTTGCCAAATTGAATTATCTCTTATAGTTTCCGAGATATGGACTATCGATAATTTACACCTTAGGCTCTGCTTCTAACTTGGGCCCAAATTGTAAAATGGTCTTACCTATTGGCGATTTCGTTCCAATTCACATTCCAAGTATTATTCAGCATGCTAATTACATTGCCGGTTGCCAAATTGAATTATCTCTTATAGTTTCCGAGATATGGACTATCGATAATTTACACCTTAGGCTCTGCTTCTGACTTGGGCCCAAATTGTAAAATGGTCTTATCTATTGGCGATTTCGTTCCAATTCACATTCCAAGTAATATTCGGCATGCTAATTACATTGCCGGTTGCCAAATTGCATTATCTCTTATAGTTTCCGAGATACGGACTATCGATAATTTACACCTTAGGCTCTGCTTCTAACTTGGGCCCAAATTGTAAAATGGTCTTACCTATTGGCGATTTCGTTCCAATTCACATTCCAAGTGATATTCGGCATGCTAATTACATTGCCGGTTGCGAAATTGCATTATCTCTTATAGTTTCCGAGATATGGACTATCAATAATTTACACCTTAGGCTCTGCTTCTAACTTGGGCCCAAATTGTAAAATGGTCTTATCTATTGGCGATTTCGTTCCAATTCACATTCCAAGTAATATTCGGCATGCTAATTACATTGCCGGTTGCCAAATTGCATTATCTCTTATAGTTTCCGAGATATGGACTATCGATAATTTACACCTTAGGCTCTGCTTCTAACTTGGGCCCAAATTGTAAAATGGTCTTATCTATTGGCGATTTCGTCCCAATTCACATTCCAAGTAATATTCGGCATGCTAATTACATTGCCGGTTACCAAATTGCATTATCTCTTATAGTTTCCGAGATATGGACTATCGATAATTTACACCTTAGGCTCTGCTTCTAACTTGGGCCCAAATTGTAAAATGGTCTTATCTATTGGCGATTTCGTCCCAATTCACATTCCAAGTGATATTCGGCATGCTAATTACATTGCCGGTTGCGAAATTGCATTATCTCTTATAGTTTCCGAGATATGGACTATCCATAATTTACACCTTAGGCTCTGCTTCTAACTTGGGCCCAAATTGTAAAATGGTCTTATCTATTGGCGATTTCGTTCCAATTCACATTCCAAGTAATATTCGGCATGCTAATTACATTGCCGTTTGCCAAATTGCATTATCTCTTATAGTTTCCGAGATATGGACTATCGATAATTTACACCTTAGGCTCTGCTTCTAACTTGGGCCCAAATTGTAAAATGGCCTTATCTATTGGCGATTTCGTTCCAATTCACATTCCAAGTAATATTCGGCATGCTAATTACATTGCCGGTTGCCAAATTGCATTATCTCTTATAGTTTCCGAGATATGGACTATCGATAATTTACACCTTAGGCTCTGCTTCTAACTTGGGCCCAAATTGTAAAATGGTCTTATCTATTGGCGATTTCGTTCCAATTCACATTCCAAGTAATATTCGGCATGCTAATTACATTGCCGGTTGCCAAATTGCATTATCTCTTATAGTTTCCGAGATATGGACTATCGATAATTTACACCATAGGCTCTGCTTCTAACTTGGGCCCAAATTGTAAAATGGTCTTATCTATTGGCGATTTCGTTCCAATTCACATTCCAAGTAATATTCGGCATGCTAATTACATTGCCGGTTGCCAAATTGCATTATCTCTTATAGTTTCCGAGATATGGACTATCGATAATTTACACCTTAGGCTCTGCTTCTAACTTGCTCCCAAATTGTAAAATGGTCTTATCTATTGGCGATTTCGTTCCAATTCACATTCCAAGTAATATTCGGCATGCTAATTACATTGCCGGTTGCCAAATTGCATTATCTCTTATAGTTTCCGAGATATGGACTATCGATAATTTACACCTTAGGCTCTGCTTCTAACTTGGGCCCAAATTGTAAAATGGTCTTATCTATTGGCGATTTCGTTCCAATTCACATTCCAAGTAATATTCGGCATGCTAATTACATTGCCGGTTGCCAAATTGAATTATCTCTTATAGTTTCCGAGATATGGACTATCGATAATTTACACCTTAGGCTCTGCTTCTAACTTGGGCCCAAATTGTAAAATGGTCTTACCTATTGGCGATTTCGTTCCAATTCACATTCCAAGTAATATTCGGCATGCTAATTACATTGCCGGTTGCCAAATTGCATTATCTCTTATAGTTTCCGAGATATGGACTATCGATAATTTACACCTTAGGCTCTGCTTCTATCTTATGCCCAAATTGTAAAATGGTCTTATCTATTGGCGATTTCGTTCCAATTCACATTCCAAGTAATATTCGGCATGCTAATTACATTGCCGGTTGCCAAATTACATTATCTCTTATAGTTTCCGAGATATGGATTATCGATAATTTACACCTTAGGCTCTGCTTCTAACTTGGGCCCAAATTGTAAAATGGTCTTCTCTATTGGCGATTTCGTTCCAATTCACATTCCAAGTAATATTCGGCATGCTAATTACATTGCCGGTTGCCAAATTGAATTATCTCTTATAGTTTCCGAGATATGGACTATCGATAATTTACACCATAGGCTCTGCTTCTAACTTGGGCCCAAATTGTAAAATGGTCTTATCTATTGGCGATTTCGTTCCAATTCACATTCCAAGTAATATTCGGCATGCTAATTACATTGCCGGTTGCCAAATTGCATTATCTCTTATAGTTTCCGAGATATGGACTATCGATAATTTACACCTTAGGCTCTGCTTCTAACTTGGGCCCAAATTGTAAAATGGTCTTATCTATTGGCGATTTCGTCCCAATTCACATTCCAAGTGATATTCGGCATGCTAATTACATTGCCGGTTGCGAAATTGCATTATCTCTTATAGTTTCCGAGATATGGACTATCAATAATTTACACCTTAGGCTCTGCTTCTAACTTGGGCCCAAATTGTAAAATGGTCTTATCTATTGGCGATTTCGTTCCAATTCACATTCCAAGTAATATTCGGCATGCTAATTACATTGCCGGTTGCCAAATTGCATTATCTCTTATAGTTTCCGAGATATGGACTATCGATAATTTACACCTTAGGCTCTGCTTCTAACTTGGGCCCAAATTGTAAAATGGTCTTATCTATTGGCGATTTCGTTCCAATTCACATTCCAAGTAATATTCGGCATGCTAATTACATTGCCGGTTGCCAAATTGCATTATCTCTTATAGTTTCCGAGATATGGACTATCGATAATTTACACCTTAGGCTCTGCTTCTAACTTGGGCCCAAATTGTAAAATGGTCTTATCTATTGGCGATTTCGTTCCAATTCACATTCCAAGTAATATTCGGCATGCTAATTACATTGCCTGTTGCCAAATTGCATTATCTCTTATATTTTCCGAGATATGGACTATCGATAATTTACACCATAGGCTCTGCTTCTAACTTGGGCCCAAATTGTAAAATGGTCTTATCTATTGGCGATTTCGTTCCAATTCACATTCCAAGTAATATTCGGCATGCTAATTACATTGCCGGTTGCCAAATTGCATTATCTCTTATAGTTTCCGAGATATGGACTATCGATAATTTACACCTTAGGCTCTGCTTCTAACTTGGGCCCAAATTGTAAAATGGTCTTATCTATTGGCGATTTCGTCCCAATTCACATTCCAAGTGATATTCGGCATGCTAATTACATTGCCGGTTGCGAAATTGCATTATCTCTTATAGTTTCCGAGATATGGACTATCGATAATTTACACCTTAGGCTCTGCTTCTAACTTGGGCCCAAATTGTAAAATGGTCTTATCTATTGGCGATTTCGTTCCAATTCACATTCCAAGTAATATTCGGCATGCTAATTACATTGCCGGTTGCCAAATTGCATTATCTCTTATAGTTTCCGAGATATGGACTATCGATAATTTACACCTTAGGCTCTGCTTCTAACTTGGGCCCAAATTGTAAAATGGTCTTATCTATTGGCGATTTCGTCCCAATTCACATTCCAAGTGATATTCGGCGTGCTAATTACATTGCCGGTTGCGAAATTGCATTATCTCTTATAGTTTCCGAGATATGGACTATCAATAATTTACACCTTAGGCTCTGCTTCTAACTTGGGCCCAAATTGTAAAATGGTCTTATCTATTGGCGATTTCGTTCCAATTCACATTCCAAGTAATATTCGGCATTCTAATTACATTGCCGGTTGCCAAATTGCATTATCTCTTATAGTTTCCGAGATATGGACTATCGATAATTTACACCTTAGGCTCTGCTTCTAACTTGGGCCCAAATTGTAAAATGGTCTTATCTATTGGCGATTTCGTCCCAATTCACATTCCAAGTGATATTCGGCATGCTAATTACATTGCCGGTTACCAAATTGCATTATCTCTTATAGTTTCCGAGATATGGACTATCGATAATTTACACCTTAGGCTCTGCTTCTAACTTGGGCCCAAATTGTAAAATGGTCTTATCTATTGGCGATTTCGTTCCAATTCACATTCCAAGTAATATTCGGCATGCTAATTACATTGCCGGTTGCCAAATTGCATTATCTCTTATAGTTTCCGAGATATGGACTATCGATAATTTACACCTTAGGCTCTGCTTCTAACTTGGGCCCAAATTGTAAAATGGTCTTATCTATTGGCGATTTCGTCCCAATTCACATTCCAAGTGATATTCGGCATGCTAATTACATTGCCGGTTGCGAAATTGCATTATCTCTTATAGTTTCCGAGATATGGACTATCAATAATTTACACCTTAGGCTCTGCTTCTAACTTGGGCCCAAATTGTAAAATGGTTTTATCTATTGGCGATTTCGTTCCAATTCACATTCCAAGTAATATTCGGCATGCTAATTACATTGCCGGTTGCCAAATTGCATTATCTCTTATAGTTTCCGAGATATGGACTATCGATAATTTACACCTTAGGCTCTGCTTCTAACTTGGGCCCAAATTGTAAAATGGTCTTATCTATTGGCGATTTCGTCCCAATTCACATTCCAAGTGATATTCGGCATGCTAATTACATTGCCGGTTGCGAAATTGCATTATCTCTTATAGTTTCCGAGATATGGACTATCAATAATTTACACCTTAGGCTCTGCTTCTAACTTGGGCCCAAATTGTAAAATGGTCTTATCTAGTGGCGATTTCGTTCCAATTCACATTCCAAGTAAAATTCGGCATGCTAATTACATTGCCGGTTGCCAAAATGCATTATCTCTTATAGTTTCCGAGATATGGACTATCGATAATTTACACCTTAGGCTCTGCTTCTAACTTGGGCCCAAATTGTAAAATGGTCTTATCTATTGGCGATTTCGTCCCAATTCACATTCCAAGTGATATTCGGCATGCTAATTACATTGCCGGTTACCAAATTGCATTATCTCTTATAGTTTCCGAGATATGGACTATCGATAATTTACACCTTAGGCTCTGCTTCTAACTTGGGCCCAAATTGTAAAATGGTCTTATCTATTGGCGATTTCGTTCCAATTCACATTCCAAGTAATATTCGGCATGCTAATTACATTGCCGGTTGCCAAATTGCATTATCTCTTATAGTTTCCGAGATATGGACTATCGATAATTTACACCTTAGGCTCTGCTTCTAACTTGGGCCCAAATTGTAAAATGGTCTTATCTATTGGCGATTTCGTCCCAATTCACATTCCAAGTGATATTCGGCATGCTAATTACATTGCCGGTTGCGAAATTGTATTATCACTTATAGTTTCCGAGATATGGACTATCAATAATTTACACCTTAGGCTCTGCTTCTAACTTGGGCCCAAATTGTAAAATGGTCTTATCTATTATCGATTTCGTTCCAATTCACATTCCAAGTAATATTCGGCATGCTAATTACATTGCCGGTTGCCAAATTGCATTATCTCTTATAGTTTCCGAGATATGGACTATCGATTATTTACACCTTAGGCTCTGCTTCTAACTTGGGCCCAAATTGTAAAATGGTCTTATCTATTGGCGATTTCGTTCCAATTCACATTCCAAGTAATATTCGGCATGCTAATTACATTGCCGGTTGCCAAATTGCATTATCTCTTATAGTTTCCGAGATATGGACTATCGATAATTTACACCTTAGGCTCTGCTTCTAACTTGGGCCCAAATTGTAAAATGGTCTTATCTATTGGCGATTTCGTTCCAATTCCCATTCCAAGTAATATTCGGCATGCTAATTACATTGCCGGTTGCCAAATTGCATTATCTCTTATAGTTTCCGAGATATGGACTATCGATAATTTACACCATAGGCTCTGCTTCTATCTTGGGCCCAAATTGTAAAATGGTCTTATCTATTGGCTATTTCGTTCCAATTCACATTCCAAGTAATATTCGGCATGCTAATTACATTGCCGGTTGCCAAATTGCATTATCTCTTATAGTTTCCGAGATATGGACTATCGATAATTTACACCTTAGGCTCTGCTTCTAACTTGCTCCCAAATTGTAAAATGGTCTTATCTATTGGCGATTTCGTTCCAATTCACATTCCAAGTAATATTCGGCATGCTAATTACATTGCCGGTTGCCAAATTGCATTATCTCTTATAGTTTCCGAGATATGGACTATCGATAATTTACACCTTAGGCTCTGCTTCTAACTTGGGCCCAAATTGTAAAATGGTCTTATCTATTGGCGATTTCGTTCCAATTCACATTCCAAATAATATTCGGCATGCTAATTACATTGCTGGTTGCCAAATTGAATTATCTCTTATAGTTTCCGAGATATGGACTATCGATAATTTACACCTTAGGCTCTGCTTCTAACTTGGGCCCAAATTGTAAAATGGTCTTACCTATTGGCGATTTCGTTCCAATTCACATTCCAAGTAATATTCGGCATGCTAATTACATTGCCGGTTGCCAAATTGCATTATCTCTTATAGTTTCCGAGATATGGACTATCGATAATTTACACCTTAGGCTCTGCTTCTAACTTATGCCCAAATTGTAAAATGGTCTTATCTATTGGCGATTTCGTTCCAATTCACATTCCAAGTAATATTCGGCATGCTAATTACATTGCCGGTTGCCAAATTGCATTATCTCTTATAGTTTCCGAGATATGGACTATCGATAATTTACACCTTAGGCTCTGCTTCTAACTTGGGCCCAAATTGTAAAATGGTCTTATCTATTGGCGATTTCGTTCCAATTCACATTCCAAGTAATATTCGGCATGCTAATTACATTGCCGGTTGCCAAATTGCATTATCTCTTATAGTTTCCGAGATATGGACTATCGATAATTTACACCTTAGGCTCTGCTTCTAACTTGGGCCCAAATTGTAAAATGGTCTTATCTATTGGCGATTTCGTTCCAATTCACATTCCAAGTAATATTCGGCATGCTAATTACATTGCCGGTTGCCAAATTGCATTATCTCTTATAGTTTCCGAGATATGGACTATCGATAATTTACACCTTAGGCTCTGCTTCTAACTTGGGCCCAAATTGTAAAATGGTCTTATCTATTGGCGATTTCGTCCCAATTCACATTCCAAGTGATATTCGGCGTGCTAATTACATTGCCGGTCGCGAAATTGCATTATCTCTTATAGTTTCCGAGATATGGACTATCAATAATTTACACCTTAGGCTCTGCTTCTAACTTGGGCCCAAATTGTAAAATGGTCTTATCTATTGGCGATTTTGTTCCAATTCACATTCCAAGTAATATTCGGCATGCTAATTACATTGCCGGTTGCCAAATTGCATTATCTCTTATAGTTTCCGAGATATGGACTATCAATAATTTACACCTTAGGCTCTGCTTCTAACTTGGGCCCAAATTGTAAAATGGTCTTATCTATTGGCGATTTCGTTCCAATTCACATTCCAAGTAATATTCGGCATGCTAATTACATTGCCGGTTGCCAAATTGCATTATCTCTTATAGTTTCCGAGATATGGACTATCGATAATTTACACCATAGGCTCTGCTTCTAACTTGGGCCCAAATTGTAAAATGGTCTTATCTATTGGCGATTTCGTTCCAATTCACATTCCAAGTAATATTCGGCATGCTAATTACATTGCCGGTTGCCAAATTGCATTATCTCTTATAGTTTCCGAGATATGGACTATCGATAATTTACACCTTAGGCTCTGCTTCTAACTTGCTCCTAAATTGTAAAATGGTCTTATCTATTGGCGATTTCGTTCCAATTCACATTCCAAGTAATATTCGGCATGCTAATTACATTGCCGGTTGCCAAATTGCATTATCTCTTATAGTTTCCGAGATATGGACTACCGATAATTTACACCTTAGGCTCTGCTTCTAACTTGGGCCCAAATTGTAAAATGGTCTTATCTATTGGCGATTTCGTTCCAATTCACATTCCAAGTAATATTCGGCATGCTAATTACATTGCCGGTTGCCAAATTGAATTATCTCTTATAGTTTCCGAGATATGGACTATCGATAATTTACACCTTAGGCTCTGCTTCTAACTTGGGCCCAAATTGTAAAATGGTCTTACCTATTGGCGATTTCGTTCCAATTCACATTCCAAGTATTATTCGGCATGCTAATTACATTGCCGGTTGCCAAATTGAATTATCTCTTATAGTTTCCGAGATATGGACTATCGATAATTTACACCTTAGGCTCTGCTTCTGACTTGGGCCCAAATTGTAAAATGGTCTTATCTATTGGCGATTTCGTTCCAATTCACATTCCAAGTAATATTCGGCATGCTAATTACATTGCCGGTTGCCAAATTGCATTATCTCTTATAGTTTCCGAGATACGGACTATCGATAATTTACACCTTAGGCTCTGCTTCTAACTTGGGCCCAAATTGTAAAATGGTCTTACCTATTGGCGATTTCGTTCCAATTCACATTCCAAGTGATATTCGGCATGCTAATTACATTGCCGGTTGCGAAATTGCATTATCTCTTATAGTTTCCGAGATATGGACTATCAATAATTTACACCTTAGGCTCTGCTTCTAACTTGGGCCCAAATTGTAAAATGGTCTTATCTATTGGCGATTTCGTTCCAATTCACATTCCAAGTAATATTCGGCATGCTAATTACATTGCCGGTTGCCAAATTGAATTATCTCTTATAGTTTCCGAGATATGGACTATCGATAATTTACACCTTAGGCTCTGCTTCTAACTTGGGCCCAAATTGTAAAATGGTCTTACCTATTGGCGATTTCGTTCCAATTCACATTCCAAGTAATATTCGGCATGCTAATTACATTGCCGGTTGCCGAATTGCATTATCTCTTATAGTTTCCGAGATATGGACTATCGATAATTTACACCTTAGGCTCTGCTACTATCTTATGCCCAAATTGTAAAATGGTCTTATCTATTGGCGATTTCGTTCCAATTCACATTCCAAGTAATATTCGGCATGCTAATTACATTGCCGGTTGCCAAATTACATTATCTCTTATAGTTTCCGAGATATGGATTATCGATAATTTACACCTTAGGCTCTGCTTCTAACTTGGGCCCAAATTGTAAAATGGTCTTCTCTATTGGCGATTTCGTTCCAATTCACATTCCAAGATATTCGGCATGCTAATTACATTGCCGGTTGCCAAATTGAATTATCTCTTATAGTTTCCGAGATATGGACTATCGATAATTTACACCATAGGCTCTGCTTCTAACTTGGGTCCAAATTGTAAAATGGTCTTATCTATTGGCGATTTCGTTCCAATTCACATTCCAAGTAATATTCGGCATGCTAATTACATTGCCGGTTGCCAAATTGCATTATCTCTTATAGTTTCCGAGATATGGACTATCGATAATTTACACCTTAGGCTCTGCTTCTAACTTGGGCCCAAATTGTAAAATGGTCTTATCTATTGGCGATTTCGTCCCAATTCACATTCCAAGTGATATTCGGCATGCTAATTACATTGCCGGTTGCGAAATTGCATTATCTCTTATAGTTTCCGAGATATGGACTATCAATAATTTACACCTTAGGCTCTGCTTCTAACTTGGGCCCAAATTGTAAAATGGTCTTATCTATTGGCGATTTCGTTCCAATTCACATTCCAAGTAATATTCGGCATGCTAATTACATTGCCGGTTGCCAAATTGCATTATCTCTTATAGTTTCCGAGATATGGACTATCGATAATTTACACCTTAGGCTCTGCTTCTAACTTGGGCCCAAATTGTAAAATGGTCTTATCTATTAGCGATTTCGTTCCAATTCACATTCCAAGTAATATTCGGCATGCTAATTACATTGCCGGTTGCCAAATTGCATTATCTCTTATAGTTTCCGAGATATGGACTATCGATAATTTACACCTTAGGCTCTGCTTCTAACTTGGGCCCAAATTGTAAAATGGTCTTATCTATTGGCGATTTCGTTCCAATTCACATTCCAAGTAATATTCGGCATGCTAATTACATTGCCGGTTGCCAAATTGCATTATCTCTTATATTTTCCGAGATATGGACTATCGATAATTTACACCATAGGCTCTGCTTCTAACTTGGGCCCAAATTGTAAAATGGTCTTATCTATTGGCGATTTCGTTCCAATTCACATTCCAAGTAATATTCGGCATGCTAATTACATTGCCGGTTGCCAAATTGCATTATCTCTTATAGTTTCCGAGATATGGACTATCGATAATTTACACCTTAGGCTCTGCTTCTAACTTGGGCCCAAATTGTAAAATGGTCTTATCTATTGGCGATTTCGTTCCAATTCACATTCCAAGTAATATTCGGCATGCTAATTACATTGCCGGTTGCCAAATTGCATTATCTCTTATAGTTTCCGAGATATGGACTATCGATAATTTACACCTTAGGCTCTGCTTCTAACTTGGGCCCAAATTGTAAAATGGTCTTATCTATTGGCGATTTCGTCCCAATTCACATTCCAAGTGATATTCGGCGTGCTAATTACATTGCCGGTTGCGAAATTGCATTATCTCTTATAGTTTCCGAGATATGGACTATCAATAATTTACACCTTAGGCTCTGCTTCTAACTTGGGCCCAAATTGTAAAATGGTCTTATCTATTGGCGATTTCGTTCCAATTCACATTCCAAGTAATATTCGGCATGCTAATTACATTGCCGGTTGCCAAATTGCATTATCTCTTATAGTTTCCGAGATATGGACTATCAATAATTTACACTTTAGGCTCTGCTTCTAACTTGGGCCCAAATTGTAAAATGGTCTTATCTATTGGCGATTTCGTTCCAATTCACATTCCAAGTAATATTCGGCATGCTAATTACATTGCCGGTTGCCAAATTGCATTATCTCTTATAGTTTCCGAGATATGGACTATCGATAATTTACACCTTAGGCTCTGCTTCTAACTTGGGCCCAAATTGTAAAATTGTCTTATCTATTGGCGATTTCGTTGCAATTCACATTCCAAGTAATATTCGGCATGCAAATTACATTGCCGGTTGCCAAATTGCATTATCTCTTATAGTTTCCGAGATATGGGCTATCGATTATTTACACCTTAGGCTCTGCTTCTAACTTGGGCCCAAATTGTAAAATGGTCTTATCTATTGGCGATTTCGTTCCAATTCACATTCCAAGTAATATTCGGCATGCTAATTACATTGCCGGTTGCCAAATTGCATTATCTCTTATAGTTTCCGAGATATGGACTATCGATAATTTACACCTTAGGCTCTGCTTCTAACTTGGGCCCAAATTGTAAAATGATCTTATCTATTGGCGATTTCGTTCCAATTCACATTCCAAGTAATATTCGGCATGCTAATTACATTGCCGGTTGCCAAATTGCATTATCTCTTATAGTTTCCGAGATATGGACTATCGATAATTTACACCTTAGGCTCTGCTTCTAACTTGGGCCCAAATTGTAAAATGGTCTTACCTATTGGCGATTTCGTTGCAATTCACACTCCAAGTAATATTCGGCATGCTAATTACATTGCCGGTTGCGAAATTGCATTATCTCTTATAGTTTCCGAGATATGGACTATCAATAATTTACAACTTAGGCTCTGCTTCTAACTTGGGCCCAAATTGTAAAATGGTCTTATCTATTGGCGATTTCGTTCCAATTCACATTCCAAGTAATATTCGGCATGCTAATTACATTGCCGGTTGCCAAATTGCATTATCTCTTATAGTTTCCGAGATATGGACTATCGATAATTTACACCTTAGGCTCTGCTTCTAACATGGGCCCAAATTGTAAAATGGTCTTATCTATTGGCGATTTCGTTCCAATTCACATTCCAGGTAATATTCGGCATGCTAATTACATTGCCGGTTGCCAAATTGCATTATCTCTTATAGTTTCCGAGATATGGACTATCGATAATTTACACCTTAGGTTCTGCTTCTAACTTGGGCCCAAATTGTAAAATGGTCTTATCTATTGGCGATTTCGTTCCAATTCACATTCCAAGTAATATTCGGCATGCTAATTACATTGCCGGTTGCCAAATTGCATTATCTCTTATAGTTTCCGAGATATGGACTATCGATAATTTACACCTTAGGCTCTGCTTCTAACTTGGGCCCAAATTGTAAAATGGTCTTCTCTATTGGCGATTTCGTTCCAATTCACATTCCAAGTAATATTCGGCATGCTAATTACATTGCCGGTTGCCAAATTGCATTATCTCTTATAGTTTCCGAGATATGGACTATCCATAATTTACACCTTAGGCTCTGCTTCTAACTTGGGCCCAAATTGTAAAATGGTCTTATCTATTGGCGATTTCGTTCCAATTCACATTCCAAGTAATATTCGGCATGCTAATTACATTGCCGGTTGCCAAATTGAATTATCTCTTATAGTTTCCGAGATATGGACTATCGATAATTTACACCTTAGGCTCTGCTTCTAACTTGGGCCCAAATTGTAAAATGGTCTTACCTATTGGCGATTTCGTTCCAATTCACATTCCAAGTAATATTCGGCATGCTAATTACATTGCCGGTTGCCAAATTGCATTATCTCTTATAGTTTCCGAGATATGGACTATCGATAATTTACACCTTAGGCTCTGCTTCTAACTTGGGCCCAAATTGTAAAATGGCCTTATCTATTGGCGATTTCGTTCCAATTCACATTCCAAGTAATATTCAGCATGCTAATTACATTGCCGGTTGCCAAATTGCATTATCTCTTATAGTTTCCGAGATATGGACTATCGATAATTTACACCTTAGGCTCTGCTTCTAACTTGGGCCCAAATTGTAAAATGGTCTTATCTATTGGCGATTTCGTTCCAATTCACATTCCAAGTAATATTCGGCATACTAATTACATTGCCGGTTGCCAAATTGCATTATCTCTTATAGTTTCCGAGATATGGACTATCGATAATTTACACCATAGGCTCTGCTTCTAACTTGAGCCCAAATTGTAAAATGGTCTTATCTATTGGCGATTTCGTTCCAATTCAAATTCCAAGTAATATTCGGCATGCTAATTACATTGCCGGTTGCCAAATTGCATTATCTCTTATAGTTTCCGAGATATGGACTATCGATAATTTACACCATAGGCTCTGCTTCTAACTTGGGCCCAAATTGTAAAATGGTCTTATCCATTGGCGATTTCGTTCCAATTCACATTCCAAGTAATATTCGGCATGCTAATTACATTGCCGGTTGCCAAATTGCATTATCTCTTATAGTTTCCGAGATATGGACTATCGATAATTTACACCTTAGGCTCTGCTTCTAACTTGCTCCCAAATTGTAAAATGGTCTTATCTATTGGCGATTTCGTTCCAATTCACAGTCCAAGTAATATTCGGCATGCTAATTACATTGCCGGTTGCCAAATTGCATTATCTCTTATAGTTTCCGAGATATGGACTATCGATAATTTACACCTTAGGCTCTGCTTCTAACTTGGGCCCAAATTGTAAAATGGTCTTATCTATTAGCGATTTCGTTCCAATTCACATTCCAAGTAATATTCGGCATGCTAATTACATTGCCGGTTGCCAAATTGAATTATCTCTTATAGTTTCCGAGATATGGACTATCGATAATTTACACCTTAGGCTCTGCTTCTAACTTGGGCCCAAATTGTAAAATGGTCTTACCTATTGGCGATTTCGTTCCAATTCACATTCCAAGTAATATTCGGCATGCTAATTACATTGCCGGTTGCCAAATTGCATTATCTCTTATAGTTTCCGAGATATGGACTATCGATAATTTACACCTTAGGCTCTGCTTCTAACTTGGGCCCAAATTGTAAAATGGTCTTATCTATTGGCGATTTCGTTCCAATTCACATTCCAAGTAATATTCGGCATGCTAATTACATTGCCGGTTGCCAAATTGCATTATCTCTTATAGTTTCCGAGATATGGACTATCGATAATTTACACCTTAGGCTCTGCTTCTAACTTGGGCCCAAATTGTAAAATGGTCTTATCTATTGGCGATTTCGTTCCAATTCACATTCCAAGTAATATTCGGCATGCTAATTACATTGCCGGTTGCCAAATTGCATTATCTCTTATATTTTCCGAGATATGGACTATCGATAATTTACACCATAGGCTCTGCTTCTAACTTGGGCCCAAATTGTAAAATGGTCTTATCTATTGGCGATTTCGTTCCAATTCACATTCCAAGTAATATTCGGCATGCTAATTACATTGCCGGTTGCCAAATTGCATTATCTCTTATAGTTTCCGAGATATGGACTATCGATAATTTACACCTTAGGCTCTGCTTCTAACTTGGGCCCAAATTGTAAAATGGTCTTATCTATTGGCGATTTCGTCCCAATTCACATTCCAAGTGATATTCGGCATGCTAATTACATTGCCGGTTGCGAAATTGCATTATCTCTTATAGTTTCCGAGATATGGACTATCGATAATTTACACCTTAGGCTCTGCTTCTAACTTGGGCCCAAATTGTAAAATGGTCTTATCTATTGGCGATTTCGTTCCAATTCACATTCCAAGTAATATTCGGCATGCTAATTACATTGCCGGTTGCCAAATTGCATTATCTCTTATAGTTTCCGAGATATGGACTATCGATAATTTACACCTTAGGCTCTGCTTCTAACTTGGGCCCAAATTGTAAAATGGTCTTATCTATTGGCGATTTCGTCCCAATTCACATTCCAAGTGATATTCGGCGTGCTAATTACATTGCCGGTTGCGAAATTGCATTATCTCTTATAGTTTCCGAGATATGGACTATCAATAATTTACACCTTAGGCTCTGCTTCTAACTTGGGCCCAAATTGTAAAATGGTCTTATCTATTGGCGATTTCGTTCCAATTCACATTCCAAGTAATATTCGGCATGCTAATTACATTGCCGGTTGCCAAATTGCATTATCTCTTATAGTTTCCGAGATATGGACTATCGATAATTTACACCTTAGGCTCTGCTTCTAACTTGGGCCCAAATTGTAAAATGGTCTTATCTATTGGCGATTTCGTCCCAATTCACATTCCAAGTGATATTCGGCATGCTAATTACATTGCCGGTTACCAAATTGCATTATCTCTTATAGTTTCCGAGATATGGACTATCGATAATTTACACCTTAGGCTCTGCTTCTAACTTGGGCCCAAATTGTAAAATGGTCTTATCTATTGGCGATTTCGTTCCAATTCACATTCCAAGTAATATTCGGCATGCTAATTACATTGCCGGTTGCCAAATTGCATTATCTCTTATAGTTTCCGAGATATGGACTATCGATAATTTACACCTTAGGCTCTGCTTCTAACTTGGGCCCAAATTGTAAAATGGTCTTATCTATTGGCGATTTCGTCCCAATTCACATTCCAAGTGATATTCGGCATGCTAATTACATTGCCGGTTGCGAAATTGCATTATCTCTTATAGTTTCCGAGATATGGACTATCAATAATTTACACCTTAGGCTCTGCTTCTAACTTGGGCCCAAATTGTAAAATGGTTTTATCTATTGGCGATTTCGTTCCAATTCACATTCCAAGTAATATTCGGCATGCTAATTACATTGCCGGTTGCCAAATTGCATTATCTCTTATAGTTTCCGAGATATGGACT
The DNA here is from genome assembly GCF_030347505.1 of Rhynchophorus ferrugineus. Taxonomy (NCBI): domain Eukaryota; kingdom Metazoa; phylum Arthropoda; class Insecta; order Coleoptera; family Curculionidae; genus Rhynchophorus; species Rhynchophorus ferrugineus. Next base: position 231,432 of record NW_027472658.1, on the reverse strand, counting down.
ATCGATAATTTACACCTTAGGCTCTGCTTCTAACTTGGGCCCAAATTGTAAAATGGTCTTATCTATTGGCGATTTCGTCCCAATTCACATTCCAAGTGATATTCGGCATGCTAATTACATTGCCGGTTGCGAAATTGCATTATCTCTTATAGCTTCCGAGATATGGACTATCAATAATTTACACCTTAGGCTCTGCTTCTAACTTGGGCCCAAATTGTAAAATGGTCTTATCTAGTGGCGATTTCGTTCCAATTCACATTCCAAGTAAAATTCGGCATGCTAATTACATTGCCGGTTGCCAAATTGCATTATCTCTTATAGTTTCCGAGATATGGACTATCGATAATTTACACCTTAGGCTCTGCTTCTAACTTGGGCCCAAATTGTAAAATGGTCTTATCTATTGGCGATTTCGTCCCAATTCACATTCCAAGTGATATTCGGCATGCTAATTACATTGCCGGTTACCAAATTGCATTATCTCTTATAGTTTCCGAGATATGGACTATCGATAATTTACACCTTAGGCTCTGCTTCTAACTTGGGCCCAAATTGTAAAATGGTCTTATCTATTGGCGATTTCGTTCCAATTCACATTCCAAGTAATATTCGGCATGCTAATTACATTGCCGGTTGCCAAATTGCATTATCTCTTATAGTTTCCGAGATATGGACTATCGATAATTTACACCTTAGGCCCTGCTTCTAACTTGGGCCCAAATTGTAAAATGGTCTTATCTATTGGCGATTTCGTCCCAATTCACATTCCAAGTGATATTCGGCATGCTAATTACATTGCCGGTTGCGAAATTGCATTATCTCTTATAGTTTCCGAGATATGGACTATCAATAATTTACACCTTAGGCTCTGCTTCTAACTTGGGCCCAAATTGTAAAATGGTCTTATCTATTATCGATTTCGTTCCAATTCACATTCCAAGTAATATTCGGCATGCTAATTACATTGCCGGTTGCCAAATTGCATTATCTCTTATAGTTTCCGAGATATGGACTATCGATAATTTACACCTTAGTCTCTGCTTCTAACTTGGGCCCAAATTGTAAAATGGTCTTATCTATTGGCGATTTCGTTCCAATTCACATTCCAAGTAATATTCGGCATGCTAATTACATTGCCGGTTGCCAAATTGCATTATCTCTTATAGTTTCCGAGATATGGACTATCGATAATTTACACCTTAGGCTCTGCTTCTAACTTGGGCCCAAATTGTAAAATGGTCTTATCTATTGGCGATTTCGTTCCAATTCCCATTCCAAGTAATATTCGGCATGCTAATTACATTGCCGGTTGCCAAATTGCATTATCTCTTATAGTTTCCGAGATATGGACTATCGATAATTTACACCATAGGCTCTGCTTCTATCTTGGGCCCAAATTGTAAAATGGTCTTATCTATTGGCTATTTCGTTCCAATTCACATTCCAAGTAATATTCGGCATGCTAATTACATTGCCGGTTGCCAAATTGCATTATCTCTTATAGTTTCCGAGATATGGACTATCGATAATTTACACCTTAGGCTCTGCTTCTAACTTGGGCCCAAATTGTAAAATGGTCTTATCTATTGGCGATTTCGTTCCAATTCACATTCCAAATAATATTCGGCATGCTAATTACATTGCTGGTTGCCAAATTGAATTATCTCTTATAGTTTCCGAGATATGGACTATCGATAATTTACACCTTAGGCTCTGCTTCTAACTTGGGCCCAAATTGTAAAATGGTCTTACCTATTGGCGATTTCGTTACAATTCACATTCCAAGTAATATTCGGCATGCTAATTACATTGCCGGTTGCCAAATTGCCTTATCTCTTATAGTTTCCGAGATATGGACTATCGATAATTTACACCTTAGGCTCTGCTTCTAACTTATGCCCAAATTGTAAAATGGTCTTATCTATTGGCGATTTCGTTCCAATTCACATTCCAAGTAATATTCGGCATGCTAATTACATTGCCGGTTGCCAAATTGCATTATCTCTTATAGTTTCCGAGATATGGACTATCGATAATTTACACCTTAGGCTCTGCTTCTAACTTGGGCCCAAATTGTAAAATGGTCTTATCTATTGGCGATTTCGTTCCAATTCACATTCCAAGTAATATTCGGCATGCTAATTACATTGCCGGTTGCCAAATTGAATTATCTCTTATAGTTTCCGAGATATGGACTATCGATAATTTACACCTTAGGCTCTGCTTCTAACTTGGGCCCAAATTGTAAAATGGTCTTACCTATTGGCAATTTCGTTCCAATTCACATTCCAAGTATTATTCGGCATGCTAATTACATTGCCGATTGCCAAATTGAATTATCTCTTATAGTTTCCGAGATATGGACTATCGATAATTTACACCTTAGGCTCTGCTTCTGACTTGGGCCCAAATTGTAAAATGGTCTTATCTATTGGCGATTTCGTTCCAATTCACATTCCAAGTAATATTCGGCATGCTAATTACATTGCCGGTTGCCAAATTGCATTATCTCTTATAGTTTCCGAGATACGGACTATCGATAATTTACACCTTAGGCTCTGCTTCTAACTTGGGCCCAAATTGTAAAATGGTCTTACCTATTGGCGATTTCGTTCCAATTCACATTCCAAGTGATATTCGGCATGCTAATTACATTGCCGGTTGCGAAATTGCATTATCTCTTATAGTTTCCGAGATATGGACTATCAATAATTTACACCTTAGGCTCTGCTTCTAACTTGGGCCCAAATTGTAAAATGGTCTTATCTATTGGCGATTTCGTTCCAATTCACATTCCAAGTAATATTCGGCATGCTAATTACATTGCCGGTTGCCAAATTGCATTATCTCTTATAGTTTCCGAGATATGGACTATCGATAATTTACACCTTAGGCTCTGCTTCTAACTTGGGCCCAAATTGTAAAATTGTCTTATCTATTGGCGATTTCGTTGCAATTCACATTCCAAGTAATATTCGGCATGCTAATTACATTGCCGGTTGCCAAATTGCATTATCTCTTATAGTTTCCGAGATATGGACTATCGATAATTTACACCTTAGGCTCTGCTTCTAACTTGGGCCCAAATTGTAAAATGGTCTTATCTATTGGCGATTTCGTCCCAATTCACATTCCAAGTAATATTCGGCATGCTAATTACATTGCCGGTTACCAAATTGCATTATCTCTTATAGTTTCCGAGATATGGACTATCGATAATTTACACCTTAGGCTCTGCTTCTAACTTGGGCCCAAATTGTAAAATGGTCTTATCTATTGGCGATTTCGTCCCAATTCACATTCCAAGTGATATTCGGCATGCTAATTACATTGCCGGTTGCGAAATTGCATTATCTCTTATAGTTTCCGAGATATGGACTATCCATAATTTACACCTTAGGCTCTGCTTCTAACTTGGGCCCAAATTGTAAAATGGTCTTATCTATTGGCGATTTCGTTCCAATTCACATTCCAAGTAATATTCGGCATGCTAATTACATTGCCGTTTGCCAAATTGCATTATCTCTTATAGTTTCCGAGATATGGACTATCGATAATTTACACCTTAGGCTCTGCTTCTAACTTGGGCCGAAATTGTAAAATGGTCTTATCTATTGGCGATTTCGTTCCAATTCACATTCCAAGTAATATTCGGCATGCTAATTACATTGCCGGTTGCCAAATTGCATTATCTCTTATAGTTTCCGAGATATGGACTATCGATAATTTACACCTTAGGCTCTGCTTCTAACTTGGGCCCAAATTGTAAAATGGTCTTATCTATTGGCGATTTCGTTCCAATTCACATTCCAAGTAATATTCGGCATGCTAATTACATTGCCGGTTGCCAAATTGCATTATCTCTTATAGTTTCCGAGATATGGACTATCGATAATTTACACCATAGGCTCTGCTTCTAACTTGGGCCCAAATTGTAAAATGGTCTTATCTATTGGCGATTTCGTTCCAATTCACATTCCAAGTAATATTCGGCATGCTAATTACATTGCCGGTTGCCAAATTGCATTATCTCTTATAGTTTCCGAGATATGGACTATCGATAATTTACACCTTAGGCTCTGCTTCTAACTTGCTCCCAAATTGTAAAATGGTCTTATCTATTGGCGATTTCGTTCCAATTCACATTCCAAGTAATATTCGGCATGCTAATTACATTGCCGGTTGCCAAATTGCATTATCTCTTATAGTTTCCGAGATATGGACTATCGATAATTTACACCTTAGGCTCTGCTTCTAACTTGGGCCCAAATTGTAAAATGGTCTTATCTATTGGCGATTTCGTCCCAATTCACATTCCAAGTAATATTCGGCATGCTAATTACATTGCCGGTTGCCAAATTGCATTATCTCTTATAGTTTCCGAGATATGGACTATCGATAATTTACACCTTAGGCTCTGCTTCTAACTTGGGCCCAAATTGTAAAATGGTCTTATCTATTGGCGATTTCGTCCCAATTCACATTCCAAGTGATATTCGGCGTGCTAATTACATTGCCGGTTGCGAAATTGCATTATCTCTTATAGTTTCCGAGATATGGACTATCAATAATTTACACCTTAGGCTCTGCTTCTAACTTGGGCCCAAATTGTAAAATGGTCTTATCTATTGGCGATTTCGTTCCAATTCACATTCCAAGTAATATTCGGCATGCTAATTACATTGCCGGTTGCCAAATTGCATTATCTCTTATAGTTTCCGAGATATGGACTATCAATAATTTACACCTTAGGCTCTGCTTCTAACTTGGGCCCAAATTGTAAAATGGTCTTATCTATTGGCGATTTCGTTCCAATTCACATTCCAAGTAATATTCGGCATGCTAATTACATTGCCGGTTGCCAAATTGCATTATCTCTTATAGTTTCCGAGATATGGACTATCGATAATTTACACCTTAGGCTCTGCTTCTAACTTGGGCCCAAATTGTAAAATTGTCTTATCTATTGGCGATTTCGTTGCAATTCACATTCCAAGTAATATTCGGCATGCAAATTACATTGCCGGTTGCCAAATTGCATTATCTCTTATAGTTTCCGAGATATGGGCTATCGATTATTTACACCTTAGGCTCTGCTTCTAACTTGGGCCCAAATTGTAAAATGGTCTTATCTATTGGCGATTTCGTTCCAATTCACATTCCAAGTAATATTCGGCATGCTAATTACATTGCCGGTTGCCAAATTGCATTATCTCTTATAGTTTCCGAGATATGGACTATCGATAATTTACACCTTAGGCTCTGCTTCTAACTTGGGCCCAAATTGTAAAATGATCTTATCTATTGGCGATTTCGTTCCAATTCACATTCCAAGTAATATTCGGCATGCTAATTACATTGCCGGTTGCCAAATTGCATTATCTCTTATAGTTTCCGAGATATGGACTATCGATAATTTACACCTTAGGCTCTGCTTCTAACTTGGGCCCAAATTGTAAAATGGTCTTACCTATTGGCGATTTCGTTGCAATTCACACTCCAAGTAATATTCGGCATGCTAATTACATTGCCGGTTGCGAAATTGCATTATCTCTTATAGTTTCCGAGATATGGACTATCAATAATTTACAACTTAGGCTCTGCTTCTAACTTGGGCCCAAATTGTAAAATGGTCTTATCTATTGGCGATTTCGTTCCAATTCACATTCCAAGTAATATTCGGCATGCTAATTACATTGCCGGTTGCCAAATTGCATTATCTCTTATAGTTTCCGAGATATGGACTATCGATAATTTACACCTTAGGCTCTGCTTCTAACATGGGCCCAAATTGTAAAATGGTCTTATCTACTGGCGATTTCGTTCCAATTCACATTCCAGGTAATATTCGGCATGCTAATTACATTGCCGGTTGCCAAATTGCATTATCTCTTATAGTTTCCGAGATATGGACTATCGATAATTTACACCTTAGGTTCTGCTTCTAACTTGGGCCCAAATTGTAAAATGGTCTTATCTATTGGCGATTTCGTTCCAATTCACATTCCAAGTAATATTCGGCATGCTAATTACATTGCCGGTTGCCAAATTGCATTATCTCTTATAGTTTCCGAGATATGGACTATCGATAATTTACACCTTAGGCTCTGCTTCTAACTTGGGCCCAAATTGTAAAATGGTCTTCTCTATTGGCGATTTCGTTCCAATTCACATTCCAAGTAATATTCGGCATGCTAATTACATTGCCGGTTGCCAAATTGCATTATCTCTTATAGTTTCCGAGATATGGACTATCCATAATTTACACCTTAGGCTCTGCTTCTAACTTGGGTCCAAATTGTAAAATGGTCTTATCTATTGGCGATTTCGTTCCAATTCACATTCCAAGTAATATTCGGCATGCTAATTACATTGCCGGTTGCCAAATTGAATTATCTCTTATAGTTTCCGAGATATGGACTATCGATAATTTACACCTTAGGCTCTGCTTCTAACTTGGGCCCAAATTGTAAAATGGCCTTATCTATTGGCGATTTCGTTCCAATTCACATTCCAAGTAATATTCGGCATGCTAATTACATTGCCGGTTGCCAAATTGCATTATCTCTTATAGTTTCCGAGATATGGACTATCGATAATTTACACCATAGGCTCTGCTTCTAACTTGAGCCCAAATTGTAAAATGGTCTTATCTATTGGCGATTTCGTTCCAATTCAAATTCCAAGTAATATTCGGCATGCTAATTACATTGCCGGTTGCCAAATTGCATTATCTCTTATAGTTTCCGAGATATGGACTATCGATAATTTACACCATAGGCTCTGCTTCTAACTTGGGCCCAAATTGTAAAATGGTCTTATCCATTGGCGATTTCGTTCCAATTCACATTCCAAGTAATATTCGGCATGCTAATTACATTGCCGGTTGCCAAATTGCATTATCTCTTATAGTTTCCGAGATATGGACTATCGATAATTTACACCTTAGGCTCTGCTTCTAACTTGCTCCCAAATTGTAAAATGGTCTTATCTATTGGCGATTTCGTTCCAATTCACAGTCCAAGTAATATTCGGCATGCTAATTACATTGCCGGTTGCCAAATTGCATTATCTCTTATAGTTTCCGAGATATGGACTATCGATAATTTACACCTTAGGCTCTGCTTCTAACTTGGGCCCAAATTGTAAAATGGTCTTATCTATTAGCGATTTCGTTCCAATTCACATTCCAAGTAATATTCGGCATGCTAATTACATTGCCGGTTGCCAAATTGAATTATCTCTTATAGTTTCCGAGATATGGACTATCGATAATTTACACCTTAGGCTCTGCTTCTAACTTGGGCCCAAATTGTAAAATGGTCTTACCTATTGGCGATTTCGTTCCAATTCACATTCCAAGTAATATTCGGCATGCTAATTAGATTGCCGGTTGCCAAATTGCATTATCTCTTATAGTTTCCGGGATATGGACTATCGATAATTTACACCTTAGGCTCTGCTTCTAACTTGGGCCCAAATTGTAAAATGGTCTTATCTATTGGCGATTTCGTTCCAATTCACATTCCAAGTAATATTCGGCATGCTAATTACATTGCCGGTTGCCAAATTGCATTATCTCTTATAGTTTCCGAGATATGGACTATCGATAATTTACACCTAAGGCTCTGCTTCTAACTTGGGCCCAAATTGTAAAATGGTCTTATCTATTGGCGATTTCGTTCCAATTCACATTCCAAGTAATATTCGGCATGCTAATTACATTGCCGGTTGCCAAATTGCATTATCTCTTATAGTTTCCGAGATATGGACTATCGATAATTTACACCTTAGGCTCTGCTTCTAACTTGGGCCCAAATTGTAAAATGGTCTTATCTATTGGCGATTTCGTTCCAATTCACATTCCAAGTAATATTCGGCATGCTAATTACATTGCCGGTTGCCAAATTGCATTATCCCTTATAGTTTCCGAGATATGGACTATCGATAATTTACACCTTAGGCTCTGCTTCTAACTTGGGCCCAAATTGTAAAATGGTCTTATCTATTGGCGATTTCGTTCCAATTCACACTACAAGTAATATTCGGCATGCTAATTACATTGCCGGTTGCGAAATTGCATTATCTCTTATAGTTTCCGAGATATGGACTATCGATAATTTACACCTTAGGCTCTGCTTCTAACTTGGGCCCAAATTGTAAAATGGTCTTATCTATTGGCGATTTCGTTCCAATTCACATTCCAAGTAATATTCGGCATGCTAATTACATTGCCGGTTGCCAAATTGCATTATCTCTTATAGTTTCCGAGATATGGACTATCGATAATTTACACCTTAGGCTCTGCTTCTAACTTGGGCCCAAATTGTAAAATGGTCTTATCTATTGGCGATTTCGTTCCAATTCACATTCCAAGTAATATTCGGCATGCTAATTACATTGCCGGTTGCCAAATTGCATTATCTCTTATAGTTTCCGAGATATGGACTATCGATAATTTACACCTTAGGCTCTGCTTCTAACTTGGGCCGAAATTGTAAAATGGTCTTATCTATTGGCGATTTCGTCCCAATTCACATTCCAAGTGATATTCGGCATGCTAATTACATTGCCGGTTGCGAAATTGCATTATCTCTTATAGTTTCCGAGATATGGACTATCAATAATTTACACCTTAGGCTCTGCTTCTAACTTGGGCCCAAATTGTAAAATGGTCTTATCTATTGGCGATTTCGTTCCAATTCACATTCCAAGTAATATTCGGCATGCTAATTACATTGCCGGTTGCCAAATTGCATTATCTCTTATAGTTTCCGAGATATGGACTATCGATAATTTACACCTTAGGCTCTGCTTCTAACTTGGGCCCAAATTGTAAAATGGTCTTATCTATTGGCGATTTCGTTCCAATTCACATTCCAAGTAATATTCGGCATGCTAATTACATTGCCGGTTGCCAAATTGCATTATCTCTTATAGTTTCCGAGATATGGACTATCGATAATTTACACCTTAGGCTCTGCTTCTAACTTGGGCCCAAATTGTAAAATGGTCTTATCTATTGGCGATTTCGTTCCAATTCACATTCCAAGTAATATTCGGCATGCTAATTACATTGCCGGTTGCCAAATTGCATTATCTCTTATAGTTTCCGAGATATGGACTATCGATAATTTACACCTTAGGCTCTGCTTCTAACTTGGGCCCAAATTGTAAAATGGTCTTATCTATTGGCGATTTCGTTCCAATTCACACTACAAGTAATATTCGGCATGCTAATTACATTGCCGGTTGCGAAATTGCATTATCTCTTATAGTTTCCGAGATATGGACTATCGATAATTTACACCTTAGGCTCTGCTTCTAACTTGGGCCCAAATTGTAAAATGGTCTTATCTATTGGCGATTTCGTTCCAATTCACATTCCAAGTAATATTCGGCATGCTAATTACATTGCCGGTTGCCAAATTGCATTATCTCTTTTAGTTTCCGAGATATGGACTATCGATAATTTACACCTTAGGCTCTGCTTCTAACTTGGGCCCAAATTGTAAAATGGTCTTATCTATTGGCGATTTCGTCCCAATTCACATTCCAAGTGATATTCGGCATGCTAATTACATTGCCGGTTGCGAAATTGCATTATCTCTTATAGTTTCCGAGATATGGACTATCCATAATTTACACCTTAGGCTCTGCTTCTAACTTGGGCCCAAATTGTAAAATGGTCTTATCTATTGGCGATTTCGTTCCAATTCACATTCCAAGTAATATTCGGCTTGCTAATTACATTGCCGGTTGCCAAATTGCATTATCTCTTATAGTTTCCGAGATATGGACTATCGATAATTTACACCTTAGGCTCTGCTTCTAACTTGGGCCCAAATTGTAAAATGGTCTTACCTATTGGCGATTTCGTTCCAATTCACATTCCAAGTAATATTCGGCATGCTAATTACATTGCCGGTTGCTAAATTGCATTATCTCTTATAGTTTCCGAGATATGGACTATCGATAATTTACACCTTAGGCTCTGCTTCTAACTTGGGCCCAAATTGTAAAATGGCCTTATCTATTGGCGATTTCGTTCCAATTCACATTCCAAGTAATATTCGGCATGCTAATTACATTGCCGGTTGCCAAATTGCATTATCTCTTATAGTTTCCGAGATATGGACTATCGATAATTTACACCTTAGGCTCTGCTTCTAACTTGGGCCCAAATTGTAAAATGGTCTTATCTATTGGCGGTTTCGTTCCAATTCACATTCCAAGTAATATTCGGCATGCTAATTACATTGCCGGTTGCCAAATTGCATTATCTCTTATAGTTTCCGAGATATGGACTATCGATAATTTACACCATAGGCTCTGCTTCTAACTTGAGCCCAAATTGTAAAATGGTCTTATCTATTGGCGATTTCGTTCCAATTCAAATTCCAAGTAATATTCGGCATGCTAATTACATTGCCGGTTGCCAAATTGCATTATCTCTTATAGTTTCCGAGATATGGACTATCGATAATTTACACCATAGGCTCTGCTTCTAACTTGGGCCCAAATTGTAAAATGGTCTTATCCATTGGCGATTTCGTTCCAATTCACATTCCAAGTAATATTCGGCATGCTAATTACATTGCCGGTTGCCAAATTGCATTATCTCTTATAGTTTCCGAGATATGGACTATCGATAATTTACACCTTAGGCTCTGCTTCTAACTTGCTCCCAAATTGTAAAATGGTCTTATCTATTGGCGATTTCGTTCCAATTCACAGTCCAAGTAATATTCGGCATGCTAATTACATTGCCGGTTGCCAAATTGCATTATCTCTTATAGTTTCCGAGATATGGACTATCGATAATTTACACCTTAGGCTCTGCTTCTAACTTGGGCCCAAATTGTAAAATGGTCTTATCTATTAGCGATTTCGTTCCAATTCACATTCCAAGTAATATTCGGCATGCTAATTACATTGCCGGTTGCCAAATTGAATTATCTCTTATAGTTTCCGAGATATGGACTATCGATAATTTACACCTTAGGCTCTGCTTCTAACTTGGGCATAAATTGTAAAATGGTCTTACCTATTGGCGATTTCGTTCCAATTCACATTCCAAGTAATATTCGGCATGCTAATTAGATTGCCGGTTGCCAAATTGCATTATCTCTTATAGTTTCCGGGATATGGACTATCGATAATTTACACCTTAGGCTCTGCTTCTAACTTGGGCCCAAATTGTAAAATGGTCTTATCTATTGGCGATTTCGTTCCAATTCACATTCCAAGTAATATTCGGCATGCTAATTACATTGCCGGTTGCCAAATTGCATTATCTCTTATAGTTTCCGAGATATGGACTATCGATAATTTACACCTTAGGCTCTGCTTCTAACTTGGGCCCAAATTGTAAAATGGTCTTATCTATTGGCGATTTCGTTCCAATTCACATTCCAAGTAATATTCGGCATGCTAATTACATTGCCGGTTGCCAAATTGCATTATCTCTTATAGTTTCCGAGATATGGACTATCGATAATTTACACCTTAGGCTCTGCTTCTAACTTGGGCCCAAATTGTAAAATGGTCTTATCTATTGGCGATTTCGTTCCAATTCACATTCCAAGTAATATTCGGCATGCTAATTACATTGCCGGTTGCCAAATTGCATTATCTCTTATAGTTTCCGAGATATGGACTATCGATAATTTACACCTTAGGCTCTGCTTCTAACTTGGGCCCAAATTGTAAAATGGTCTTATCTATTGGCGATTTCGTTCCAATTCACACTACAAGTAATATTCGGCATGCTAATTACATTGCCGGTTGCGAAATTGCATTATCTCTTATAGTTTCCGAGATATGGGCTATCGATAATTTACACCTTAGGCTCTGCTTCTAACTTGGGCCCAAATTGTAAAATGGTCTTATCTATTGGCGATTTCGTTCCAATTCACATTCCAAGTAATATTCGGCATGCTAATTACATTGCCGGTTGCCAAATTGCATTATCTCTTATAGTTTCCGAGATATGGACTATCGATAATTTACACCTTAGGCTCTGCTTCTAACTTGGGCCCAAATTGTAAAATGGTCTTATCTATTGGCGATTTCGTTCCAATTCACATTCCAAGTAATATTCGGCATGCTAATTACATTGCCGGTTGCCAAATTGCATTATCTCTTATAGTTTCCGAGATATGGACTATCGATAATTTACACCTTAGGCTCTGCTTCTAACTTGGGCCCAAATTGTAAAATGGTCTTATCTATTGGCGATTTCGTTCCAATTCACATTCCAAGTAATATTCGGCATGCTAATTACATTGCCGGTTGCCAAATTGCATTATCTCTTATAGTTTCCGAGATATGGACTATCGATAATTTACACCTTAGGCTCTGCTTCTAACTTGGGCCCAAATTGTAAAATGGTCTTATCTATTGGCGATTTCGTCCCAATTCACATTCCAAGTGATATTCGGCATGCTAATTACATTGCCGGTTGCGAAATTGCATTATCTCTTATAGTTTCCGAGATATGGACTATCAATAATTTACACCTTAGGCTCTGCTTCTAACTTGGGCCCAAATTGTAAAATGGTCTTATCTATTGGCGATTTCGTTCCAATTCACATTCCAAGTAATATTCGGCTTGCTAATTACATTGCCGGTTGCCAAATTGCATTATCTCTTATAGTTTCCGAGATATGGACTATCGATAATTTACACCTTAGGCTCTGCTTCTAACTTGGGCCCAAATTGTAAAATGGTCTTATCTATTGGCGATTTCGTTCCAATTCACATTCCAAGTAATATTCGGCATGCTAATTACATTGCCGGTTGCCAAATTGCATTATCTCTTATAGTTTCCGAGATATGGACTATCGATAATTTACACCTTAGGCTCTGCTTCTAACTTGGGTCCAAATTGTAAAATGGTCTTATCTATTGGCGATTTCGTTCCAATTCACATTCCAAGTAATATTCGGCATGCTAATTACATTGCCGGTTGCCAAATTGCATTATCTCTTATAGTTTCCGAGATATGGACTATCGATAATTTACACCATAGGCTTTGCTTCTAACTTGGGCCCAAATTGTAAAATGGTCTTATCTATTGGCGATTTCGTTCCAATTCACATTCCAAGTAATATTCGGCATGCTAATTACATTGCCGGTTGCCAAATTGCATTATCTCTTATAGTTTCCGAGATATGGACTATCGATAATTTACACCTTAGGCTCTGCTTCTAACTTGCTCCCAAATTGTAAAATGGTCTTATCTATTGGCGATTTCGTTCCAATTCACATTCCAAGTAATATTCGGCATGCTAATTACATTGCCGGTTGCCAAATTGCATTATCTCTTATGGTTTCCGAGATATGGACTATCGATAATTTACACCTTAGGCTCTGCTTCTAACTTGGGCCCAAATTGTAAAATGGTCTTATCTATTGGCGATTTCGTTCCAATTCACATTCCAAGTAATATTCGGCATGCTAATTACATTGCCGGTTGCCAAATTGCATTATCTCTTATAGTTTCCGAGATATGGACTATCGATAATTTACACCTTAGGCTCTGCTTCTAACTTGGGCCCAAATTGTAAAATGGTCTTATCTATTGGCGATTTCGTTCCAATTCACATTCCAAGTAATATTCGGCATGCTAATTACATTGCCGGTTGCCAAATTGCATTATCTCTTATAGTTTCCGAGATATGGACTATCGATAATTTACACCTTAGGCTCTGCTTCTAACTTGGGCCCAAATTGTAAAATGGTCTTATCTATTGGCGATTTCGTTCCAACTCACATTCCAAGTAATATTCGGCATGCTAATTACATTGCCGGTTGCCAAATTGCATTATCTCTTATAGTTTCCGAGATATGGACTATCGATAATTTACACCTTAGGCTCTGCTTCTAACTTGGGCCCAAATTGTAAAATGGTCTTACCTATTGGCGATTTCGTTCCAATTCACATTCCAAGTAATATTCGGCATGCTAATTACATTGCCGGTTGCCAAATTGCATTATCTCTTATAGTTTCCGAGATATGGACTATCGATAATTTACACCTTAGGCTCTGCTTCTAACTTGGGCCCAAATTGTAAAATGGCCTTATCTATTGGCGATTTCGTTCCAATTCACATTCCAAGTAATATTCGGCATGCTAATTACATTGCCGGTTGCCAAATTGCATTATCTCTTATAGTTTCCGAGATATGGACTATCGATAATTTACACCTTAGGCTCTGCTTCTAACTTGGGCCCAAATTGTAAAATGGTCTTATCTATTGGCGGTTTCGTTCCAATTCACATTCCAAGTAATATTCGGCATGCTAATTACATTGCCGGTTGCCAAATTGCATTATCTCTTATAGTTTCCGAGATATGGACTATCGATAATTTACACCATAGGCTCTGCTTCTAACTTGAGCCCAAATTGTAAAATGGTCTTATCTATTGGCGATTTCGTTCCAATTCAAATTCCAAGTAATATTCGGCATGCTAATTACATTGCCGGTTGCCAAATTGCATTATCTCTTATAGTTTCCGAGATATGGACTATCGATAATTTACACCATAGGCTCTGCTTCTAACTTGGGCCCAAATTGTAAAATGGTCTTATCCATTGGCGATTTCGTTCCAATTCACATTCCAAGTAATATTCGGCATGCTAATTACATTGCCGGTTGCCAAATTGCATTATCTCTTATAGTTTCCGAGATATGGACTATCGATAATTTACACCTTAGGCTCTGCTTCTAACTTGCTCCCAAATTGTAAAATGGTCTTATCTATTGGCGATTTCGTTCCAATTCACAGTCCAAGTAATATTCGGCATGCTAATTACATTGCCGGTTGCCAAATTGCATTATCTCTTATAGTTTCCGAGATATGGACTATCGATAATTTACACCTTAGGCTCTGCTTCTAACTTGGGCCCAAATTGTAAAATGGTCTTATCTATTAGCGATTTCGTTCCAATTCACATTCCAAGTAATATTCGGCATGCTAATTACATTGCCGGTTGCCAAATTGAATTATCTCTTATAGTTTCCGAGATATGGACTATCGATAATTTACACCTTAGGCTCTGCTTCTAACTTGGGCCCAAATTGTAAAATGGTCTTACCTATTGGCGATTTCGTTCCAATTCACATTCCAAGTAATATTCGGCATGCTAATCAGATTGCCGGTTGCCAAATTGCATTATCTCTTATAGTTTCCGGGATATGGACTATCGATAATTTACACCTTAGGCTCTGCTTCTAACTTGGGCCCAAATTGTAAAATGGTCTTATCTATTGGCGATTTCGTTCCAATTCACATTCCAAGTAATATTCGGCATGCTAATTACATTGCCGGTTGCCAAATTGCATTATCTCTTATAGTTTCCGAGATATGGACTATCGATAATTTACACCTTAGGCTCTGCTTCTAACTTGGGCCCAAATTGTAAAATGGTCTTATCTATTGGCGATTTCGTTCCAATTCACATTCCAAGTAATATTCGGCATGCTAATTACATTGCCGGTTGCCAAATTGCATTATCTCTTATAGTTTCCGAGATATGGACTATCGATAATTTACACCTTAGGCTCTGCTTCTAACTTGGGCCCAAATTGTAAAATGGTCTTATCTATTGGCGATTTCGTTCCAATTCACATTGCAAGTAATATTCGGCATGCTAATTACATTGCCGGTTGCCAAATTGCATTATCTCTTATAGTTTCCGAGATATGGACTATCGATAATTTACACCTTAGGCTCTGCTTCTAACTTGGGCCCAAATTGTAAAATGGTCTTATCTATTGGCGATTTCGTTCCAATTCACACTACAAGTAATATTCGGCATGCTAATTACATTGCCGGTTGCGAAATTGCATTATCTCTTATAGTTTCCGAGATATGGACTATCGATAATTTACACCTTAGGCTCTGCTTCTAACTTGGGCCCAAATTGTAAAATGGTCTTATCTATTGGCGATTTCGTTCCAATTCACATTCCAAGTAATATTCGGCATGCTAATTACATTGCCGGTTGCCAAATTGCATTATCTCTTATAGTTTCCGAGATATGGACTATCGATAATTTACACATTAGGCTCTGCTTCTAACTTGGGCCCAAATTGTAAAATGGTCTTATCTATTGGCGATTTCGTTCCAATTCACATTCCAAGTAATATTCGGCATGCTAATTACATTGCCGGTTGCCAAATTGCATTATCTCTTATAGTTTCCGAGATATGGACTATCGATAATTTACATCTTAGGCTCTGCTTCTAACTTGGGCCCAAATTGTAAAATGGTCTTATCTATTGGCGATTTCGTCCCAATTCACATTCCAAGTGATATTCGGCATGCTAATTACATTGCCGGTTGCGAAATTGCATTATCTCTTATAGTTTCCGAGATATGGACTATCAATAATTTACACCTTAGGCTCTGCTTCTAACTTGGGCCCAAATTGTAAAATGGTCTTATCTATTGGCGATTTCGTTCCAATTCACATTCCAAGTAATATTCGGCTTGCTAATTACATTGCCGGTTGCCAAATTGCATTATCTCTTATAGTTTCCGAGATATGGACTATCGATAATTTACACCTTAGGCTCTGCTTCTAACTTGGGCCCAAATTGTAAAATGGTCTTATCTATTGGCGATTTCGTTCCAATTCACATTCCAAGTAATATTCGGCATGCTAATTACATTGCCGGTTGCCAAATTGCATTATCTCTTATAGTTTCCGAGATATGGACTATCGATAATTTACACCTTAGGCTCTGCTTCTAACTTGGGTCCAAATTGTAAAATGGTCTTATCTATTGGCGATTTCGTTCCAATTCACACTACAAGTAATATTCGGCATGCTAATTACATTGCCGGTTGCGAAATTGCATTATCTCTTATAGTTTCCGAGATATGGACTATCGATAATTTACACCTTAGGCTCTGCTTCTAACTTGGGCCCAAATTGTAAAATGGTCTTATCTATTGGCGATTTCGTTCCAATTCACATTCCAAGTAATATTCGGCATGCTAATTACATTGCCGGTTGCCAAATTGCATTATCTCTTATAGTTTCCGAGATATGGACTATCGATAATTTACACCTTAGGCTCTGCTTCTAACTTGGGCCCAAATTGTAAAATGGTCTTATCTATTGGCGATTTCGTTCCAATTCACATTCCAAGTAATATTCGGCATGCTAATTACATTGCCGGTTGCCAAATTGCATTATCTCTTATAGTTTCCGAGATATGGACTATCGATAATTTACACCTTAGGCTCTGCTTCTAACTTGGGCCCAAATTGTAAAATGGTCTTATCTATTGGCGATTTCGTTCCAATTCACATTCCAAGTAATATTCGGCATGCTAATTACATTGCCGGTTGCCAAATTGCATTATCTCTTATAGTTTCCGAGATATGGACTATCGATAATTTACACCTTAGGCTCTGCTTCTAACTTGGGCCCAAATTGTAAAATGGTCTTATCTATTGGCGATTTCGTCCCAATTCACATTCCAAGTGATATTCGGCATGCTAATTACATTGCCGGTTGCGAAATTGCATTATCTCTTATAGTTTCCGAGATATGGAGTATCAATAATTTACACCTTAGGCTCTGCTTCTAACTTGGGCCCAAATTGTAAAATGGTCTTATCTATTGGCGATTTCGTTCCAATTCACATTCCAAGTAATATTCGGCTTGCTAATTACATTGCCGGTTGCCAAATTGCATTATCTCTTATAGTTTCCGAGATATGGACTATCGATTATTTACACCTTAGGCTCTGCTTCTAACTTGGGCCCAAATTGTAAAATGGTCTTATCTATTGGCGATTTCGTTCCAATTCACATTCCAAGTAATATTCGGCATGCTAATTACATTGCCGGTTGCCAAATTGCATTATCTCTTATAGTTTCCGAGATATGGACTATCGATAATTTACACCTTAGGCTCTGCTTCTAACTTGGGTCCAAATTGTAAAATGGTCTTATCTATTGGCGATTTCGTTCCAATTCACATTCCAAGTAATATTCGGCATGCTAATTACATTGCCGGTTGCCAAATTGCATTATCTCTTATAGTTTCCGAGATATGGACTATCGATAATTTACACCATAGGCTTTGCTTCTAACTTGGGCCCAAATTGTAAAATGGTCTTATCTATTGGCGATTTCGTTCCAATTCACATTCCAAGTAATATTCGGCATGCTAATTACATTGCCGGTTGCCAAATTGCATTATCTCTTATAGTTTCCGAGATATGGACTATCGATAATTTACACCTTAGGCTCTGCTTCTAACTTGCTCCCAAATTGTAAAATGGTCTTATCTATTGGCGATTTCGTTCCAATTCACATTCCAAGTAATATTCGGCATGCTAATTACATTGCCGGTTGCCAAATTGCATTATCTCTTATGGTTTCCGAGATATGGACTATCGATAATTTACACCTTAGGCTCTGCTTCTAACTTGGGCCCAAATTGTAAAATGGTCTTATCTATTGGCGATTGCGTTCCAATTCACATTCCAAGTAATATTCGGCATGCTAATTACATTGCCGGTTGCCAAATTGCATTATCTCTTATAGTTTCCGAGATATGGACTATCGATAATTTACACCTTAGGCTCTGCTTCTAACTTGGGCCCAAATTGTAAAATGGTCTTATCTATTGGCGATTTCGTTCCAATTCACATTCCAAGTAATATTCGGCATGCTAATTACATTGCCGGTTGCCAAATTGCATTATCTCTTATAGTTTCCGAGATATGGACTATCGATAATTTACACCTTAGGCTCTGCTTCTAACTTGGGCCCAAATTGTAAAATGGTCTTATCTATTGGCGATTTCGTTCCAACTCACATTCCAAGTAATATTCGGCATGCTAATTACATTGCCGGTTGCCAAATTGCATTATCTCTTATAGTTTCCGAGATATGGACTATCGATAATTTACACCTTAGGCTCTGCTTCTAACTTGGGCCCAAATTGTAAAATGGTCTTACCTATTGGCGATTTCGTTCCAATTCACATTCCAAGTAATATTCGGCATGCTAATTACATTGCCGGTTGCCAAATTGCATTATCTCTTATAGTTTCCGAGATATGGACTATCGATAATTTACACCTTAGGCTCTGCTTCTAACTTGGGCCCAAATTGTAAAATGGCCTTATCTATTGGCGATTTCGTTCCAATTCACATTCCAAGTAATATTCGGCATGCTAATTACATTGCCGGTTGCCAAATTGCATTATCTCTTATAGTTTCCGAGATATGGACTATCGATAATTTACACCTTAGGCTCTGCTTCTAACTTGGGCCCAAATTGTAAAATGGTCTTATCTATTGGCGGTTTCGTTCCAATTCACATTCCAAGTAATATTCGGCATGCTAATTACATTGCCGGTTGCCAAATTGCATTATCTCTTATAGTTTCCGAGATATGGACTATCGATAATTTACACCATAGGCTCTGCTTCTAACTTGAGCCCAAATTGTAAAATGGTCTTATCTATTGGCGATTTCGTTCCAATTCAAATTCCAAGTAATATTCGGCATGCTAATTACATTGCCGGTTGCCAAATTGCATTATCTCTTATAGTTTCCGAGATATGGACTATCGATAATTTACACCATAGGCTCTGCTTCTAACTTGGGCCCAAATTGTAAAATGGTCTTATCCATTGGCGATTTCGTTCCAATTCACATTCCAAGTAATATTCGGCATGCTAATTACATTGCCGGTTGCCAAATTGCATTATCTCTTATAGTTTCCGAGATATGGACTATCGATAATTTACACCTTAGGCTCTGCTTCTAACTTGCTCCCAAATTGTAAAATGGTCTTATCTATTGGCGATTTCGTTCCAATTCACAGTCCAAGTAATATTCGGCATGCTAATTACATTGCCGGTTGCCAAATTGCATTATCTCTTATAGTTTCCGAGATATGGACTATCGATAATTTACACCTTAGGCTCTGCTTCTAACTTGGGCCCAAATTGTAAAATGGTCTTATCTATTAGCGATTTCGTTCCAATTCACATTCCAAGTAATATTCGGCATGCTAATTACATTGCCGGTTGCCAAATTGAATTATCTCTTATAGTTTCCGAGATATGGACTATCGATAATTTACACCTTAGGCTCTGCTTCTAACTTGGGCCCAAATTGTAAAATGGTCTTACCTATTGGCGATTTCGTTCCAATTCACATTCCAAGTAATATTCGGCATGCTAATTAGATTGCCGGTTGCCAAATTGCATTATCTCTTATAGTTTCCGGGATATGGACTATCGATAATTTACACCTTAGGCTCTGCTTCTAACTTGGGCCCAAATTGTAAAATGGTCTTATCTATTGGCGATTTCGTTCCAATTCACATTCCAAGTAATATTCGGCATGCTAATTACATTGCCGGTTGCCAAATTGCATTATCTCTTATAGTTTCCGAGATATGGACTATCGATAATTTACACCTTAGGCTCTGCTTCTAACTTGGGCCCAAATTGTAAAATGGTCTTATCTATTGGCGATTTCGTTCCAATTCACATTCCAAGTAATATTCGGCATGCTAATTACATTGCCGGTTGCCAAATTGCATTATCTCTTATAGTTTCCGAGATATGGACTATCGATAATTTACACCTTAGGCTCTGCTTCTAACTTGGGCCCAAATTGTAAAATGGTCTTATCTATTGGCGATTTCGTTCCAATTCACATTCCAAGTAATATTCGGCATGCTAATTACATTGCCGGTTGCCAAATTGCATTATCTCTTATAGTTTCCGAGATATGGACTATCGATAATTTACACCTTAGGCTCTGCTTCTAACTTGGGCCCAAATTGTAAAATGGTCTTATCTATTGGCGATTTCGTTCCAATTCACACTACAAGTAATATTCGGCATGCTAATTACATTGCCGGTTGCGAAATTGCATTATCTCTTATAGTTTCCGAGATATGGACTATCGATAATTTACACCTTAGGCTCTGCTTCTAACTTGGGCCCAAATTGTAAAATGGTCTTATCTATTGGCGATTTCGTTCCAATTCACATTCCAAGTAATATTCGGCATGCTAATTACATTGCCGGTTGCCAAATTGCATTATCTCTTATAGTTTCCGAGATATGGACTATCGATAATTTACACATTAGGCTCTGCTTCTAAC
The DNA here is from genome assembly GCF_030347505.1 of Rhynchophorus ferrugineus. Classification (NCBI taxonomy): domain Eukaryota; kingdom Metazoa; phylum Arthropoda; class Insecta; order Coleoptera; family Curculionidae; genus Rhynchophorus; species Rhynchophorus ferrugineus. The sequence continues at coordinate 210,273 of NW_027472658.1, read as the reverse complement.
TTGGGCCCAAATTGTAAAATGGTCTTATCTATTGGCGATTTCGTTCCAATTCACATTCCAAGTAATATTCGGCATGCTAATTACATTGCCGGTTGCCAAATTGCATTATCTCTTATAGTTTCCGAGATATGGACTATCGATAATTTACACCTTAGGCTCTGCTTCTAACTTGGGCCCAAATTGTAAAATGGTCTTATCTATTGGCGATTTCGTCCCAATTCACATTCCAAGTGATATTCGGCATGCTAATTACATTGCCGGTTGCGAAATTGCATTATCTCTTATAGTTTCCGAGATATGGACTATCAATAATTTACACCTTAGGCTCTGCTTCTAACTTGGGCCCAAATTGTAAAATGGTCTTATCTATTGGCGATTTCGTTCCAATTCACATTCCAAGTAATATTCGGCTTGCTAATTACATTGCCGGTTGCCAAATTGCATTATCTCTTATAGTTTCCGAGATATGGACTATCGATAATTTACACCTTAGGCTCTGCTTCTAACTTGGGCCCAAATTGTAAAATGGTCTTATCTATTGGCGATTTCGTTCCAATTCACATTCCAAGTAATATTCGGCATGCTAATTACATTGCCGGTTGCCAAATTGCATTATCTCTTATAGTTTCCGAGATATGGACTATCGATAATTTACACCTTAGGCTCTGCTTCTAACTTGGGTCCAAATTGTAAAATGGTCTTATCTATTGGCGATTTCGTTCCAATTCACATTCCAAATAATATTCGGCATGCTAATTACATTGCCGGTTGCCAAATTGCATTATCTCTTATAGTTTCCGAGATATGGACTATCGATAATTTACACCATAGGCTTTGCTTCTAACTTGGGCCCAAATTGTAAAATGGTCTTATCTATTGGCGATTTCGTTCCAATTCACATTCCAAGTAATATTCGGCATGCTAATTACATTGCCGGTTGCCAAATTGCATTATCTCTTATAGTTTCCGAGATATGGACTATCGATAATTTACACCTTAGGCTCTGCTTCTAACTTGCTCCCAAATTGTAAAATGGTCTTATCTATTGGCGATTTCGTTCCAATTCACATTCCAAGTAATATTCGGCATGCTAATTACATTGCCGGTTGCCAAATTGCATTATCTCTTATGGTTTCCGAGATATGGACTATCGATAATTTACACCTTAGGCTCTGCTTCTAACTTGGGCCCAAATTGTAAAATGGTCTTATCTATTGGCGATTTCGTTCCAATTCACATTCCAAGTAATATTCGGCATGCTAATTACATTGCCGGTTGCCAAATTGCATTATCTCTTATAGTTTCCGAGATATGGACTATCGATAATTTACACCTTAGGCTCTGCTTCTAACTTGGGCCCAAATTGTAAAATGGTCTTATCTATTGGCGATTTCGTTCCAATTCACATTCCAAGTAATATTCGGCATGCTAATTACATTGCCGGTTGCCAAATTGCATTATCTCTTATAGTTTCCGAGATATGGACTATCGATAATTTACACCTTAGGCTCTGCTTCTAACTTGGGCCCAAATTGTAAAATGGTCTTATCTATTGGCGATTTCGTTCCAACTCACATTCCAAGTAATATTCGGCATGCTAATTACATTGCCGGTTGCCAAATTGCATTATCTCTTATAGTTTCCGAGATATGGACTATCGATAATTTACACCTTAGGCTCTGCTTCTAACTTGGGCCCAAATTGTAAAATGGTCTTACCTATTGGCGATTTCGTTCCAATTCACACTCTAAGTAATATTCGGCATGCTAATTACATTGCCGGTTGCGAAATTGCATTATCTCTTATAGTTTCCGAGATATGGACTATCAATAATTTACACCTTAGGCTCTGCTTCTAACTTGGGCCCAAATTGTAAAATGGTCTTATCTATTGGCGATTTCGTTCCAATTCACATTCCAAGTAATATTCGGCATGCTAATTACATTGCCGGTTGCCAAATTGCATTATCTCTTATAGTTTCCGAGATATGGACTATCGATAATTTACACCTTAGGCTCTGCTCCTAACTTGGGCCCAAATTGTAAAATGGTCTTATCTATTAGCGATTTCGTTCCAATTCACATTCCAACTAATATTCGGCATGCTAATTACATTGCCGGTTGCCAAATTGAATTATCTCTTATAGTTTCCGAGATATGGACTATCGATAATTTACACCTTAGGCTCTGCTTCTAACTTGGGCCCAAATTGTAAAATGGTCTTACCTATTGGCGATTTCGTTCCAATTCACATTCCAAGTAATATTCGGCATGCTAATTACATTGCCGGTTGCCAAATTGCATTATCTCTTATAGTTTCCGAGATATGGACTATCGATAATTTACACCTTAGGCTCTGCTTCTAACTTGGGCCCAAATTGTAAAATGGTCTTATCTATTGGTGATTTCGTTCCAATTCACATTCCAAGTAATATTCGGCATGCTAATTACATTGCCGGTTGCCAAATTGCATTATCTCTTATTGTTTCCGAGATATGGACTATCGATAATTTACACCTTAGGCTCTGCTTCTAACTTGGGCCCAAATTGTAAAATGGTCTTATCTATTGGCGATTTCGTTCCAATTCACATTCCAAGTAATATTCGGCATGCTAATTACATTGCCGGTTGCCAAATTGCATTATCTCTTATAGTTTCCGAGATATGGACTATCGATAATTTACACCTTAGGCTCTGCTTCTAACTTGCTCCCAAATTGTAAAATGGTCTTATCTATTGGCGATTTCGTTCCAATTCACATTCCAAGTAATATTCGGCATGCTAATTACATTGCCGGTTGCCAAATTGCATTATCTCTTATAGTTTCCGAGATATGGACTATCGATAATTTACACCTTAGGCTCTGCTTCTAACTTGGGCCCAAATTGTAAAATGGCCTTATCTATTGGCGATTTCGTTCCAATTCACATTCCAAGTAATATTCGGCATGCTAATTACATTGCCGGTTGCCAAATTGCATTATCTCTTATAGTTTCCGAGATATGGACTATCGATAATTTACACCTTAGGCTCTGCTCCTAACTTGGGCCCAAATTGTAAAATGGTCTTATCTATTAGCGATTTCGTTCCAATTCACATTCCAAGTAATATTCGGCATGCTAATTACATTGCCGGTTGCCAAATTGAATTATCTCTTATAGTTTCCGAGATATGGACTATCGATAATTTACACCTTAGGCTCTGCTTCTAACTTGGGCCCAAATTGTAAAATGGTCTTACCTATTGGCGATTTCGTTCCAATTCACATTCCAAGTAATATTCGGCATGCTAATTAGATTGCCGGTTGCCAAATTGCATTATCTCTTATAGTTTCCGAGATATGGACTATCGATAATTTACACCTCAGGCTCTGCTTCTAACTTGGGCCCAAATTGTAAAATGGTCTTATCTATTGGCGATTTCGTTCCAATTCACATTCCAAGTAATATTCGGCATGCTAATTACATTGCCGGTTGCCAAATTGCATTATCTCTTATAGTTTCCGAGATATGGACTATCGATAATTTACACCTTAGGCTCTGCTTCTAACTTGGGCCCAAATTGTAAAATGGTCTTATCTATTGGCGATTTCGTTCCAATTCACATTCCAAGTAATATTCGGCATGCTAATTACATTGCCGGTTGCCAAATTGCATTATCTCTTATAGTTTCCGAGATATGGACTATCGATAATTTACACCTTAGGCTCTGCTTCTAACTTGGGCCCAAATTGTAAAATGGTCTTATCTATTGGCGATTTCGTTCCAATTCACATTCCAAGTAATATTCGGCATGCTAATTACATTGCCGGTTGCCAAATTGCATTATCTCTTATAGTTTCCGAGATATGGACTATCGATAATTTACACCTTAGGCTCTGCTTCTAACTTGGGCCCAAATTGTAAAATGGTCTTATCTATTGGCGATTTCGTTCCAATTCACACTACAAGTAATATTCGGCATGCTAATTACATTGCCGGTTGCGAAATTGCATTATCTCTTATAGTTTCCGAGATATGGACTATCGATAATTTACACCTTAGGCTCTGCTTCTAACTTGGGCCCAAATTGTAAAATGGTCTTATCTATTGGCGATTTCGTTCCAATTCACATTCCAAGTAATATTCGGCATGCTAATTACATTGCCGGTTGCCAAATTGCATTATCTCTTATAGTTTCCGAGATATGGACTATCGATAATTTACACCTTAGGCTCTGCTTCTAACTTGGGCCCAAATTGTAAAATGGTCTTATCTATTGGTCATTTCGTTCCAATTCACATTCCAAGTAATATTCGGCATGCTAATTACATTGCCGGTTGCCAAATTGCATTATCTCTTATTGTTTCCGAGATATGGACTATCGATAATTTACACCTTAGGCTCTGCTTCTAACTTGGGCCCAAATTGTAAAATGGTCTTATCTATTGGCGATTTCGTTCCAATTCACATTCCAAGTAATATTCGGCATGCTAATTACATTGCCGGTTGCCAAATTGCATTATCTCTTATAGTTTCCGAGATATGGACTATCGATAATTTACACCTTAGGCTCTGCTTCTAACTTGTGCCCAAATTGTAAAATGGTCTTATCTATTGGCGATTTCGTCCCAATTCACATTCCAAGTAATATTCGGCATGCTAATTACATTGCCGGTTGCCAAATTGCATTATCTCTTATAGTTTCCGAGATATGGACTATCGATAATTTACACCTTAGGCTCTGCTTCTAACTTGGGCCCAAATTGTAAAATGGTCTTATCTATTGGCGATTTCGTCCCAATTCACATTCCAAGTGATATTCGGCGTGCTAATTACATTGCCGGTCGCGAAATTGCATTATCTCTTATAGTTTCCGAGATATGGACTATCAATAATTTACACCTTAGGCTCTGCTTCTAACTTGGGCCCAAATTGTAAAATGGTCTTATCTATTGGCGATTTTGTTCCAATTCACATTCCAAGTAATATTCGGCATGCTAATTACATTGCCGGTTGCCAAATTGCATTATCTCTTATAGTTTCCGAGATATGGACTATCGATAATTTACACCTTAGGCTCTGCTTCTAACTTGGGCCCAAATTGTAAAATGGTCTTATCTATTGGCGATTTCGTTCCAATTCACATTCCAAGTAATATTCGGCATGCTAATTACATTGCCGGTTGCCAAATTGCATTATCTCTTATAGTTTCCGAGATATGGACTATCGATAATTTACACCATAGGCTCTGCTTCTAACTTGGGCCCAAATTGTAAAATGGTCTTATCTATTGGCGATTTCGTTCCAATTCACATTCCAAGTAATATTCGGCATGCTAATTACATTGCCGGTTGCCAAATTGCATTATCTCTTATAGTTTCCGAGATATGGACTATCGATAATTTACACCTTAGGCTCTGCTTCTAACTTGCTCCTAAATTGTAAAATGGTCTTATCTATTGGCGATTTCGTTCCAATTCACATTCCAAGTAATATTCGGCATGCTAATTACATTGCCGGTTGCCAAATTGCATTATCTCTTATAGTTTCCGAGATATGGACTATCGATAATTTACACCTTAGGCTCTGCTTCTAACTTGGGCCCAAATTGTAAAATGGTCTTATCTATTGGCGATTTCGTTCCAATTCACATTCCAAGTAATATTCGGCATGCTAATTACATTGCCGGTTGCCAAATTGAATTATCTCTTATAGTTTCCGAGATATGGACTATCGATAATTTACACCTTAGGCTCTGCTTCTAACTTGGGCCCAAATTGTAAAATGGTCTTACCTATTGGCGATTTCGTTCCAATTCACATTCCAAGTATTATTCGGCATGCTAATTACATTGCCGGTTGCCAAATTGAATTATCTCTTATAGTTTCCGAGATATGGACTATCGATAATTTACACCTTAGGCTCTGCTTCTGACTTGGGCCCAAATTGTAAAATGGTCTTATCTATTGGCGATTTCGTTCCAATTCACATTCCAAGTAATATTCGGCATGCTAATTACATTGCCGGTTGCCAAATTGCATTATCTCTTATAGTTTCCGAGATACGGACTATCGATAATTTACACCTTAGGCTCTGCTTCTAACTTGGGCCCAAATTGTAAAATGGTCTTACCTATTGGCGATTTCGTTCCAATTCACATTCCAAGTGATATTCGGCATGCTAATTACATTGCCGGTTGCCAAATTGCATTATCTCTTATAGTTTCCGAGATATGGACTATCGATAATTTACACCTTAGGCTCTGCTTCTAACTTGGGCCCAAATTGTAAAATGGTCTTATCTATTGGCGATTTCGTTCCAATTCACATTCCAAGTAATATTCGGCATGCTAATTACATTGCCGGTTGCCAAATTGCATTATCTCTTATAGTTTCCGAGATATGGACTATCGATAATTTACACCTTAGGCTCTGCTTCTAACTTGGGCCCAAATTGTAAAATGGTCTTATCTATTGGCGATTTCGTTCCAATTCACATTCCAAGTAATATTCGGCATGCTAATTACATTGCCGGTTGCCAAATTGCATTATCTCTTATAGTTTCCGAGATATGGACTATCGATAATTTACACCTTAGGCTCTGCTTCTAACTTGGGCCCAAATTGTAAAATGGTCTTATCTATTGGCGATTTCGTCCCAATTCACATTCCAAGTAATATTCGGCATGCTAATTACATTGCCGGTTACCAAATTGCATTATCTCTTATAGTTTCCGAGATATGGACTATCGATAATTTACACCTTAGGCTCTGCTTCTAACTTGGGCCCAAATTGTAAAATGGTCTTATCTATTGGCGATTTCGTCCCAATTCACATTCCAAGTGATATTCGGCATGCTAATTACATTGCCGGTTGCGAAATTGCATTATCTCTTATAGTTTCCGAGATATGGACTATCCATAATTTACACCTTAGGCTCTGCTTCTAACTTGGGCCCAAATTGTAAAATGGTCTTATCTATTGGCGATTTCGTTCCAATTCACATTCCAAGTAATATTCGGCATGCTAATTACATTGCCGTTTGCCAAATTGCATTATCTCTTATAGTTTCCGAGATATGGACTATCGATAATTTACACCTTAGGCTCTGCTTCTAACTTGGGCCCAAATTGTAAAATGGTCTTATCTATTGGCGATTTCGTTCCAATTCACATTCCAAGTAATATTCGGCATGCTAATTACATTGCCGGTTGCCAAATTGCATTATCTCTTATAGTTTCCGAGATATGGACTATCGATAATTTACACCTTAGGCTCTGCTTCTAACTTGGGCCCAAATTGTAAAATGGTCTTATCTATTGGCGATTTCGTTCCAATTCACATTCCAAGTAATATTCGGCATGCTAATTACATTGCCGGTTGCCAAATTGCATTATCTCTTATAGTTTCCGAGATATGGACTATCGATAATTTACACCATAGGCTCTGCTTCTAACTTGGGCCCAAATTGTAAAATGGTCTTATCTATTGGCGATTTCGTTCCAATTCACATTCCAAGTAATATTCGGCATGCTAATTACATTGCCGGTTGCCAAATTGCATTATCTCTTATAGTTTCCGAGATATGGACTATCGATAATTTACACCTTAGGCTCTGCTTCTAACTTGGGCCCAAATTGTAAAATGGTCTTATCTATTGGCGATTTCGTTCCAATTCACATTCCAAGTAATATTCGGCATGCTAATTACATTGCCGGTTGCCAAATTGAATTATCTCTTATAGTTTCCGAGATATGGACTATCGATAATTTACACCTTAGGCTCTGCTTCTATCTTATGCACAAATTGTAAAATGGTCTTATCTATTGGCGATTTCGTTCCAATTCACATTCCAAGTAATATTCGGCATGCTAATTACATTGCCGGTTGCCAAATTACATTATCTCTTATAGTTTCCGAGATATGGACTATCGATAATTTACACCTTAGGCTCTGCTTCTAACTTGGGCCCAAATTGTAAAATGGTCTTATCTATTGGCGATTTCGTTCCAATTCACATTCCAAGTAATATTCGGCATGCTAATTACATTGCCGGTTGCCAAATTGCATTATCTCTTATAGTTTCCGAGATATGGACTATCGATAATTTACACCTTAGGCTCTGCTTCTAACTTGGGCCCAAATTGTAAAATGGTCTTATCTATTGGCGATTTCGTTCCAATTCACATTCCAAGTAATATTCGGCATGCTAATTACATTGCCGGTTGCCAAATTGCATTATCTCTTATAGTTTCCGAGATATGGACTATCGATAATTTACACCTTAGGCTCTGCTTCTAACTTGGGCCCAAATTGTAAAATGGTCTTATCTATTGGCGATTTCGTCCCAATTCACATTCCAAGTAATATTCGGCATGCTAATTACATTGCCGGTTACCAAATTGCATTATCTCTTATAGTTTCCGAGATATGGACTATCGATAATTTACACCTTAGGCTCTGCTTCTAACTTGGGCCCAAATTGTAAAATGGTCTTATCTATTGGCGATTTCGTCCCAATTCACATTCCAAGTGATATTCGGCATGCTAATTACATTGCCGGTTGCGAAATTGCATTATCTCTTATAGTTTCCGAGATATGGACTATCCATAATTTACACCTTAGGCTCTGCTTCTAACTTGGGCCCAAATTGTAAAATGGTCTTATCTATTGGCGATTTCGTTCCAATTCACATTCCAAGTAATATTCGGCATGCTAATTACATTGCCGTTTGCCAAATTGCATTATCTCTTATAGTTTCCGAGATATGGACTATCGATAATTTACACCTTAGGCTCTGCTTCTAACTTGGGCCCAAATTGTAAAATGGTCTTATCTATTGGCGATTTCGTTCCAATTCACATTCCAAGTAATATTCGGCATGCTAATTACATTGCCGGTTGCCAAATTGCATTATCTCTTATAGTTTCCGAGATATGGACTATCGATAATTTACACCTTAGGCTCTGCTTCTAACTTGGGCCCAAATTGTAAAATGGTCTTATCTATTGGCGATTTCGTTCCAATTCACATTCCAAGTAATATTCGGCATGCTAATTACATTGCCGGTTGCCAAATTGCATTATCTCTTATAGTTTCCGAGATATGGACTATCGATAATTTACACCATAGGCTCTGCTTCTAACTTGGGCCCAAATTGTAAAATGGTCTTATCTATTGGCGATTTCGTTCCAATTCACATTCCAAGTAATATTCGGCATGCTAATTACATTGCCGGTTGCCAAATTGCATTATCTCTTATAGTTTCCGAGATATGGACTATCGATAATTTACACCTTAGGCTCTGCTTCTAACTTGGGCCCAAATTGTAAAATGGTCTTATCTATTGGCGATTTCGTTCCAATTCACATTCCAAGTAATATTCGGCATGCTAATTACATTGCCGGTTGCCAAATTGAATTATCTCTTATAGTTTCCGAGATATGGACTATCGATAATTTACACCTTAGGCTCTGCTTCTATCTTATGCCCAAATTGTAAAATGGTCTTATCTATTGGCGATTTCGTTCCAATTCACATTCCAAGTAATATTCGGCATGCTAATTACATTGCCGGTTGCCAAATTACATTATCTCTTATAGTTTCCGAGATATGGATTATCGATAATTTACACCTTAGGCTCTGCTTCTAATTTGGGCCCAAATTGTAAAATGGTCTTCTCTATTGGCGATTTCGTTCCAATTCACATTCCAAGTAATATTCGGCATGCTAATTACATTGCCGGTTGCCAAATTGAATTATCTCTTATAGTTTCCGAGATATGGACTATCGATAATTTACACCATAGGCTCTGCTTCTAACTTGGGCCCAAATTGTAAAATGGTCTTATCTATTGGCGATTTCGTTCCAATTCACATTCCAAGTAATATTCGGCATGCTAATTACATTGCCGGTTGCCAAATTGCATTATCTCTTATAGTTTCCGAGATATGGACTATCGATAATTTACACCTTAGGCTCTGCTTCTAACTTGGGCCCAAATTGTAAAATGGTCTTATCTATTGGCGATTTCGTCCCAATTCACATTCCAAGTGATATTCGGCATGCTAATTACATTGCCGGTCGCGAAATTGCATTATCTCTTATAGTTTCCGAGATATGGACTATCAATAATTTACACCTTAGGCTCTGCTTCTAACTTGGGCCCAAATTGTAAAATGGTCTTATCTATTGGCGATTTTGTTCCAATTCACATTCCAAGTAATATTCGGCATGCTAATTACATTGCCGGTTGCCAAATTGCATTATCTCTTATAGTTTCCGAGATATGGACTATCGATAATTTACACCTTAGGCTCTGCTTCTAACTTGGGCCCAAATTGTAAAATGGTCTTATCTATTGGCGATTTCGTTCCAATTCACATTCCAAGTAATATTCGGCATGCTAATTACATTGCCGGTTGCCAAATTGCATTATCTCTTATAGTTTCCGAGATATGGACTATCGATAATTTACACCATAGGCTCTGCTTCTAACTTGGGCCCAAATTGTAAAATGGTCTTATCTATTGGCGATTTCGTTCCAATTCACATTCCAAGTAATATTCGGCATGCTAATTACATTGCCGGTTGCCAAATTGCATTATCTCTTATAGTTTCCGAGATATGGACTATCGATAATTTACACCTTAGGCTCTGCTTCTGACTTGGGCCCAAATTGTAAAATGGTCTTATCTATTGGCGATTTCGTTCCAATTCACATTCCAAGTAATATTCGGCATGCTAATTACATTGCCGGTTGCCAAATTGCATTATCTCTTATAGTTTCCGAGATACGGACTATCGATAATTTACACCTTAGGCTCTGCTTCTAACTTGGGCCCAAATTGTAAAATGGTCTTACCTATTGGCGATTTCGTTCCAATTCACATTCCAAGTGATATTCGGCATGCTAATTACATTGCCGGTTGCCAAATTGCATTATCTCTTATAGTTTCCGAGATATGGACTATCGATAATTTACACCTTAGGCTCTGCTTCTAACTTGGGCCCAAATTGTAAAATGGTCTTATCTATTGGCGATTTCGTTCCAATTCACATTCCAAGTAATATTCGGCATGCTAATTACATTGCCGGTTGCCAAATTGCATTATCTCTTATAGTTTCCGAGATATGGACTATCGATAATTTACACCTTAGGCTCTGCTTCTAACTTGGGCCCAAATTGTAAAATTGTCTTATCTATTGGCGATTTCGTTGCAATTCACATTCCAAGTAATATTCGGCATGCTAATTACATTGCCGGTTGCCAAATTGCATTATCTCTTATAGTTTCCGAGATATGGACTATCGATAATTTACACCTTAGGCTCTGCTTCTAACTTGGGCCCAAATTGTAAAATGGTCTTATCTATTGGCGATTTCGTCCCAATTCACATTCCAAGTAATATTCGGCATGCTAATTACATTGCCGGTTACCAAATTGCATTATCTCTTATAGTTTCCGAGATATGGACTATCGATAATTTACACCTTAGGCTCTGCTTCTAACTTGGGCCCAAATTGTAAAATGGTCTTATCTATTGGCGATTTCGTCCCAATTCACATTCCAAGTGATATTCGGCATGCTAATTACATTGCCGGTTGCGAAATTGCATTATCTCTTATAGTTTCCGAGATATGGACTATCGATAATTTACACCTTAGGCTCTGCTTCTAACTTGGGCCCAAATTGTAAAATGGTCTTATCTATTGGCGATTTCGTTCCAATTCACATTCCAAGTAATATTCGGCATGCTAATTACATTGCCGGTTGCCAAATTGAATTATCTCTTATAGTTTCCGAGATATGGACTATCGATAATTTACACCTTAGGCTCTGCTTCTATCTTATGCCCAAATTGTAAAATGGTCTTATCTATTGGCGATTTCGTTCCAATTCACATTCCAAGTAATATTCGGCATGCTAATTACATTGCCGGTTGCCAAATTACATTATCTCTTATAGTTTCCGAGATATGGATTATCGATAATTTACACCTTAGGCTCTGCTTCTAATTTGGGCCCAAATTGTAAAATGGTCTTCTCTATTGGCGATTTCGTTCCAATTCACATTCCAAGTAATATTCGGCATGCTAATTACATTGCCGGTTGCCAAATTGAATTATCTCTTATAGTTTCCGAGATATGGACTATCGATAATTTACACCATAGGCTCTGCTTCTAACTTGGGCCCAAATTGTAAAATGGTCTTATCTATTGGCGATTTCGTTCCAATTCACATTCCAAGTAATATTCGGTATGCTAATTACATTGCCGGTTGCCAAATTGCATTAGCTCTTATAGTTTCCGAGATATGGACTATCGATAATTTACACCTTAGGCTCTGCTTCTAACTTGGGCCCAAATTGTAAAATGGTCTTATCTATTGGCGATTTCGTCCCAATTCACATTCCAAGTGATATTCGGCATGCTAATTACATTGCCGGTCGCGAAATTGCATTATCTCTTATAGTTTCCGAGATATGGACTATCAATAATTTACACCTTAGGCTCTGCTTCTAACTTGGGCCCAAATTGTAAAATGGTCTTATCTATTGGCGATTTTGTTCCAATTCACATTCCAAGTAATATTCGGCATGCTAATTACATTGCCGGTTGCCAAATTGCATTATCTCTTATAGTTTCCGAGATATGGACTATCGATAATTTACACCTTAGGCTCTGCTTCTAACTTGGGCCCAAATTGTAAAATGGTCTTATCTATTGGCGATTTCGTTCCAATTCACATTCCAAGTAATATTCGGCATGCTAATTACATTGCCGGTTGCCAAATTGCATTATCTCTTATAGTTTCCGAGATATGGACTATCGATAATTTACACCATAGGCTCTGCTTCTAACTTGGGCCCAAATTGTAAAATGGTCTTATCTATTGGCGATTTCGTTCCAATTCACATTCCAAGTAATATTCGGCATGCTAATTACATTGCCGGTTGCCAAATTGCATTATCTCTTATAGTTTCCGAGATATGGACTATCGATAATTTACACCTTAGGCTCTGCTTCTAACTTGCTCCTAAATTGTAAAATGGTCTTATCTATTGGCGATTTCGTTCCAATTCACATTCCAAGTAATATTCGGCATGCTAATTACATTGCCGGTTGCCAAATTGCATTATCTCTTATAGTTTCCGAGATATGGACTATCGATAATTTACACCTTAGGCTCTGCTTCTAACTTGGGCCCAAATTGTAAAATGGTCTTATCTATTGGCGATTTCGTTCCAATTCACATTCCAAGTAATATTCGGCATGCTAATTACATTGCCGGTTGCCAAATTGAATTATCTCTTATAGTTTCCGAGATATGGACTATCGATAATTTACACCTTAGGCTCTGCTTCTAACTTGGGCCCAAATTGTAAAATGGTCTTACCTATTGGCGATTTCGTTCCAATTCACATTCCAAGTATTATTCGGCATGCTAATTACATTGCCGGTTGCCAAATTGAATTATCTCTTATAGTTTCCGAGATATGGACTATCGATAATTTACACCTTAGGCTCTGCTTCTGACTTGGGCCCAAATTGTAAAATGGTCTTATCTATTGGCGATTTCGTTCCAATTCACATTCCAAGTAATATTCGGCATGCTAATTACATTGCCGGTTGCCAAATTGCATTATCTCTTATAGTTTCCGAGATACGGACTATCGATAATTTACACCTTAGGCTCTGCTTCTAACTTGGGCCCAAATTGTAAAATGGTCTTACCTATTGGCGATTTCGTTCCAATTCACATTCCAAGTGATATTCGGCATGCTAATTACATTGCCGGTTGCCAAATTGCATTATCTCTTATAGTTTCCGAGATATGGACTATCGATAATTTACACCTTAGGCTCTGCTTCTAACTTGGGCCCAAATTGTAAAATGGTCTTATCTATTGGCGATTTCGTTCCAATTCACATTCCAAGTAATATTCGGCATGCTAATTTCATTGCCGGTTGCCAAATTGCATTATCTCTTATAGTTTCCGAGATATGGACTATCGATAATTTACACCTTAGGCTCTGCTTCTAACTTGGGCCCAAATTGTAAAATTGTCTTATCTATTGGCGATTTCGTTGCAATTCACATTCCAAGTAATATTCGGCATGCTAATTACATTGCCGGTTGCCAAATTGCATTATCTCTTATAGTTTCCGAGATATGGACTATCGATAATTTACACCTTAGGCTCTGCTTCTAACTTGGGCCCAAATTGTAAAATGGTCTTATCTATTGGCGATTTCGTCCCAATTCACATTCCAAGTAATATTCGGCATGCTAATTACATTGCCGGTTACCAAATTGCATTATCTCTTATAGTTTCCGAGATATGGACTATCGATAATTTACACCTTAGGCTCTGCTTCTAACTTGGGCCCAAATTGTAAAATGGTCTTATCTATTGGCGATTTCGTCCCAATTCACATTCCAAGTGATATTCGGCATGCTAATTACATTGCCGGTTGCGAAATTGCATTATCTCTTATAGTTTCCGAGATATGGACTATCCATAATTTACACCTTAGGCTCTGCTTCTAACTTGGGCCCAAATTGTAAAATGGTCTTATCTATTGGCGATTTCGTTCCAATTCACATTCCAAGTAATATTCGGCATGCTAATTACATTGCCGTTTGCCAAATTGCATTATCTCTTATAGTTTCCGAGATATGGACTATCGATAATTTACACCTTAGGCTCTGCTTCTAACTTGGGCCCAAATTGTAAAATGGTCTTATCTATTGGCGATTTCGTTCCAATTCACATTCCAAGTAATATTCGGCATGCTAATTACATTGCCGGTTGCCAAATTGCATTATCTCTTATAGTTTCCGAGATATGGACTATCGATAATTTACACCTTAGGCTCTGCTTCTAACTTGGGCCCAAATTGTAAAATGGTCTTATCTATTGGCGATTTCGTTCCAATTCACATTCCAAGTAATATTCGGCATGCTAATTACATTGCCGGTTGCCAAATTGCATTATCTCTTATAGTTTCCGAGATATGGACTATCGATAATTTACACCATAGGCTCTGCTTCTAACTTGGGCCCAAATTGTAAAATGGTCTTATCTATTGGCGATTTCGTTCCAATTCACATTCCAAGTAATATTCGGCATGCTAATTACATTGCCGGTTGCCAAATTGCATTATCTCTTATAGTTTCCGAGATATGGACTATCGATAATTTACACCTTAGGCTCTGCTTCTAACTTGGGCCCAAATTGTAAAATGGTCTTATCTATTGGCGATTTCGTTCCAATTCACATTCCAAGTAATATTCGGCATGCTAATTACATTGCCGGTTGCCAAATTGAATTATCTCTTATAGTTTCCGAGATATGGACTATCGATAATTTACACCTTAGGCTCTGCTTCTATCTTATGCCCAAATTGTAAAATGGTCTTATCTATTGGCGATTTCGTTCCAATTCACATTCCAAGTAATATTCGGCATGCTAATTACATTGCCGGTTGCCAAATTACATTATCTCTTATAGTTTCCGAGATATGGATTATCGATAATTTACACCTTAGGCTCTGCTTCTAATTTGGGCCCAAATTGTAAAATGGTCTTCTCTATTGGCGATTTCGTTCCAATTCACATTCCAAGTAATATTCGGCATGCTAATTACATTGCCGGTTGCCAAATTGAATTATCTCTTATAGTTTCCGAGATATGGACTATCGATAATTTACACCATAGGCTCTGCTTCTAACTTGGGCCCAAATTGTAAAATGGTCTTATCTATTGGCGATTTCGTTCCAATTCACATTCCAAGTAATATTCGGCATGCTAATTACATTGCCGGTTGCCAAATTGCATTATCTCTTATAGTTTCCGAGATATGGACTATCGATAATTTACACCTTAGGCTCTGCTTCTAACTTGGGCCCAAATTGTAAAATGGTCTTATCTATTGGCGATTTCGTTCCAATTCACATTCCAAGTAATATTCGGCATGCTAATTACATTGCCGGTTGCCAAATTGCATTATCTCTTATAGTTTCCGAGATATGGACTATCGATAATTTACACCTTAGGCTCTGTTTCTAACTTGGGCCCAAATTGTAAAATGGTCTTATCTATTGGCGATTTCGTTCCAATTCACATTCCAAGTAATAATCGGCATGCTAATTACATTGCCGGTTGCCAAATTGCATTATCTCTTATAGTTTCCGAGATATGGACTATCGATAATTTACACCTTAGGCTCTGCTTCTAACTTGGGCCCAAATTGTAAAATGGTCTTATCTATTGGCGATTTCGTCCCAATTCACATTCCAAGTGATATTCGGCATGCTAATTACATTGCCGGTTGCGAAATTGCATTATCTCTTATAGTTTCCGAGATATGGACTATCGATAATTTACACCTTAGGCTCTGCTTCTAACTTGGGCCCAAATTGTAAAATGGTCTTATCTATTGGCGATTTCGTTCCAATTCACATTCCAAGTAATATTCGGCTTGCTAATTACATTGCCGGTTGCCAAATTGAATTATCTCTTATAGTTTCCGAGATATGGACTATCGATAATTTACACCTTAGGCTCTGCTTCTAACTTGGGCCCAAATTGTAAAATGGTCTTACCTATTGGCGATTTCGTTCCAATTCACATTCCAAGTAATATTCGGCATGCTAATTACATTGCCGGTTGCCAAATTGCATTATCTCTTATAGTTTCCGAGATATGGACTATCGATAATTTACACCTTAGGCTCTGCTTCTAACTTGGGCCCAAATTGTAAAATGGCCTTATCTATTGGCGATTTCGTTCCAATTCACATTCCAAGTAATATTCGGCATGCTAATTACATTGCCGGTTGCCAAATTGCATTATCTCTTATAGTTTCCGAGATATGGACTATCGATAATTTACACCTTAGGCTCTGCTTCTAACTTGGGCCCAAATTGTAAAATGGTCTTATCTATTGGCGATTTCGTTCCAATTCACATTCCAAGTAATATTCGGCATGCTAATTACATTGCCGGTTGCCAAATTGCATTATCTCTTATAGTTTCCGAGATATGGACTATCGATAATTTACACCTTAGGCTCTGCTTCTAACTTGGGCCCAAATTGTAAAATGGCCTTATCTATTGGCGATTTCGTTCCAATTCACATTCCAAGTAATATTCGGCATGCTAATTACATTGCCGGTTGCCAAATTGCATTATCTCTTATAGTTTCCGAGATATGGACTATCGATAATTTACACCTTAGGCTCTGCTTCTAACTTGGGCCCAAATTGTAAAATGGCCTTATCTATTGGCGATTTCGTTCCAATTCACATTCCAAGTAATATTCGGCATGCTAATTACATTGCCGGTTGCCAAATTGCATTATCTCTTATAGTTTCCGAGATATGGACTATCGATAATTTACACCTTAGGCTCTGCTTCTAACTTGGGCCCAAATTGTAAAATGGTCTTATCTATTGGCGATTTCGTTCCAATTCACATTCCAAGTAATATTCGGCATGCTAATTACATTGCCGGTTGCCAAATTGAATTATCTCTTATAGTTTCCGAGATATGGACTATCGATAATTTACACCTTAGGCTCTGCTTCTAACTTGGGCCCAAATTGTAAAATGGTCTTACCTATTGGCGATTTCGTTCCAATTCACATTCCAAGTATTATTCGGCATGCTAATTACATTGCCGGTTGCCAAATTGAATTATCTCTTATAGTTTCCGAGATATGGACTATCGATAATTTACACCTTAGGCTCTGCTTCTGACTTGGGCCCAAATTGTAAAATGGTCTTATCTATTGGCGATTTCGTTCCAATTCACATTCCAAGTAATATTCGGCATGCTAATTACATTGCCGGTTGCCAAATTGCATTATCTCTTATAGTTTCCGAGATACGGACTATCGATAATTTACACCTTAGGCTCTGCTTCTAACTTGGGCCCAAATTGTAAAATGGTCTTACCTATTGGCGATTTCGTTCCAATTCACATTCCAAGTGATATTCGGCATGCTAATTACATTGCCGGTTGCCAAATTGCATTATCTCTTATAGTTTCCGAGATATGGACTATCGATAATTTACACCTTAGGCTCTGCTTCTAACTTGGGCCCAAATTGTAAAATGGTCTTATCTATTGGCGATTTCGTTCCAATTCACATTCCAAGTAATATTCGGCATGCTAATTACATTGCCGGTTGCCAAATTGCATTATCTCTTATAGTTTCCGAGATATGGACTATCGATAATTTACACCTTAGGCTCTGCTTCTAACTTGGGCCCAAATTGTAAAATTGTCTTATCTATTGGCGATTTCGTTGCAATTCACATTCCAAGTAATATTCGGCATGCTAATTACATTGCCGGTTGCCAAATTGCATTATCTCTTATAGTTTCCGAGATATGGACTATCGATAATTTACACCTTAGGCTCTGCTTCTAACTTGGGCCCAAATTGTAAAATGGTCTTATCTATTGGCGATTTCGTCCCAATTCACATTCCAAGTAATATTCGGCATGCTAATTACATTGCCGGTTACCAAATTGCATTATCTCTTATAGTTTCCGAGATATGGACTATCGATAATTTACACCTTAGGCTCTGCTTCTAACTTGGGCCCAAATTGTAAAATGGTCTTATCTATTGGCGATTTCGTCCCAATTCACATTCCAAGTGATATTCGGCATGCTAATTACATTGCCGGTTGCGAAATTGCATTATCTCTTATAGTTTCCGAGATATGGACTATCCATAATTTACACCTTAGGCTCTGCTTCTAACTTGGGCCCAAATTGTAAAATGGTCTTATCTATTGGCGATTTCGTTCCAATTCACATTCCAAGTAATATTCGGCATGCTAATTACATTGCCGTTTGCCAAATTGCATTATCTCTTATAGTTTCCGAGATATGGACTATCGATAATTTACACCTTAGGCTCTGCTTCTAACTTGGGCCCAAATTGTAAAATGGTCTTATCTATTGGCGATTTCGTTCCAATTCACATTCCAAGTAATATTCGGCATGCTAATTACATTGCCGGTTGCCAAATTGCATTATCTCTTATAGTTTCCGAGATATGGACTATCGATAATTTACACCATAGGCTCTGCTTCTAACTTGGGCCCAAATTGTAAAATGGTCTTATCTATTGGCGATTTCGTTCCAATTCACATTCCAAGTAATATTCGGCATGCTAATTACATTGCCGGTTGCCAAATTGCATTATCTCTTATAGTTTCCGAGATATGGACTATCGATAATTTACACCTTAGGCTCTGCTTCTAACTTGGGCCCAAATTGTAAAATGGTCTTATCTATTGGCGATTTCGTTCCAATTCACATTCCAAGTAATATTCGGCATGCTAATTACATTGCCGGTTGCCAAATTGCATTATCTCTTATAGTTTCCGAGATATGGACTATCGATAATTTACACCTTAGGCTCTGCTTCTAACTTGGGCCCAAATTGTAAAATGGTCTTATCTATTGGCGATTTCGTTCCAATTCACATTCCAAGTAATATTCGGCATGCTAATTACATTGCCGGTTGCCAAATTGCATTATCTCTTATAGTTTCCGAGATATGGACTATCGATAATTTACACCATAGGCTCTGCTTCTAACTTGGGCCCAAATTGTAAAATGGTCTTATCTATTGGCGATTTCGTTCCAATTCACATTCCAAGTAATATTCGGCATGCTAATTACATTGCCGGTTGCCAAATTGCATTATCTCTTATAGTTTCCGAGATATGGACTATCGATAATTTACACCTTAGGCTCTGCTTCTAACTTGGGCCCAAATTGTAAAATGGTCTTATCTATTGGCGATTTCGTTCCAATTCACATTCCAAGTAATATTCGGCATGCTAATTACATTGCCGGTTGCCAAATTGCATTATCTCTTATAGTTTCCGAGATATGGACTATCGATAATTTACACCTTAGGCTCTGCTTCTAACTTGGGCCCAAATTGTAAAATTGTCTTATCTATTGGCGATTTCGTTGCAATTCACATTCCAAGTAATATTCGGCATGCTAATTACATTGCCGGTTGCCAAATTGCATTATCTCTTATAGTTTCCGAGATATGGACTATCGATAATTTACACCTTAGGCTCTGCTTCTAACTTGGGCCCAAATTGTAAAATGGTCTTATCTATTGGCGATTTCGTCCCAATTCACATTCCAAGTAATATTCGGCATGCTAATTACATTGCCGGTTACCAAATTGCATTATCTCTTATAGTTTCCGAGATATGGACTATCGATAATTTACACCTTAGGCTCTGCTTCTAACTTGGGCCCAAATTGTAAAATGGTCTTATCTATTGGCGATTTCGTCCCAATTCACATTCCAAGTGATATTCGGCATGCTAATTACATTGCCGGTTGCGAAATTGCATTATCTCTTATAGTTTCCGAGATATGGACTATCCATAATTTACACCTTAGGCTCTGCTTCTAACTTGGGCCCAAATTGTAAAATGGTCTTATCTATTGGCGATTTCGTTCCAATTCACATTCCAAGTAATATTCGGCATGCTAATTACATTGCCGTTTGCCAAATTGCATTATCTCTTATAGTTTCCGAGATATGGACTATCGATAATTTACACCTTAGGCTCTGCTTCTAACTTGGGCCCAAATTGTAAAATGGTCTTATCTATTGGCGATTTCGTTCCAATTCACATTCCAAGTAATATTCGGCATGCTAATTACATTGCCGGTTGCCAAATTGCATTATCTCTTATAGTTTCCGAGATATGGACTATCGATAATTTACACCATAGGCTCTGCTTCTAACTTGGGCCCAAATTGTAAAATGGTCTTATCTATTGGCGATTTCGTTCCAATTCACATTCCAAGTAATATTCGGCATGCTAATTACATTGCCGGTTGCCAAATTGCATTATCTCTTATAGTTTCCGAGATATGGACTATCGATAATTTACACCTTAGGCTCTGCTTCTAACTTGGGCCCAAATTGTAAAATGGTCTTATCTATTGGCGATTTCGTTCCAATTCACATTCCAAGTAATATTCGGCATGCTAATTACATTGCCGGTTGCCAAATTGAATTATCTCTTATAGTTTCCGAGATATGGACTATCGATAATTTACACCTTAGGCTCTGCTTCTATCTTATGCCCAAATTGTAAAATGGTCTTATCTATTGGCGATTTCGTTCCAATTCACATTCCAAGTAATATTCGGCATGCTAATTACATTGCCGGTTGCCAAATTACATTATCTCTTATAGTTTCCGAGATATGGATTATCGATAATTTACACCTTAGGCTCTGCTTCTAATTTGGGCCCAAATTGTAAAATGGTCTTCTCTATTGGCGATTTCGTTCCAATTCACATTCCAAGTAATATTCGGCATGCTAATTACATTGCCGGTTGCCAAATTGAATTATCTCTTATAGTTTCCGAGATATGGACTATCGATAATTTACACCATAGGCTCTGCTTCTAACTTGGGCCCAAATTGTAAAATGGTCTTATCTATTGGCGATTTCGTTCCAATTCACATTCCAAGTAATATTCGGCATGCTAATTACATTGCCGGTTGCCAAATTGCATTATCTCTTATAGTTTCCGAGATATGGACTATCGATAATTTACACCTTAGGCTCTGCTTCTAACTTGGGCCCAAATTGTAAAATGGTCTTATCTATTGGCGATTTCGTCCCAATTCACATTCCAAGTGATATTCGGCATGCTAATTACATTGCCGGTTGCGAAATTGCATTATCTCTTATAGTTTCCGAGATATGGACTATCAATAATTTACACCTTAGGCTCTGCTTCTAACTTGGGCCCAAATTGTAAAATGGTCTTATCTATTGGCGATTTCGTTCCAATTCACATTCCAAGTAATATTCGGCATGCTAATTACATTGCCGGTTGCCAAATTGCATTATCTCTTATAGTTTCCGAGATATGGACTATCGATAATTTACACCTTAGGCTCTGCTTCTAACTTGGGCCCAAATTGTAAAATGGTCTTATCTATTGGCGATTTCGTTCCAATTCACATTCCAAGTAATATTCGGCATGCTAATTACATTGCCGGTTGCCAAATTGAATTATCTCTTATAGTTTCCGAGATATGGACTATCGATAATTTACACCTTAGGCTCTGCTTCTATCTTATGCCCAAATTGTAAAATGGTCTTATCTATTGGCGATTTCGTTCCAATTCACATTCCAAGTAATATTCGGCATGCTAATTACATTGCCGGTTGCCAAATTACATTATCTCTTATAGTTTCCGAGATATGGATTATCGATAATTTACACCTTAGGCTCTGCTTCTAATTTGGGCCCAAATTGTAAAATGGTCTTCTCTATTGGCGATTTCGTTCCAATTCACATTCCAAGTAATATTCGGCATGCTAATTACATTGCCGGTTGCCAAATTGAATTATCTCTTATAGTTTCCGAGATATGGACTATCGATAATTTACACCATAGGCTCTGCTTCTAACTTGGGCCCAAATTGTAAAATGGTCTTATCTATTGGCGATTTCGTTCCAATTCACATTCCAAGTAATATTCGGCATGCTAATTACATTGCCGGTTGCCAAATTGCATTATCTCTTATAGTTTCCGAGATATGGACTATCGATAATTTACACCTTAGGCTCTGCTTCTAACTTGGGCCCAAATTGTAAAATGGTCTTATCTATTGGCGATTTCGTTCCAATTCACATTCCAAGTAATATTCGGCATGCTAATTACATTGCCGGTTGCCAAATTGCATTATCTCTTATAGTTTCCGAGATATGGACTATCGATAATTTACACCTTAGGCTCTGTTTCTAACTTGGGCCCAAATTGTAAAATGGTCTTATCTATTGGCGATTTCGTTCCAATTCACATTCCAAGTAATAATCGGCATGCTAATTACATTGCCGGTTGCCAAATTGCATTATCTCTTATAGTTTCCGAGATATGGACTATCGATAATTTACACCTTAGGCTCTGCTTCTAACTTGGGCACAAATTGTAAAATGGTCTTATCTATTGGCGATTTCGTCCCAATTCACATTCCAAGTGATATTCGGCATGCTAATTACATTGCCGGTTGCGAAATTGCATTATCTCTTATAGTTTCCGAGATATGGACTATCGATAATTTACACCTTAGGCTCTGCTTCTAACTTGGGCCCAAATTGTAAAATGGTCTTATCTATTGGCGATTTCGTTCCAATTCACATTCCAAGTAATATTCGGCTTGCTAATTACATTGCCGGTTGCCAAATTGAATTATCTCTTATAGTTTCCGAGATATGGACTATCGATAATTTACACCTTAGGCTCTGCTTCTAACTTGGGCCCAAATTGTAAAATGGTCTTACCTATTGGCGATTTCGTTCCAATTCACATTCCAAGTAATATTCGGCATGCTAATTACATTGCCGGTTGCCAAATTGCATTATCTCTTATAGTTTCCGAGATATGGACTATCGATAATTTACACCTTAGGCTCTGCTTCTAACTTGGGCCCAAATTGTAAAATGGCCTTATCTATTGGCGATTTCGTTCCAATTCACATTCCAAGTAATATTCGGCATGCTAATTACATTGCCGGTTGCCAAATTGCATTATCTCTTATAGTTTCCGAGATATGGACTATCGATAATTTACACCTTAGGCTCTGCTTCTAACTTGGGCCCAAATTGTAAAATGGTCTTATCTATTGGCGATTTCGTTCCAATTCACATTCCAAGTAATATTCGGCATGCTAATTACATTGCCGGTTGCCAAATTGCATTATCTCTTATAGTTTCCGAGATATGGACTATCGATAATTTACACCTTAGGCTCTGCTTCTAACTTGGGCCCAAATTGTAAAATGGCCTTATCTATTGGCGATTTCGTTCCAATTCACATTCCAAGTAATATTCGGCATGCTAATTACATTGCCGGTTGCCAAATTGCATTATCTCTTATAGTTTCCGAGATATGGACTATCGATAATTTACACCTTAGGCTCTGCTTCTAACTTGGGCCCAAATTGTAAAATGGCCTTATCTATTGGCGATTTCGTTCCAATTCACATTCCAAGTAATATTCGGCATGCTAATTACATTGCCGGTTGCCAAATTGCATTATCTCTTATAGTTTCCGAGATATGGACTATCGATAATTTACACCTTAGGCTCTGCTTCTAACTTGGGCCCAAATTGTAAAATGGTCTTATCTATTGGCGATTTCGTTCCAATTCACATTCCAAGTAATATTCGGCATGCTAATTACATTGCCGGTTGCCAAATTGAATTATCTCTTATAGTTTCCGAGATATGGACTATCGATAATTTACACCTTAGGCTCTGCTTCTAACTTGGGCCCAAATTGTAAAATGGTCTTACCTATTGGCGATTTCGTTCCAATTCACATTCCAAGTATTATTCGGCATGCTAATTACATTGCCGGTTGCCAAATTGAATTATCTCTTATAGTTTCCGAGATATGGACTATCGATAATTTACACCTTAGGCTCTGCTTCTGACTTGGGCCCAAATTGTAAAATGGTCTTATCTATTGGCGATTTCGTTCCAATTCACATTCCAAGTAATATTCGGCATGCTAATTACATTGCCGGTTGCCAAATTGCATTATCTCTTATAGTTTCCGAGATACGGACTATCGATAATTTACACCTTAGGCTCTGCTTCTAACTTGGGCCCAAATTGTAAAATGGTCTTACCTATTGGCGATTTCGTTCCAATTCACATTCCAAGTGATATTCGGCATGCTAATTACATTGCCGGTTGCCAAATTGCATTATCTCTTATAGTTTCCGAGATATGGACTATCGATAATTTACACCTTAGGCTCTGCTTCTAACTTGGGCCCAAATTGTAAAATGGTCTTATCTATTGGCGATTTCGTTCCAATTCACATTCCAAGTAATATTCGGCATGCTAATTACATTGCCGGTTGCCAAATTGCATTATCTCTTATAGTTTCCGAGATATGGACTATCGATAATTTACACCTTAGGCTCTGCTTCTAACTTGGGCCCAAATTGTAAAATTGTCTTATCTATTGGCGATTTCGTTGCAATTCACATTCCAAGTAATATTCGGCATGCTAATTACATTGCCGGTTGCCAAATTGCATTATCTCTTATAGTTTCCGAGATATGGACTATCGATAATTTACACCTTAGGCTCTGCTTCTAACTTGGGCCCAAATTGTAAAATTGTCTTATCTATTGGCGATTTCGTCCCAATTCACATTCCAAGTAATATTCGGCATGCTAATTACATTGCCGGTTACCAAATTGCATTATCTCTTATAGTTTCCGAGACATGGACTATCGATAATTTACACCTTAGGCTCTGCTTCTAACTTGGGCCCAAATTGTAAAATGGTCTTATCTATTGGCGATTTCGTCCCAATTCACATTCCAAGTGATATTCGGCATGCTAATTACATTGCCGGTTGCGAAATTGCATTATCTCTTATAGTTTCCGAGATATGGACTATCCATAATTTACACCTTAGGCTCTGCTTCTAACTTGGGCCCAAATTGTAAAATGGTCTTATCTATTGGCGATTTCGTTCCAATTCACATTCCAAGTAATATTCGGCATGCTAATTACATTGCCGGTTGCCAAATTGCATTATCTCTTATAGTTTCCGAGATATGGACTATCGATAATTTACACCTTAGGCTCTGCTTCTAACTTGGGCCCAAATTGTAAAATGGTCTTATCTATTGGCGATTTCGTTCCAATTCACATTCCAAGTAATATTCGGCATGCTAATTACATTGCCGGTTGCCAAATTGCATTATCTCTTATAGTTTCCGAGATATGGACTATCGATAATTTACACCTTAGGCTCTGCTTCTAACTTGGGCCCAAATTGTAAAATGGTCTTATCTATTGGCGATTTCGTTCCAATTCACATTCCAAGTAATATTCGGCATGCTAATTACATTGCCGGTTGCCAAATTGCATTATCTCTTATAGTTTCCGAGATATGGACTATCGATAATTTACACCATAGGCTCTGCTTCTAACTTGGGCCCAAATTGTAAAATGGTCTTATCTATTGGCGATTTCGTTCCAATTCACATTCCAAGTAATATTCGGCATGCTAATTACATTGCCGGTTGCCAAATTGCATTATCTCTTATAGTTTCCGAGATATGGACTATCGATAATTTACACCTTAGGCTCTGCTTCTAACTTGGGCCCAAATTGTAAAATGGTCTTATCTATTGGCGATTTCGTTCCAATTCACATTCCAAGTAATATTCGGCATGCTAATTACATTGCCGGTTGCCAAATTGCATTATCTCTTATAGTTTCCGAGATATGGACTATCGATAATTTACACCTTAGGCTCTGCTTCTAACTTGGGCCCAAATTGTAAAATTGTCTTATCTATTGGCGATTTCGTTGCAATTCACATTCCAA
The DNA here is from genome assembly GCF_030347505.1 of Rhynchophorus ferrugineus. Classification (NCBI taxonomy): domain Eukaryota; kingdom Metazoa; phylum Arthropoda; class Insecta; order Coleoptera; family Curculionidae; genus Rhynchophorus; species Rhynchophorus ferrugineus. Next base: position 183,848 of record NW_027472658.1, on the reverse strand, counting down.
GTAATATTCGGCATGCTAATTACATTGCCGGTTGCCAAATTGCATTATCTCTTATAGTTTCCGAGATATGGACTATCGATAATTTACACCTTAGGCTCTGCTTCTAACTTGGGCCCAAATTGTAAAATGGTCTTATCTATTGGCGATTTCGTCCCAATTCACATTCCAAGTAATATTCGGCATGCTAATTACATTGCCGGTTACCAAATTGCATTATCTCTTATAGTTTCCGAGATATGGACTATCGATAATTTACACCTTAGGCTCTGCTTCTAACTTGGGCCCAAATTGTAAAATGGTCTTATCTATTGGCGATTTCGTCCCAATTCACATTCCAAGTGATATTCGGCATGCTAATTACATTGCCGGTTGCGAAATTGCATTATCTCTTATAGTTTCCGAGATATGGACTATCCATAATTTACACCTTAGGCTCTGCTTCTAACTTGGGCCCAAATTGTAAAATGGTCTTATCTATTGGCGATTTCGTTCCAATTCACATTCCAAGTAATATTCGGCATGCTAATTACATTGCCGTTTGCCAAATTGCATTATCTCTTATAGTTTCCGAGATATGGACTATCGATAATTTACACCTTAGGCTCTGCTTCTAACTTGGGCCCAAATTGTAAAATGGTCTTATCTATTGGCGATTTCGTTCCAATTCACATTCCAAGTAATATTCGGCATGCTAATTACATTGCCGGTTGCCAAATTGCATTATCTCTTATAGTTTCCGAGATATGGACTATCGATAATTTACACCTTAGGCTCTGCTTCTAACTTGGGCCCAAATTGTAAAATGGTCTTATCTATTGGCGATTTCGTTCCAATTCACATTCCAAGTAATATTCGGCATGCTAATTACATTGCCGGTTGCCAAATTGCATTATCTCTTATAGTTTCCGAGATATGGACTATCGATAATTTACACCATAGGCTCTGCTTCTAACTTGGGCCCAAATTGTAAAATGGTCTTATCTATTGGCGATTTCGTTCCAATTCACATTCCAAGTAATATTCGGCATGCTAATTACATTGCCGGTTGCCAAATTGCATTATCTCTTATAGTTTCCGAGATATGGACTATCGATAATTTACACCTTAGGCTCTGCTTCTAACTTGGGCCCAAATTGTAAAATGGTCTTATCTATTGGCGATTTCGTTCCAATTCACATTCCAAGTAATATTCGGCATGCTAATTACATTGCCGGTTGCCAAATTGAATTATCTCTTATAGTTTCCGAGATATGGACTATCGATAATTTACACCTTAGGCTCTGCTTCTATCTTATGCCCAAATTGTAAAATGGTCTTATCTATTGGCGATTTCGTTCCAATTCACATTCCAAGTAATATTCGGCATGCTAATTACATTGCCGGTTGCCAAATTACATTATCTCTTATAGTTTCCGAGATATGGATTATCGATAATTTACACCTTAGGCTCTGCTTCTAATTTGGGCCCAAATTGTAAAATGGTCTTCTCTATTGGCGATTTCGTTCCAATTCACATTCCAAGTAATATTCGGCATGCTAATTACATTGCCGGTTGCCAAATTGAATTATCTCTTATAGTTTCCGAGATATGGACTATCGATAATTTACACCATAGGCTCTGCTTCTAACTTGGGCCCAAATTGTAAAATGGTCTTATCTATTGGCGATTTCGTTCCAATTCACATTCCAAGTAATATTCGGCATGCTAATTACATTGCCGGTTGCCAAATTGCATTATCTCTTATAGTTTCCGAGATATGGACTATCGATAATTTACACCTTAGGCTCTGCTTCTAACTTGGGCCCAAATTGTAAAATGGTCTTATCTATTGGCGATTTCGTCCCAATTCACATTCCAAGTGATATTCGGCATGCTAATTACATTGCCGGTTGCGAAATTGCATTATCTCTTATAGTTTCCGAGATATGGACTATCAATAATTTACACCTTAGGCTCTGCTTCTAACTTGGGCCCAAATTGTAAAATGGTCTTATCTATTGGCGATTTCGTTCCAATTCACATTCCAAGTAATATTCGGCATGCTAATTACATTGCCGGTTGCCAAATTGCATTATCTCTTATAGTTTCCGAGATATGGACTATCGATAATTTACACCTTAGGCTCTGCTTCTAACTTGGGCCCAAATTGTAAAATGGTCTTATCTATTGGCGATTTCGTTCCAATTCACATTCCAAGTAATATTCGGCATGCTAATTACATTGCCGGTTGCCAAATTGCATTATCTCTTATAGTTTCCGAGATATGGACTATCGATAATTTACACCTTAGGCTCTGCTTCTAACTTGGGCCCAAATTGTAAAATGGTCTTATCTATTGGCGATTTCGTTCCAATTCACATTCCAAGTAATATTCGGCTTGCTAATTACATTGCCGGTTGCCAAATTGCATTATCTCTTATAGTTTCCGAGATATGGACTATCGATAATTTACACCTTAGGCTCTGCTTCTAACTTGGGCCCAAATTGTAAAATGGTCTTACCTATTGGCGATTTCGTTCCAATTCACATTCCAAGTAATATTCGGCATGCTAATTACATTGCCGGTTGCCAAATTGCATTATCTCTTATAGTTTCCGAGATATGGACTATCGATAATTTACACCTTAGGCTCTGCTTCTAACTTGGGCCCAAATTGTAAAATGGCCTTATCTATTGGCGATTTCGTTCCAATTCACATTCCAAGTAATATTCGGCATGCTAATTACATTGCCGGTTGCCAAATTGCATTATCTCTTATAGTTTCCGAGATATGGACTATCGATAATTTACACCTTAGGCTCTGCTTCTAACTTGGGCCCAAATTGTAAAATGGTCTTATCTATTGGCGATTTCGTTCCAATTCACATTCCAAGTAATATTCGGCATGCTAATTACATTGCCGGTTGCCAAATTGCATTATCTCTTATAGTTTCCGAGATATGGACTATCGATAATTTACACCATAGGCTCTGCTTCTAACTTGAGCCCAAATTGTAAAATGGTCTTATCTATTGGCGATTTCGTTCCAATTCAAATTCCAAGTAATATTCGGCATGCTAATTACATTGCCGGTTGCCAAATTGCATTATCTCTTATAGTTTCCGAGATATGGACTATCGATAATTTACACCATAGGCTCTGCTTCTAACTTGGGCCCAAATTGTAAAATGGTCTTATCCATTGGCGATTTCGTTCCAATTCACATTCCAAGTAATATTCGGCATGCTAATTACATTGCCGGTTGCCAAATTGCATTATCTCTTATAGTTTCCGAGATATGGACTATCGATAATTTACACCTTAGGCTCTGCTTCTAACTTGCTCCCAAATTGTAAAATGGTCTTATCTATTGGCGATTTCGTTCCAATTCACAGTCCAAGTAATATTCGGCATGCTAATTACATTGCCGGTTGCCAAATTGCATTATCTCTTATAGTTTCCGAGATATGGACTATCGATAATTTACACCTTAGGCTCTGCTTCTAACTTGGGCCCAAATTGTAAAATGGTCTTATCTATTAGCGATTTCGTTCCAATTCACATTCCAAGTAATATTCGGCATGCTAATTACATTGCCGGTTGCCAAATTGAATTATCTCTTATAGTTTCCGAGATATGGACTATCGATAATTTACACCTTAGGCTCTGCTTCTAACTTGGGCCCAAATTGTAAAATGGTCTTACCTATTGGCGATTTCGTTCCAATTCACATTCCAAGTAATATTCGGCATGCTAATTAGATTGCCGGTTGCCAAATTGCATTATCTCTTATAGTTTCCGGGATATGGACTATCGATAATTTACACCTTAGGCTCTGCTTCTAACTTGGGCCCCAATTGTAAAATGGTCTTATCTATTGGCGATCTCGTTCCAATTCACATTCCAAGTAATATTCGGCATGCTAATTACATTGCCGGTTGCCAAATTGCATTATCTCTTATAGTTTCCGAGATATGGACTATCGATAATTTACACCTTAGGCTCTGCTTCTAACTTGGGCCCAAATTGTAAAATGGTCTTATCTATTGGCGATTTCGTTCCAATTCACATTCCAAGTAATATTCGGCATGCTAATTACATTGCCGGTTGCCAAATTGCATTATCTCTTATAGTTTCCGAGATATGGACTATCGATAATTTACACCTTAGGCTCTGCTTCTAACTTGGGCCCAAATTGTAAAATGGTCTTATCTATTGGCGATTTCGTTCCAATTCACATTCCAAGTAATATTCGGCATGCTAATTACATTGCCGGTTGCCAAATTGCATTATCTCTTATAGTTTCCGAGATATGGACTATCGATAATTTACACCTTAGGCTCTGCTTCTAACTTGGGCCCAAATTGTAAAATGGTCTTATCTATTGGCGATTTCGTTCCAATTCACACTACAAGTAATATTCGGCATGCTAATTACATTGCCGGTTGCGAAATTGCATTATCTCTTATAGTTTCCGAGATATGGACTATCGATAATTTACACCTTAGGCTCTGCTTCTAACTTGGGCCCAAATTGTAAAATGGTCTTATCTATTGGCGATTTCGTTCCAATTCACATTCCAAGTAATATTCGGCATGCTAATTACATTGCCGGTTGCCAAATTGCATTATCTCTTATAGTTTCCGAGATATGGACTATCGATAATTTACACCTTAGGCTCTGCTTCTAACTTGGGCCCAAATTGTAAAATGGTCTTATCTATTGGCGATTTCGTTCCAATTCACATTCCAAGTAATATTCGGCATGCTAATTACATTGCCGGTTGCCAAATTGCATTATCTCTTATAGTTTCCGAGATATGGACTATCGATAATTTACACCTTAGGCTCTGCTTCTAACTTGGGCCCAAATTGTAAAATGGTCTTATCTATTGGCGATTTCGTCCCAATTCACATTCCAAGTGATATTCGGCATGCTAATTACATTGCCGGTTGCGAAATTGCATTATCTCTTATAGTTTCCGAGATATGGACTATCAATAATTTACACCTTAGGCTCTGCTTCTAACTTGGGCCCAAATTGTAAAATGGTCTTATCTATTGGCGATTTCGTTCCAATTCACATTCCAAGTAATATTCGGCTTGCTAATTACATTGCCGGTTGCCAAATTGCATTATCTCTTATAGTTTCCGAGATATGGACTATCGATAATTTACACCTTAGGCTCTGCTTCTAACTTGGGCCCAAATTGTAAAATGGTCTTATCTATTGGCGATTTCGTTCCAATTCACATTCCAAGTAATATTCGTAATGCTAATTACATTGCCGGTTGCCAAATTGCATTATCTCTTATAGTTTCCGAGATATGGACTATCGATAATTTACACCTTAGGCTCTGCTTCTAACTTGGGTCCAAATTGTAAAATGGTCTTATCTATTGGCGATTTCGTTCCAATTCACATTCCAAGTAATATTCGGCATGCTAATTACATTGCCGGTTGCCAAATTGCATTATCTCTTATAGTTTCCGAGATATGGACTATCGATAATTTACACCATAGGCTTTGCTTCTAACTTGGGCCCAAATTGTAAAATGGTCTTATCTATTGGCGATTTCGTTCCAATTCACATTCCAAGTAATATTCGGCATGCTAATTACATTGCCGGTTGCCAAATTGCATTATCTCTTATAGTTTCCGAGATATGGACTATCGATAATTTACACCTTAGGCTCTGCTTCTAACTTGCTCCCAAATTGTAAAATGGTCTTATCTATTGGCGATTTCGTTCCAATTCACATTCCAAGTAATATTCGGCATGCTAATTACATTGCCGGTTGCCAAATTGCATTATCTCTTATGGTTTCCGAGATATGGACTATCGATAATTTACACCTTAGGCTCTGCTTCTAACTTGGGCCCAAATTGTAAAATGGTCTTATCTATTGGCGATTTCGTTCCAATTCACATTCCAAGTAATATTCGGCATGCTAATTAGATTGCCGGTTGCCAAATTGCATTATCTCTTATAGTTTCCGGGATATGGACTATCGATAATTTACACCTTAGGCTCTGCTTCTAACTTGGGCCCAAATTGTAAAATGGTCTTATCTATTGGCGATCTCGTTCCAATTCACATTCCAAGTAATATTCGGCATGCTAATTACATTGCCGGTTGCCAAATTGCATTATCTCTTATAGTTTCCGAGATATGGACTATCGATAATTTACACCTTAGGCTCTGCTTCTAACTTGGGCCCAAATTGTAAAATGGTCTTATCTATTGGCGATTTCGTTCCAATTCACATTCCAAGTAATATTCGGCATGCTAATTACATTGCCGGTTGCCAAATTGCATTATCTCTTATAGTTTCCGAGATATGGACTATCGATAATTTACACCTTAGGCTCTGCTTCTAACTTGGGCCCAAATTGTAAAATGGTCTTATCTATTGGCGATTTCGTTCCAATTCACATTCCAAGTAATATTCGGCATGCTAATTACATTGCCGGTTGCCAAATTGCATTATCTCTTATAGTTTCCGAGATATGGACTATCGATAATTTACACCTTAGGCTCTGCTTCTAACTTGGGCCCAAATTGTAAAATGGTCTTATCTATTGGCGATTTCGTTCCAATTCACACTACAAGTAATATTCGGCATGCTAATTACATTGCCGGTTGCGAAATTGCATTATCTCTTATAGTTTCCGAGATATGGACTATCGATAATTTACACCTTAGGCTCTGCTTCTAACTTGGGCCCAAATTGTAAAATGGTCTTATCTATTGGCGATTTCGTTCCAATTCACATTCCAAGTAATATTCGGCATGCTAATTACATTGCCGGTTGCCAAATTGCATTATCTCTTATAGTTTCCGAGATATGGACTATCGATAATTTACACCTTAGGCTCTGCTTCTAACTTGGGCCCAAATTGTAAAATGGTCTTATCTATTGGCGATTTCGTTCCAATTCACATTCCAAGTAATATTCGGCATGCTAATTACATTGCCGGTTGCCAAATTGCATTATCTCTTATAGTTTCCGAGATATGGACTATCGATAATTTACACCTTAGGCTCTGCTTCTAACTTGGGCCCAAATTGTAAAATGGTCTTATCTATTGGCGATTTCGTCCCAATTCACATTCCAAGTGATATTCGGCATGCTAATTACATTGCCGGTTGCGAAATTGCATTATCTCTTATAGTTTCCGAGATATGGACTATCAATAATTTACACCTTAGGCTCTGCTTCTAACTTGGGCCCAAATTGTAAAATGGTCTTATCTATTGGCGATTTCGTTCCAATTCACATTCCAAGTAATATTCGGCTTGCTAATTACATTGCCGGTTGCCAAATTGCATTATCTCTTATAGTTTCCGAGATATGGACTATCGATAATTTACACCTTAGGCTCTGCTTCTAACTTGGGCCCAAATTGTAAAATGGTCTTATCTATTGGCGATTTCGTTCCAATTCACATTCCAAGTAATATTCGTAATGCTAATTACATTGCCGGTTGCCAAATTGCATTATCTCTTATAGTTTCCGAGATATGGACTATCGATAATTTACACCTTAGGCTCTGCTTCTAACTTGGGTCCAAATTGTAAAATGGTCTTATCTATTGGCGATTTCGTTCCAATTCACATTCCAAGTAATATTCGGCATGCTAATTACATTGCCGGTTGCCAAATTGCATTATCTCTTATAGTTTCCGAGATATGGACTATCGATAATTTACACCATAGGCTTTGCTTCTAACTTGGGCCCAAATTGTAAAATGGTCTTATCTATTGGCGATTTCGTTCCAATTCACATTCCAAGTAATATTCGGCATGCTAATTACATTGCCGGTTGCCAAATTGCATTATCTCTTATAGTTTCCGAGATATGGACTATCGATAATTTACACCTTAGGCTCTGCTTCTAACTTGCTCCCAAATTGTAAAATGGTCTTATCTATTGGCGATTTCGTTCCAATTCACATTCCAAGTAATATTCGGCATGCTAATTACATTGCCGGTTGCCAAATTGCATTATCTCTTATGGTTTCCGAGATATGGACTATCGATAATTTACACCTTAGGCTCTGCTTCTAACTTGGGCCCAAATTGTAAAATGGTCTTATCTATTGGCGATTTCGTTCCAATTCACATTCCAAGTAATATTCGGCATGCTAATTACATTGCCGGTTGCCAAATTGCATTATCTCTTATAGTTTCCGAGATATGGACTATCGATAATTTACACCTTAGGCTCTGCTTCTAACTTGGGCCCAAATTGTAAAATGGTCTTATCTATTGGCGATTTCGTTCCAATTCACATTCCAAGTAATATTCGGCATGCTAATTACATTGCCGGTTGCCAAATTGCATTATCTCTTATAGTTTCCGAGATATGGACTATCGATAATTTACACCTTAGGCTCTGCTTCTAACTTGGGCCCAAATTGTAAAATGGTCTTATCTATTGGCGATTTCGTTCCAACTCACATTCCAAGTAATATTCGGCATGCTAATTACATTGCCGGTTGCCAAATTGCATTATCTCTTATAGTTTCCGAGATATGGACTATCGATAATTTACACCTTAGGCTCTGCTTCTAACTTGGGCCCAAATTGTAAAATGGTCTTACCTATTGGCGATTTCGTTCCAATTCACACTCTAAGTAATATTCGGCATGCTAATTACATTGCCGGTTGCGAAATTGCATTATCTCTTATAGTTTCCGAGATATGGACTATCAATAATTTACACCTTAGGCTCTGCTTCTAACTTGGGCCCAAATTGTAAAATGGTCTTATCTATTGGCGATTTCGTTCCAATTCACATTCCAAGTAATATTCGGCATGCTAATTACATTGCCGGTTGCCAAATTGCATTATCTCTTATAGTTTCCGAGATATGGACTATCGATAATTTACACCTTAGGCTCTGCTCCTAACTTGGGCCCAAATTGTAAAATGGTCTTATCTATTAGCGATTTCGTTCCAATTCACATTCCAACTAATATTCGGCATGCTAATTACATTGCCGGTTGCCAAATTGAATTATCTCTTATAGTTTCCGAGATATGGACTATCGATAATTTACACCTTAGGCTCTGCTTCTAACTTGGGCCCAAATTGTAAAATGGTCTTACCTATTGGCGATTTCGTTCCAATTCACATTCCAAGTAATATTCGGCATGCTAATTACATTGCCGGTTGCCAAATTGCATTATCTCTTATAGTTTCCGAGATATGGACTATCGATAATTTACACCTTAGGCTCTGCTTCTAACTTGGGCCCAAATTGTAAAATGGTCTTATCTATTGGTGATTTCGTTCCAATTCACATTCCAAGTAATATTCGGCATGCTAATTACATTGCCGGTTGCCAAATTGCATTATCTCTTATTGTTTCCGAGATATGGACTATCGATAATTTACACCTTAGGCTCTGCTTCTAACTTGGGCCCAAATTGTAAAATGGTCTTATCTATTGGCGATTTCGTTCCAATTCACATTCCAAGTAATATTCGGCATGCTAATTACATTGCCGGTTGCCAAATTGCATTATCTCTTATAGTTTCCGAGATATGGACTATCGATAATTTACACCTTAGGCTCTGCTTCTAACTTGCTCCCAAATTGTAAAATGGTCTTATCTATTGGCGATTTCGTTCCAATTCACATTCCAAGTAATATTCGGCATGCTAATTACATTGCCGGTTGCCAAATTGCATTATCTCTTATAGTTTCCGAGATATGGACTATCGATAATTTACACCTTAGGCTCTGCTTCTAACTTGGGCCCAAATTGTAAAATGGTTTTATCTATTGGCGATTTCGTTCCAATTCACATTCCAAGTAATATTCGGCATGCTAATTACATTGCCGGTTGCGAAATTGCATTATCTCTTATAGTTTCCGAGATATGGACTATCAATAATTTACACCTTAGGCTCTGCTTCTAACTTGGGCCCAAATTGTAAAATGGTCTTATCTATTGGCGATTTCGTTCCAATTCACATTCCAAGTAATATTCGGCATGCTAATTACATTGCCGGTTGCCAAATTGCATTATCTCTTATAGTTTCCGAGATATGGACTATCGATAATTTACACCTTAGGCTCTGCTCCTAACTTGGGCCCAAATTGTAAAATGGTCTTATCTATTAGCGATTTCGTTCCAATTCACATTCCAAGTAATATTCGGCATGCTAATTACATTGCCGGTTGCCAAATTGCATTATCTCTTATAGTTTCCGAGATATGGACTATCGATAATTTACACCTTAGGCTCTGCTTCTAACTTGCTCCCAAATTGTAAAATGGTCTTATCTATTGGCGATTTCGTTCCAATTCACATTCCAAGTAATATTCGGCATGCTAATTACATTGCCGGTTGCCAAATTGCATTATCTCTTATGGTTTCCGAGATATGGACTATCGATAATTTACACCTTAGGCTCTGCTTCTAACTTGGGCCCAAATTGTAAAATGGTCTTATCTATTGGCGATTTCGTTCCAATTCACATTCCAAGTAATATTCGTAATGCTAATTACATTGCCGGTTGCCAAATTGCATTATCTCTTATAGTTTCCGAGATATGGACTATCGATAATTTACACCTTAGGCTCTGCTTCTAACTTGGGTCCAAATTGTAAAATGGTCTTATCTATTGGCGATTTCGTTCCAATTCACATTCCAAGTAATATTCGGCATGCTAATTACATTGCCGGTTGCCAAATTGCATTATCTCTTATAGTTTCCGAGATATGGACTATCGATAATTTACACCATAGGCTTTGCTTCTAACTTGGGCCCAAATTGTAAAATGGTCTTATCTATTGGCGATTTCGTTCCAATTCACATTCCAAGTAATATTCGGCATGCTAATTACATTGCCGGTTGCCAAATTGCATTATCTCTTATAGTTTCCGAGATATGGACTATCGATAATTTACACCTTAGGCTCTGCTTCTAACTTGCTCCCAAATTGTAAAATGGTCTTATCTATTGGCGATTTCGTTCCAACTCACATTCCAAGTAATATTCGGCATGCTAATTACATTGCCGGTTGCCAAATTGCATTATCTCTTATAGTTTCCGAGATATGGACTATCGATAATTTACACCTTAGGCTCTGCTTCTAACTTGGGCCCAAATTGTAAAATGGTCTTACCTATTGGCGATTTCGTTCCAATTCACACTCCAAGTAATATTCGGCATGCTAATTACATTGCCGGTTGCGAAATTGCATTATCTCTTATAGTTTCCGAGATATGGACTATCAATAATTTACACCTTAGGCTCTGCTTCTAACTTGGGCCCAAATTGTAAAATGGTCTTATCTATTGGCGATTTCGTTCCAATTCACATTCCAAGTAATATTCGGCATGCTAATTACATTGCCGGTTGCCAAATTGCATTATCTCTTATAGTTTCCGAGATATGGACTATCGATAATTTACACCTTAGGCTCTGCTCCTAACTTGGGCCCAAATTGTAAAATGGTCTTATCTATTAGCGATTTCGTTCCAATTCACATTCCAACTAATATTCGGCATGCTAATTACATTGCCGGTTGCCAAATTGAATTATCTCTTATAGTTTCCGAGATATGGACTATCGATAATTTACACCTTAGGCTCTGCTTCTAACTTGGGCCCAAATTGTAAAATGGTCTTACCTATTGGCGATTTCGTTCCAATTCACATTCCAAGTAATATTCGGCATGCTAATTACATTGCCGGTTGCCAAATTGCATTATCTCTTATAGTTTCCGAGATATGGACTATCGATAATTTACACCTTAGGCTCTGCTTCTAACTTGGGCCCAAATTGTAAAATGGTCTTATCTATTGGTGATTTCGTTCCAATTCACATTCCAAGTAATATTCGGCATGCTAATTACATTGCCGGTTGCCAAATTGCATTATCTCTTATTGTTTCCGAGATATGGACTATCGATAATTTACACCTTAGGCTCTGCTTCTAACTTGGGCCCAAATTGTAAAATGGTCTTATCTATTGGCGATTTCGTTCCAATTCACATTCCAAGTAATATTCGGCATGCTAATTACATTGCCGGTTGCCAAATTGCATTATCTCTTATAGTTTCCGAGATATGGACTATCGATAATTTACACCTTAGGCTCTGCTTCTAACTTGCTCCCAAATTGTAAAATGGTCTTATCTATTGGCGATTTCGTTCCAATTCACATTCCAAGTAATATTCGGCATGCTAATTACATTGCCGGTTGCCAAATTGCATTATCTCTTATAGTTTCCGAGATATGGACTATCGATAATTTACACCTTAGGCTCTGCTTCTAACTTGGGCCCAAATTGTAAAATGGTTTTATCTATTGGCGATTTCGTTCCAATTCACATTCCAAGTAATATTCGGCATGCTAATTACATTGCCGGTTGCGAAATTGCATTATCTCTTATAGTTTCCGAGATATGGACTATCAATAATTTACACCTTAGGCTCTGCTTCTAACTTGGGCCCAAATTGTAAAATGGTCTTATCTATTGGCGATTTCGTTCCAATTCACATTCCAAGTAATATTCGTAATGCTAATTACATTGCCGGTTGCCAAATTGCATTATCTCTTATAGTTTCCGAGATATGGACTATCGATAATTTACACCTTAGGCTCTGCTTCTAACTTGGGTCCAAATTGTAAAATGGTCTTATCTATTGGCGATTTCGTTCCAATTCACATTCCAAGTAATATTCGGCATGCTAATTACATTGCCGGTTGCCAAATTGCATTATCTCTTATAGTTTCCGAGATATGGACTATCGATAATTTACACCATAGGCTTTGCTTCTAACTTGGGCCCAAATTGTAAAATGGTCTTATCTATTGGCGATTTCGTTCCAATTCACATTCCAAGTAATATTCGGCATGCTAATTACATTGCCGGTTGCCAAATTGCATTATCTCTTATAGTTTCCGAGATATGGACTATCGATAATTTACACCTTAGGCTCTGCTTCTAACTTGCTCCCAAATTGTAAAATGGTCTTATCTATTGGCGATTTCGTTCCAATTCACATTCCAAGTAATATTCGGCATGCTAATTACATTGCCGGTTGCCAAATTGCATTATCTCTTATGGTTTCCGAGATATGGACTATCGATAATTTACACCTTAGGCTCTGCTTCTAACTTGGGCCCAAATTGTAAAATGGTCTTATCTATTGGCGATTTCGTTCCAATTCACATTCCAAGTAATATTCGGCATGCTAATTACATTGCCGGTTGCCAAATTGCATTATCTCTTATAGTTTCCGAGATATGGACTATCGATAATTTACACCTTAGGCTCTGCTTCTAACTTGGGCCCAAATTGTAAAATGGTCTTATCTATTGGCGATTTCGTTCCAATTCACATTCCAAGTAATATTCGGCATGCTAATTACATTGCCGGTTGCCAAATTGCATTATCTCTTATAGTTTCCGAGATATGGACTATCGATAATTTACACCTTAGGCTCTGCTTCTAACTTGGGCCCAAATTGTAAAATGGTCTTATCTATTGGCGATTTCGTTCCAACTCACATTCCAAGTAATATTCGGCATGCTAATTACATTGCCGGTTGCCAAATTGCATTATCTCTTATAGTTTCCGAGATATGGACTATCGATAATTTACACCTTAGGCTCTGCTTCTAACTTGGGCCCAAATTGTAAAATGGTCTTACCTATTGGCGATTTCGTTCCAATTCACACTCTAAGTAATATTCGGCATGCTAATTACATTGCCGGTTGCGAAATTGCATTATCTCTTATAGTTTCCGAGATATGGACTATCAATAATTTACACCTTAGGCTCTGCTTCTAACTTGGGCCCAAATTGTAAAATGGTCTTATCTATTGGCGATTTCGTTCCAATTCACATTCCAAGTAATATTCGGCATGCTAATTACATTGCCGGTTGCCAAATTGCATTATCTCTTATAGTTTCCGAGATATGGACTATCGATAATTTACACCTTAGGCTCTGCTCCTAACTTGGGCCCAAATTGTAAAATGGTCTTATCTATTAGCGATTTCGTTCCAATTCACATTCCAACTAATATTCGGCATGCTAATTACATTGCCGGTTGCCAAATTGAATTATCTCTTATAGTTTCCGAGATATGGACTATCGATAATTTACACCTTAGGCTCTGCTTCTAACTTGGGCCCAAATTGTAAAATGGTCTTACCTATTGGCGATTTCGTTCCAATTCACATTCCAAGTAATATTCGGCATGCTAATTACATTGCCGGTTGCCAAATTGCATTATCTCTTATAGTTTCCGAGATATGGACTATCGATAATTTACACCTTAGGCTCTGCTTCTAACTTGGGCCCAAATTGTAAAATGGTCTTATCTATTGGTGATTTCGTTCCAATTCACATTCCAAGTAATATTCGGCATGCTAATTACATTGCCGGTTGCCAAATTGCATTATCTCTTATTGTTTCCGAGATATGGACTATCGATAATTTACACCTTAGGCTCTGCTTCTAACTTGGGCCCAAATTGTAAAATGGTCTTATCTATTGGCGATTTCGTTCCAATTCACATTCCAAGTAATATTCGGCATGCTAATTACATTGCCGGTTGCCAAATTGCATTATCTCTTATAGTTTCCGAGATATGGACTATCGATAATTTACACCTTAGGCTCTGCTTCTAACTTGCTCCCAAATTGTAAAATGGTCTTATCTATTGGCGATTTCGTTCCAATTCACATTCCAAGTAATATTCGGCATGCTAATTACATTGCCGGTTGCCAAATTGCATTATCTCTTATAGTTTCCGAGATATGGACTATCGATAATTTACACCTTAGGCTCTGCTTCTAACTTGGGCCCAAATTGTAAAATGGTTTTATCTATTGGCGATTTCGTTCCAATTCACATTCCAAGTAATATTCGGCATGCTAATTACATTGCCGGTTGCGAAATTGCATTATCTCTTATAGTTTCCGAGATATGGACTATCAATAATTTACACCTTAGGCTCTGCTTCTAACTTGGGCCCAAATTGTAAAATGGTCTTATCTATTGGCGATTTCGTTCCAATTCACATTCCAAGTAATATTCGGCATGCTAATTACATTGCCGGTTGCCAAATTGCATTATCTCTTATAGTTTCCGAGATATGGACTATCGATAATTTACACCTTAGGCTCTGCTCCTAACTTGGGCCCAAATTGTAAAATGGTCTTATCTATTAGCGATTTCGTTCCAATTCACATTCCAAGTAATATTCGGCATGCTAATTACATTGCCGGTTGCCAAATTGCATTATCTCTTATAGTTTCCGAGATATGGACTATCGATAATTTACACCTTAGGCTCTGCTTCTAACTTGCTCCCAAATTGTAAAATGGTCTTATCTATTGGCGATTTCGTTCCAATTCACATTCCAAGTAATATTCGGCATGCTAATTACATTGCCGGTTGCCAAATTGCATTATCTCTTATGGTTTCCGAGATATGGACTATCGATAATTTACACCTTAGGCTCTGCTTCTAACTTGGGCCCAAATTGTAAAATGGTCTTATCTATTGGCGATTTCGTTCCAATTCACATTCCAAGTAATATTCGGCATGCTAATTACATTGCCGGTTGCCAAATTGCATTATCTCTTATAGTTTCCGAGATATGGACTATCGATAATTTACACCTTAGGCTCTGCTTCTAACTTGGGCCCAAATTGTAAAATGGTCTTATCTATTGGCGATTTCGTTCCAATTCACATTCCAAGTAATATTCGGCATGCTAATTACATTGCCGGTTGCCAAATTGCATTATCTCTTATAGTTTCCGAGACATGGACTATCGATAATTTACACCTTAGGCTCTGCTTCTAACTTGGGCCCAAATTGTAAAATGGTCTTATCTATTGGCGATTTCGTTCCAACTCACATTCCAAGTAATATTCGGCATGCTAATTACATTGCCGGTTGCCAAATTGCATTATCTCTTATAGTTTCCGAGATATGGACTATCGATAATTTACACCTTAGGCTCTGCTTCTAACTTGGGCCCAAATTGTAAAATGGTCTTACCTATTGGCGATTTCGTTCCAATTCACACTCTAAGTAATATTCGGCATGCTAATTACATTGCCGGTTGCGAAATTGCATTATCTCTTATAGTTTCCGAGATATGGACTATCAATAATTTACACCTTAGGCTCTGCTTCTAACTTGGGCCCAAATTGTAAAATGGTCTTATCTATTGGCGATTTCGTTCCAATTCACATTCCAAGTAATATTCGGCATGCTAATTACATTGCCGGTTGCCAAATTGCATTATCTCTTATAGTTTCCGAGATATGGACTATCGATAATTTACACCTTAGGCTCTGCTCCTAACTTGGGCCCAAATTGTAAAATGGTCTTATCTATTAGCGATTTCGTTCCAATTCACATTCCAACTAATATTCGGCATGCTAATTACATTGCCGGTTGCCAAATTGAATTATCTCTTATAGTTTCCGAGATATGGACTATCGATAATTTACACCTTAGGCTCTGCTTCTAACTTGGGCCCAAATTGTAAAATGGTCTTACCTATTGGCGATTTCGTTCCAATTCACATTCCAAGTAATATTCGGCATGCTAATTACATTGCCGGTTGCCAAATTGCATTATCTCTTATAGTTTCCGAGATATGGACTATCGATAATTTACACCTTAGGCTCTGCTTCTAACTTGGGCCCAAATTGTAAAATGGTCTTATCTATTGGTGATTTCGTTCCAATTCACATTCCAAGTAATATTCGGCATGCTAATTACATTGCCGGTTGCCAAATTGCATTATCTCTTATTGTTTCCGAGATATGGACTATCGATAATTTACACCTTACGCTCTGCTTCTAACTTGGGCCCAAATTGTAAAATGGTCTTATCTATTGGCGATTTCGTTCCAATTCACATTCCAAGTAATATTCGGCATGCTAATTACATTGCCGGTTGCCAAATTGCATTATCTCTTATAGTTTCCGAGATATGGACTATCGATAATTTACACCTTAGGCTCTGCTTCTAACTTGCTCCCAAATTGTAAAATGGTCTTATCTATTGGCGATTTCGTTCCAATTCACATTCCAAGTAATATTCGGCATGCTAATTACATTGCCGGTTGCCAAATTGCATTATCTCTTATAGTTTCCGAGATATGGACTATCGATAATTTACACCTTAGGCTCTGCTTCTAACTTGGGCCCAAATTGTAAAATGGTTTTATCTATTGGCGATTTCGTTCCAATTCACATTCCAAGTAATATTCGGCATGCTAATTACATTGCCGGTTGCCAAATTGAATTATCTCTTATAGTTTTCGAGATATGGACTATCGATAATTTACACCTTAGGCTCTGCTTCTAACTTGGGCCCAAATTGTAAAATGGTCTTACCTATTGGCGATTTCGTTCCAATTCACATTCCAAGTAATATTCGGCATGCTAATTACATTGCCGGTTGCGAAATTGCATTATCTCTTATAGTTTCCGAGATATGGACTATCAATAATTTACACCTTAGGCTCTGCTTCTAACTTGGGCCCAAATTGTAAAATGGTCTTATCTATTGGCGATTTCGTTCCAATTCACATTCCAAGTAATATTCGGCATGCTAATTACATTGCCGGTTGCCAAATTGCATTATCTCTTATAGTTTCCGAGATATGGACTATCGATAATTTACACCTTAGGCTCTGCTCCTAACTTGGGCCCAAATTGTAAAATGGTCTTATCTATTAGCGATTTCGTTCCAATTCACATTCCAAGTAATATTCGGCATGCTAATTACATTGCCGGTTGCCAAATTGAATTATCTCTTATAGTTTCCGAGATATGGACTATCGATAATTTACACCTTAGGCTCTGCTTCTAACTTGGGCCCAAATTGTAAAATGGTCTTACCTATTGGCGATTTCGTTCCAATTCACATTCCAAGTAATATTCGGCATGCTAATTAGATTGCCGGTTGCCAAATTGCATTATCTCTTATAGTTTCCGAGATATGGACTATCGATAATTTACACCTCAGGCTCTGCTTCTAACTTGGGCCCAAATTGTAAAATGGTCTTATCTATTGGCGATTTCGTTCCAATTCACATTCCAAGTAATATTCGGCATGCTAATTACATTGCCGGTTGCCAAATTGCATTATCTCTTATAGTTTCCGAGATATGGACTATCGATAATTTACACCTTAGGCTCTGCTTCTAACTTGGGCCCAAATTGTAAAATGGTCTTATCTATTGGCGATTTCGTTCCAATTCACATTCCAAGTAATATTCGGCATGCTAATTACATTGCCGGTTGCCAAATTGCATTATCTCTTATAGTTTCCGAGATATGGACTATCGATAATTTACACCTTAGGCTCTGCTTCTAACTTGGGCCCAAATTGTAAAATGGTCTTATCTATTGGCGATTTCGTTCCAATTCACATTCCAAGTAATATTCGGCATGCTAATTACATTGCCGGTTGCCAAATTGCATTATCTCTTATAGTTTCCGAGATATGGACTATCGATAATTTACACCTTAGGCTCTGCTTCTAACTTGGGCCCAAATTGTAAAATGGTCTTATCTATTGGCGATTTCGTTCCAATTCACACTACAAGTAATATTCGGCATGCTAATTACATTGCCGGTTGCGAAATTGCATTATCTCTTATAGTTTCCGAGATATGGACTATCGATAATTTACACCTTAGGCTCTGCTTCTAACTTGGGCCCAAATTGTAAAATGGTCTTATCTATTGGCGATTTCGTTCCAATTCACATTCCAAGTAATATTCGGCATGCTAATTACATTGCCGGTTGCCAAATTGCATTATCTCTTATAGTTTCCGAGATATGGACTATCGATAATTTACACCTTAGGCTCTGCTTCTAACTTGAGCCCAAATTGTAAAATGGTCTTATCTATTGGTCATTTCATTCCAATTCACATTCCAAGTAATATTCGGCATGCTAATTACATTGCCGGTTGCCAAATTGCATTATCTCTTATTGTTTCCGAGATATGGACTATCGATAATTTACACCTTAGGCTCTGCTTCTAACTTGGGCCCAAATTGTAAAATGGTCTTATCTATTGGCGATTTCGTTCCAATTCACATTCCAAGTAATATTCGGCATGCTAATTACATTGCCGGTTGCCAAATTGCATTATCTCTTATAGTTTCCGAGATATGGACTATCGATAATTTACACCTTAGGCTCTGCTTCTAACTTGTGCCCAAATTGTAAAATGGTCTTATCTATTGGCGATTTCGTCCCAATTCACATTCCAAGTAATATTCGGCATGCTAATTACATTGCCGGTTGCCAAATTGCATTATCTCTTATAGTTTCCGAGATACGGACTATCGATAATTTACACCTTAGGCTCTGCTTCTAACTTGGGCCCAAATTGTAAAATGGTCTTATCTATTGGCGATTTCGTCCCAATTCACATTCCAAGTGATATTCGGCGTGCTAATTACATTGCCGGTCGCGAAATTGCATTATCTCTTATAGTTTCCGAGATATGGACTATCAATAATTTACACCTTAGGCTCTGCTTCTAACTTGGGCCCAAATTGTAAAATGGTCTTATCTATTGGCGATTTTGTTCCAATTCACATTCCAAGTAATATTCGGCATGCTAATTACATTGCCGGTTGCCAAATTGCATTATCTCTTATAGTTTCCGAGATATGGACTATCGATAATTTACACCTTAGGCTCTGCTTCTAACTTGGGCCCAAATTGTAAAATGGTCTTATCTATTGGCGATTTCGTTCCAATTCACATTCCAAGTAATATTCGGCATGCTAATTACATTGCCGGTTGCCAAATTGCATTATCTCTTATAGTTTCCGAGATATGGACTATCGATAATTTACACCATAGGCTCTGCTTCTAACTTGGGCCCAAATTGTAAAATGGTCTTATCTATTGGCGATTTCGTTCCAATTCACATTCCAAGTAATATTCGGCATGCTAATTACATTGCCGGTTGCCAAATTGCATTATCTCTTATAGTTTCCGAGATATGGACTATCGATAATTTACACCTTAGGCTCTGCTTCTAACTTGCTCCTAAATTGTAAAATGGTCTTATCTATTGGCGATTTCGTTCCAATTCACATTCCAAGTAATATTCGGCATGCTAATTACATTGCCGGTTGCCAAATTGCATTATCTCTTATAGTTTCCGAGATATGGACTATCGATAATTTACACCTTAGGCTCTGCTTCTAACTTGGGCCCAAATTGTAAAATGGTCTTATCTATTGGCGATTTCGTTCCAATTCACATTCCAAGTAATATTCGGCATGCTAATTACATTGCCGGTTGCCAAATTGCATTATCTCTTATAGTTTCCGAGATATGGACTATCGATAATTTACACCTTAGGCTCTGCTTCTAACCTGGGCCCAAATTGTAAAATTGTCTTATCTATTGGCGATTTCGTTGCAATTCACATTCCAAGTAATATTCGGCATGCTAATTACATTGCCGGTTGCCAAATTGCATTATCTCTTATAGTTTCCGAGATATGGACTATCGATAATTTACACCTTAGGCTCTGCTTCTAACTTGGGCCCAAATTGTAAAATGGTCTTATCTATTGGCGATTTCGTCCCAATTCACATTCCAAGTAATATTCGGCATGCTAATTACATTGCCGGTTACCAAATTGCATTATCTCTTATAGTTTCCGAGATATGGACTATCGATAATTTACACCTTAGGCTCTGCTTCTAACTTGGGCCCAAATTGTAAAATGGTCTTATCTATTGGCGATTTCGTCCCAATTCACATTCCAAGTGATATTAGGCATGCTAATTACATTGCCGGTTGCGAAATTGCATTATCTCTTATAGTTTCCGAGATATGGACTATCCATAATTTACACCTTAGGCTCTGCTTCTAACTTGGGCCCAAATTGTAAAATGGTCTTATCTATTGGCGATTTCGTTCCAATTCACATTCCAAGTAATATTCGGCATGCTAATTACATTGCCGTTTGCCAAATTGCATTATCTCTTATAGTTTCCGAGATATGGACTATCGATAATTTACACCTTAGGCTCTGCTTCTAACTTGGGCCCAAATTGTAAAATGGTCTTATCTATTGGCGATTTCGTTCCAATTCACATTCCAAGTAATATTCGGCATGCTAATTACATTGCCGGTTGCCAAATTGCATTATCTCTTATAGTTTCCGAGATATGGACTATCGATAATTTACACCTTAGGCTCTGCTTCTATCTTATGCCCAAATTGTAAAATGGTCTTATCTATTGGCGATTTCGTTCCAATTCACATTCCAAGTAATATTCGGCATGCTAATTACATTGCCGGTTGCCAAATTACATTACCTCTTATAGTTTCCGAGATATGGATTATCGATAATTTACACCTTAGGCTCTGCTTCTAACTTGGGCCCAAATTGTAAAATGGTCTTCTCTATTGGCGATTTCGTTCCAATTCACATTCCAAGTAATATTCGGCATGCTAATTACATTGCCGGTTGCCAAATTGAATTATCTCTTATAGTTTCCGAGATATGGACTATCGATAATTTACACCATAGGCTCTGCTTCTAACTTGGGCCCAAATTGTAAAATGGTCTTATCTATTGGCGATTTCGTTCCAATTCACATTCCAAGTAATATTCGGCATGCTAATTACATTGCCGGTTGCCAAATTGCATTATCTCTTATAGTTTCCGAGATATGGACTATCGATAATTTACACCTTAGGCTCTGCTTCTAACTTGGGCCCAAATTGTAAAATGGTCTTATCTATTGGCGATTTCGTTCCAATTCACATTCCAAGTAATATTCGGCATGCTAATTACATTGCCGGTTGCCAAATTGCATTATCTCTTATAGTTTCCGAGATATGGACTATCGATAATTTACACCTTAGGCTCTGCTTCTAACTTGGGCCCAAATTGTAAAATGGTCTTATCTATTGGCGATTTCGTCCCAATTCACATTCCAAGTGATATTCGGCGTGCTAATTACATTGCCGGTTGCGAAATTGCATTATCTCTTATAGTTTCCGAGATATGGACTATCAATAATTTACACCTTAGGCTCTGCTTCTAACTTGGGCCCAAATTGTAAAATGGTCTTATCTATTGGCGATTTCGTTCCAATTCACATTCCAAGTAATATTCGGCATGCTAATTACATTGCCGGTTGCCAAATTGCATTATCTCTTATAGTTTCCGAGATATGGACTATCAATAATTTACACCTTAGGCTCTGCTTCTAACTTGGGCCCAAATTGTAAAATGGTCTTATCTATTGGCGATTTCGTTCCAATTCACATTCCAAGTAATATTCGGCATGCTAATTACATTGCCGGTTGCCAAATTGCATTATCTCTTATAGTTTCCGAGATATGGACTATCGATAATTTACACCTTAGGCTCTGCTTCTAACTTGGGCCCAAATTGTAAAATTGTCTTATCTATTGGCGATTTCGTTGCAATTCACATTCCAAGTAATATTCGGCATGCTAATTACATTGCCGGTTGCCAAATTGCATTATCTCTTATAGTTTCCGAGATATGGGCTATCGATTATTTACACCTTAGGCTCTGCTTCTAACTTGGGCCCAAATTGTAAAATGGTCTTATCTATTGGCGATTTCGTTCCAATTCACATTCCAAGTAATATTCGGCATGCTAATTACATTGCCGGTTGCCAAATTGCATTATCTCTTATAGTTTCCGAGATATGGACTATCGATAATTTACACCTTAGGCTCTGCTTCTAACTTGGGCCCAAATTGTAAAATGATCTTATCTATTGGCGATTTCGTTCCAATTCACATTCCAAGTAATATACGGCATGCTAATTACATTGCCGGTTGCCAAATTGCATTATCTCTTATAGTTTCCGAGATATGGACTATCGATAATTTACACCTTAGGCTCTGCTTCTAACTTGGGCCCAAATTGTAAAATGGTCTTACCTATTGGCGATTTCGTTGCAATTCACACTCCAAGTAATATTCGGCATGCTAATTACATTGCCGGTTGCGAAATTGCATTATCTCTTATAGTTTCCGAGATATGGACTATCAATAATTTACAACTTAGGCTCTGCTTCTAACTTGGGCCCAAATTGTAAAATGGTCTTATCTATTGGCGATTTCGTTCCAATTCACATTCCAAGTAATATTCGGCATGCTAATTACATTGCCGGTTGCCAAATTGCATTATCTCTTATAGTTTCCGAGATATGGACTATCGATAATTTACACCTTAGGCTCTGCTTCTAACATGGGCCCAAATTGTAAAATGGTCTTATCTATTGGCGATTTCGTTCCAATTCACATTCCAGGTAATATTCGGCATGCTAATTACATTGCCGGTTGCCAAATTGCATTATCTCTTATAGTTTCCGAGATATGGACTATCGATAATTTACACCTTAGGTTCTGCTTCTAACTTGGGCCCAAATTGTAAAATGGTCTTATCTATTGGCGATTTCGTTCCAATTCACATTCCAAGTAATATTCGGCATGCTAATTACATTGCCGGTTGCCAAATTGCATTATCTCTTATAGTTTCCGAGATATGGACTATCGATAATTTACACCTTAGGCTCTGCTTCTAACTTGGGCCCAAATTGTAAAATGGTCTTCTCTATTGGCGATTTCGTTCCAATTCACATTCCAAGTAATATTCGGCATGCTAATTACATTGCCGGTTGCCAAATTGCATTATCTCTTATAGTTTCCGAGATATGGACTATCCATAATTTACACCTTAGGCTCTGCTTCTAACTTGGGCCCAAATTGTAAAATGGTCTTATCTATTGGCGATTTCGTTCCAATTCACATTCCAAGTAATATTCGGCATGCTAATTACATTGCCGGTTGCCAAATTGAATTATCTCTTATAGTTTCCGAGATATGGACTATCGATAATTTACACCTTAGGCTCTGCTTCTAACTTGGGCCCAAATTGTAAAATGGTCTTACCTATTGGCGATTTCGTTCCAATTCACATTCCAAGTAATATTCGGCATGCTAATTACATTGCCGGTTGCCAAATTGCATTATCTCTTATAGTTTCCGAGATATGGACTATCGATAATTTACACCTTAGGCTCTGCTTCTAACTTGGGCCCAAATTGTAAAATGGCCTTATCTATTGGCGATTTCGTTCCAATTCACATTCCAAGTAATATTCGGCATGCTAATTACATTGCCGGTTGCCAAATTGCATTATCTCTTATAGTTTCCGAGATATGGACTATCGATAATTTACACCTTAGGCTCTGCTTCTAACTTGGGCCCAAATTGTAAAATGGTCTTATCTATTGGCGATTTCGTTCCAATTCACATTCCAAGTAATATTCGGCATGCTAATTACATTGCCGGTTGCCAAATTGCATTATCTCTTATAGTTTCCGAGATATGGACTATCGATAATTTACACCATAGGCTCTGCTTCTAACTTGAGCCCAAATTGTAAAATGGTCTTATCTATTGGCGATTTCGTTCCAATTCAAATTCCAAGTAATATTCGGCATGCTAATTACATTGCCGGTTGCCAAATTGCATTATCTCTTATAGTTTCCGAGATATGGACTATCGATAATTTACACCATAGGCTCTGCTTCTAACTTGGGCCCAAATTGTAAAATGGTCTTATCCATTGGCGATTTCGTTCCAATTCACATTCCAAGTAATATTCGGCATGCTAATTACATTGCCGGTTGCCAAATTGCATTATCTCTTATAGTTTCCGAGATATGGACTATCGATAATTTACACCTTAGGCTCTGCTTCTAACTTGCTCCCAAATTGTAAAATGGTCTTATCTATTGGCGATTTCGTTCCAATTCACAGTCCAAGTAATATTCGGCATGCTAATTACATTGCCGGTTGCCAAATTGCATTATCTCTTATAGTTTCCGAGATATGGACTATCGATAATTTACACCTTACGCTCTGCTTCTAACTTGGGCCCAAATTGTAAAATGGTCTTATCTATTAGCGATTTCGTTCCAATTCACATTCCAAGTAATATTCGGCATGCTAATTACATTGCCGGTTGCCAAATTGAATTATCTCTTATAGTTTCCGAGATATGGACTATCGATAATTTACACCTTAGGCTCTGCTTCTAACTTGGGCCCAAATTGTAAAATGGTCTTACCTATTGGCGATTTCGTTCCAATTCACATTCCAAGTAATATTCGGCATGCTAATTAGATTGCCGGTTGCCAAATTGCATTATCTCTTATAGTTTCCGGGATATGGACTATCGATAATTTACACCTTAGGCTCTGCTTCTAACTTGGGCCCAAATTGTAAAATGGTCTTATCTATTGGCGATTTCGTTCCAATTCACATTCCAAGTAATATTCGGCATGCTAATTACATTGCCGGTTGCCAAATTGCATTATCTCTTATAGTTTCCGAGATATGGACTATCGATAATTTACACCTTAGGCTCTGCTTCTAACTTGGGCCCAAATTGTAAAATGGTCTTATCTATTGGCGATTTCGTTCCAATTCACATTCCAAGTAATATTCGGCATGCTAATTACATTGCCGGTTGCCAAATTGCATTATCTCTTATAGTTTCCGAGATATGGACTATCGATAATTTACACCTTAGGCTCTGCTTCTAACTTGGGCCCAAATTGTAAAATGGTCTTATCTATTGGCGATTTCGTTCCAATTCACATTCCAAGTAATATTCGGCATGCTAATTACATTGCCGGTTGCCAAATTGCATTATCTCTTATAGTTTCCGAGATATGGACTATCGATAATTTACACCTTAGGCTCTGCTTCTAACTTGGGCCCAAATTGTAAAATGGTCTTATCTATTGGCGATTTCGTTCCAATTCACACTACAAGTAATATTCGGCATGCTAATTACATTGCCGGTTGCGAAATTGCATTATCTCTTATAGTTTCCGAGATATGGACTATCGATAATTTACACCTTAGGCTCTGCTTCTAACTTGGGCCCAAATTGTAAAATGGTCTTATCTATTGGCGATTTCGTTCCAATTCACATTCCAAGTAATATACGGCATGCTAATTACATTGCCGGTTGCCAAATTGCATTATCTCTTATAGTTTCCGAGATATGGACTATCGATAATTTACACCTTAGGCTCTGCTTCTAACTTGGGCCCAAATTGTAAAATGGTCTTATCTATTGGCGATTTCGTTCCAATTCACATTCCAAGTAATATTCGGCATGCTAATTACATTGCCGGTTGCCAAATTGCATTATCTCTTATAGTTTCCGAGATATGGACTATCGATAATTTACACCTTAGGCTCTGCTTCTAACTTGGGCCCAAATTGTAAAATGGTCTTATCTATTGGCGATTTCGTCCCAATTCACATTCCAAGTGATATTCGGCATGCTAATTACATTGCCGGTTGCGAAATTGCATTATCTCTTATAGTTTCCGAGATATGGACTATCAATAATTTACACCTTAGGCTCTGCTTCTAACTTGGGCCCAAATTGTAAAATGGTCTTATCTATTGGCGATTTCGTTCCAATTCACATTCCAAGTAATATTCGGCTTGCTAATTACATTGCCGGTTGCCAAATTGCATTATCTCTTATAGTTTCCGAGATATGGACTATCGATAATTTACACCTTAGGCTCTGCTTCTAACTTGGGCCCAAATTGTAAAATGGTCTTATCTATTGGCGATTTCGTTCCAATTCACATTCCAAGTAATATTCGGCATGCTAATTACATTGCCGGTTGCCAAATTGCATTATCTCTTATAGTTTCCGAGATATGGACTATCGATAATTTACACCTTAGGCTCTGCTTCTAACTTGGGTCCAAATTGTAAAATGGTCTTATCTATTGGCGATTTCGTTCCAATTCACATTCCAAGTAATATTCGGCATGCTAATTACATTGCCGGTTGCCAAATTGCATTATCTCTTATAGTTTCCGAGATATGGACTATCGATAATTTACACCATAGGCTTTGCTTCTAACTTGGGCCCAAATTGTAAAATGGTCTTATCTATTGGCGATTTCGTTCCAATTCACATTCCAAGTAATATTCGGCATGCTAATTACATTGCCGGTTGCCAAATTGCATTATCTCTTATAGTTTCCGAGATATGGACTATCGATAATTTACACCTTAGGCTCTGCTTCTAACTTGGGCCCAAATTGTAAAATGGTCTTATCTATTGGCGATTTCGTTCCAATTCACATTCCAAGTAATATTCGGCATGCTAATTACATTGCCGGTTGCCAAATTGCATTATCTCTTATAGTTTCCGAGATATGGACTATCGATAATTTACACCTTAGGCTCTGCTTCTAACTTGGGCCCAAATTGTAAAATGGTCTTATCTATTGGCGATTTCGTTCCAATTCACACTACAAGTAATATTCGGCATGCTAATTACATTGCCGGTTGCGAAATTGCATTATCTCTTATAGTTTCCGAGATATGGACTATCGATAATTTACACCTTAGGCTCTGCTTCTAACTTGGGCCCAAATTGTAAAATGGTCTTATCTATTGGCGATTTCGTTCCAATTCACATTCCAAGTAATATTCGGCATGCTAATTACATTGCCGGTTGCCAAATTGCATTATCTCTTATAGTTTCCGAGATATGGACTATCGATAATTTACACCTTAGGCTCTGCTTCTAACTTGGGCCCAAATTGTAAAATGGTCTTATCTATTGGCGATTTCGTTCCAATTCACACTACAAGTAATATTCGGCATGCTAATTACATTGCCGGTTGCGAAATTGCATTATCTCTTATAGTTTCCGAGATATGGACTATCGATAATTTACACCTTAGGCTCTGCTTCTAACTTGGGCCCAAATTGTAAAATGGTCTTATCTATTGGCGATTTCGTTCCAATTCACATTCCAAGTAATATTCGGCATGCTAATTACATTGCCGGTTGCCAAATTGCATTATCTCTTATAGTTTCCGAGATATGGACTATCGATAATTTACACCTTAGGCTCTGCTTCTAACTTGGGCCCAAATTGTAAAATGGTCTTATCTATTGGCGATTTCGTTCCAATTCACATTCCAAGTAATATTCGGCATGCTAATTACATTGCCGGTTGCCAAATTGCATTATCTCTTATAGTTTCCGAGATATGGACTATCGATAATTTACACCTTAGGCTCTGCTTCTAACTTGGGCCCAAATTGTAAAATGGTCTTATCTATTGGCGATTTCGTTCCAATTCACAGTCCAAGTAATATTCGGCATGCTAATTACATTGCCGGTTGCCAAATTGCATTATCTCTTATAGTTTCCGAGATATGGACTATCGATAATTTACACCTTACGCTCTGCTTCTAACTTGGGCCCAAATTGTAAAATGGTCTTATCTATTAGCGATTTCGTTCCAATTCACATTCCAAGTAATATTCGGCATGCTAATTACATTGCCGGTTGCCAAATTGAATTATCTCTTTTAGTTTCCGAGATATGGACTATCGATAATTTACACCTTAGGCTCTGCTTCTAACTTGGGCCCAAATTGTAAAATGGTCTTACCTATTGGCGATTTCGTTCCAATTCACATTCCAAGTAATATTCGGCATGCTAATTAGATTGCCGGTTGCCAAATTGCATTATCTCTTATAGTTTCCGGGATATGGACTATCGATAATTTACACCTTAGGCTCTGCTTCTAACTTGGGCCCAAATTGTAAAATGGTCTTATCTATTGGCGATTTCGTTCCAATTCACATTCCAAGTAATATTCGGCATGCTAATTACATTGCCGGTTGCCAAATTGCATTATCTCTTATAGTTTCCGAGATATGGACTATCGATAATTTACACCTTAGGCTCTGCTTCTAACTTGGGCCCAAATTGTAAAATGGTCTTATCTATTGGCGATTTCGTTCCAATTCACATTCCAAGTAATATTCGGCATGCTAATTACATTGCCGGTTGCCAAATTGCATTATCTCTTATAGTTTCCGAGATATGGACTATCGATAATTTACACCTTAGGCTCTGCTTCTAACTTGGGCCCAAATTGTAAAATGGTCTTATCTATTGGCGATTTCGTTCCAATTCACATTCCAAGTAATATTCGGCATGCTAATTACATTGCCGGTTGCCAAATTGCATTATCTCTTATAGTTTCCGAGATATGGACTATCGATAATTTACACCTTAGGCTCTGCTTCTAACTTGGGCCCAAATTGTAAAATGGTCTTATCTATTGGCGATTTCGTTCCAATTCACACTACAAGTAATATTCGGCATGCTAATTACATTGCCGGTTGCGAAATTGCATTATCTCTTATAGTTTCCGAGATATGGACTATCGATAATTTACACCTTAGGCTCTGCTTCTAACTTGGGCCCAAATTGTAAAATGGTCTTATCTATTGGCGATTTCGTTCCAATTCACATTCCAAGTAATATTCGGCATGCTAATTACATTGCCGGTTGCCAAATTGCATTATCTCTTATAGTTTCCGAGATATGGACTATCGATAATTTACACCTTAGGCTCTGCTTCTAACTTGGGCCCAAATTGTAAAATGGTCTTATCTATTGGCGATTTCGTTCCAATTCACATTCCAAGTAATATTCGGCATGCTAATTACATTGCCGGTTGCCAAATTGCATTATCTCTTATAGTTTCCGAGATATGGACTATCGATAATTTACACCTTAGGCTCTGCTTCTAACTTGGGCCCAAATTGTAAAATGGTCTTATCTATTGGCGATTTCGTCCCAATTCACATTCCAAGTGATATTCGGCATGCTAATTACATTGCCGGTTGCGAAATTGCATTATCTCTTATAGTTTCCGAGATATGGACTATCAATAATTTACACCTTAGGCTCTGCTTCTAACTTGGGCCCAAATTGTAAAATGGTCTTATCTATTGGCGATTTCGTTCCAATTCACATTCCAAGTAATATTCGGCTTGCTAATTACATTGCCGGTTGCCAAATTGCATTATCTCTTATAGTTTCCGAGATATGGACTATCGATAATTTACACCTTAGGCTCTGCTTCTAACTTGGGCCCAAATTGTAAAATGGTCTTATCTATTGGCGATTTCGTTCCAATTCACATTCCAAGTAATATTCGGCATGCTAATTACATTGCCGGTTGCCAAATTGCATTATCTCTTATAGTTTCCGAGATATGGACTATCGATAATTTACACCTTAGGCTCTGCTTCTAACTTGGGTCCAAATTGTAAAATGGTCTTATCTATTGGCGATTTCGTTCCAATTCACATTCCAAGTAATATTCGGCATGCTAATTACATTGCCGGTTGCCAAATTGCATTATCTCTTATAGTTTCCGAGATATGGACTATCGATAATTTACACCATAGGCTTTGCTTCTAACTTGGGCCCAAATTGTAAAATGGTCTTATCTATTGGCGATTTCGTTCCAATTCACATTCCAAGTAATATTCGGCATGCTAATTACATTGCCGGTTGCCAAATTGCATTATCTCTTATAGTTTCCGAGATATGGACTATCGATAATTTACACCTTAGGCTCTGCTTCTAACTTGGGCCCAAATTGTAAAATGGTCTTATCTATTGGCGATTTCGTTCCAATTCACATTCCAAGTAATATTCGGCATGCTAATTACATTGCCGGTTGCCAAATTGCATTATCTCTTATAGTTTCCGAGATATGGACTATCGATAATTTACACCTTAGGCTCTGCTTCTAACTTGGGCCCAAATTGTAAAATGGTCTTATCTATTGGCGATTTCGTTCCAATTCACACTACAAGTAATATTCGGCATGCTAATTACATTGCCGGTTGCGAAATTGCATTATCTCTTATAGTTTCCGAGATATGGACTATCGATAATTTACACCTTAGGCTCTGCTTCTAACTTGGGCCCAAATTGTAAAATGGTCTTATCTATTGGCGATTTCGTTCCAATTCACATTCCAAGTAATATTCGGCATGCTAATTACATTGCCGGTTGCCAAATTGCATTATCTCTTATAGTTTCCGAGATATGGACTATCGATAATTTACACCTTAGGCTCTGCTTCTAACTTGGGCCCAAATTGTAAAATGGTCTTATCTATTGGCGATTTCGTTCCAATTCACATTCCAAGTAATATTCGGCATGCTAATTACATTGCCGGTTGCCAAATTGCATTATCTCTTATAGTTTCCGAGATATGGACTATCGATAATTTACACCTTAGGCTCTGCTTCTAACTTGGGCCCAAATTGTAAAATGGTCTTATCTATTGGCGATTTCGTCCCAATTCACATTCCAAGTGATATTCGGCATGCTAATTACATTGCCGGTTGCGAAATTGCATTATCTCTTATAGTTTCCGAGATATGGACTATCAATAATTTACACCTTAGGCTCTGCTTCTAACTTGGGCCCAAATTGTAAAATGGTCTTATCTATTGGCGATTTCGTTCCAATTCACATTCCAAGTAATATTCGGCTTGCTAATTACATTGCCGGTTGCCAAATTGCATTATCTCTTATAGTTTCCGAGATATGGACTATCGATAATTTACACCTTAGGCTCTGCTTCTAACTTGGGCCCAAATTGTAAAATGGTCTTATCTATTGGCGATTTCGTTCCAATTCACATTCCAAGTAATATTCGGCATGCTAATTACATTGCCGGTTGCCAAATTGCATTATCTCTTATAGTTTCCGAGATATGGACTATCGATAATTTACACCTTAGGCTCTGCTTCTAACTTGGGTCCAAATTGTAAAATGGTCTTATCTATTGGCGATTTCGTTCCAATTCACATTCCAAGTAATATTCGGCATGCTAATTACATTGCCGGTTGCCAAATTGCATTATCTCTTATAGTTTCCGAGATATGGACTATCGATAATTTACACCATAGGCTTTGCTTCTAACTTGGGCCCAAATTGTAAAATGGTCTTATCTATTGGCGATTTCGTTCCAATTCACATTCCAAGTAATATTCGGCATGCTAATTACATTGCCGGTTGCCAAATTGCATTATCTCTTATAGTTTCCGAGATATGGACTATCGATAATTTACACCTTAGGCTCTGCTTCTAACTTGGGCCCAAATTGTAAAATGGTCTTATCTATTGGCGATTTCGTTCCAATTCACATTCCAAGTAATATTCGGCATGCTAATTACATTGCCGGTTGCCAAATTGCATTATCTCTTATAGTTTCCGAGATATGGACTATCGATAATTTACACCTTAGGCTCTGCTTCTAACTTGGGCCCAAATTGTAAAATGGTCTTATCTATTGGCGATTTCGTTCCAATTCACACTACAAGTAATATTCGGCATGCTAATTACATTGCCGGTTGCGAAATTGCATTATCTCTTATAGTTTCCGAGATATGGACTATCGATAATTTACACCTTAGGCTCTGCTTCTAACTTGGGCCCAAATTGTAAAATGGTCTTATCT
The DNA here is from genome assembly GCF_030347505.1 of Rhynchophorus ferrugineus. Classification (NCBI taxonomy): domain Eukaryota; kingdom Metazoa; phylum Arthropoda; class Insecta; order Coleoptera; family Curculionidae; genus Rhynchophorus; species Rhynchophorus ferrugineus. The sequence continues at coordinate 151,431 of NW_027472658.1, read as the reverse complement.
ATTGGCGATTTCGTTCCAATTCACATTCCAAGTAATATTCGGCATGCTAATTACATTGCCGGTTGCCAAATTGCATTATCTCTTATAGTTTCCGAGATATGGACTATCGATAATTTACACCTTAGGCTCTGCTTCTAACTTGGGCCCAAATTGTAAAATGGTCTTATCTATTGGTCATTTCGTTCCAATTCACATTCCAAGTAATATTCGGCATGCTAATTACATTGCCGGTTGCCAAATTGCATTATCTCTTATTGTTTCCGAGATATGGACTATCGATAATTTACACCTTAGGCTCTGCTTCTAACTTGGGCCCAAATTGTAAAATGGTCTTATCTATTGGCGATTTCGTCCCAATTCACATTCCAAGTGATATTCGGCGTGCTAATTACATTGCCGGTCGCGAAATTGCATTATCTCTTATAGTTTCCGAGATATGGACTATCGATAATTTACACCTTAGGCTCTGCTTCTAACTTGGGCCCAAATTGTAAAATGGTCTTATCTATTGGCGATTTTGTTCCAATTCACATTCCAAGTAATATTCGGCATGCTAATTACATTGCCGGTTGCCAAATTGCATTATCTCTTATAGTTTCCGAGATATGGACTATCGATAATTTACACCTTAGGCTCTGCTTCTAACTTGGGCCCAAATTGTAAAATGGTCTTATCTATTGGCGATTTCGTTCCAATTCACATTCCAAGTAATATTCGGCATGCTAATTACATTGCCGGTTGCCAAATTGCATTATCTCTTATAGTTTCCGAGATATGGACTATCGATAATTTACACCATAGGCTCTGCTTCTAACTTGGGCCCAAATTGTAAAATGGTCTTATCTATTGGCGATTTCGTCCCAATTCACATTCCAAGTGATATTCGGCGTGCTAATTACATTGCCGGTTGCGAAATTGCATTATCTCTTATAGTTTCCGAGATATGGACTATCAATAATTTACACCTTAGGCTCTGCTTCTAACTTGGGCCCAAATTGTAAAATGGTCTTATCTATTGGCGATTTCGTTCCAATTCACATTCCAAGTAATATTCGGCATGCTAATTACATTGCCGGTTGCCAAATTGCATTATCTCTTATAGTTTCCGAGATATGGACTATCAATAATTTACACCTTAGGCTCTGCTTCTAACTTGGGCCCAAATTGTAAAATGGTCTTATCTATTGGCGATTTCGTTCCAATTCACATTCCAAGTAATATTCGGCATGCTAATTACATTGCCGGTTGCCAAATTGCATTATCTCTTATAGTTTCCGAGATATGGACTATCGATAATTTACACCTTAGGCTCTGCTTCTAACTTGGGCCCAAATTGTAAAATTGTCTTATCTATTGGCGATTTCGTTCCAATTCACATTCCAAGTAATATTCGGCATGCTAATTACATTGCCGGTTGCCAAATTGCATTATCTCTTATAGTTTCCGAGATATGGACTATCGATAATTTACACCTTAGGCTCTGCTTCTAACTTGGGCCCAAATTGTAAAATGATCTTATCTATTGGCGATTTCGTTCCAATTCACATTCCAAGTAATATTCGGCATGCTAATTACATTGCCGGTTGCCAAATTGCATTATCTCTTATAGTTTCCGAGATATGGACTATCGATAATTTACACCTTAGGCTCTGCTTCTAACTTGGGCCCAAATTGTAAAATGGTCTTACCTATTGGCAATTTCGTTGCAATTCACACTCCAAGTAATATTCGGCATGCTAATTACATTGCCGGTTGCGAAATTGCATTATCTCTTATAGTTTCCGAGATATGGACTATCAATAATTTACAACTTAGGCTCTGCTTCTAACTTGGGCCCAAATTGTAAAATGGTCTTATCTATTGGCGATTTCGTTCCAATTCACATTCCAAGTAATATTCGGCATGCTAATTACATTGCCGGTTGCCAAATTGCATTATCTCTTATAGTTTCCGAGATATGGACTATCGATAATTTACACCTTAGGCTCTGCTTCTAACATGGGCCCAAATTGTAAAATGGTCTTATCTATTGGCGATTTCGTTCCAATTCACATTCCAGGTAATATTCGGCATGCTAATTACATTGCCGGTTGCCAAATTGCATTATCTCTTATAGTTTCCGAGATATGGACTATCGATAATTTACACCTTAGGTTCTGCTTCTAACTTGGGCCCAAATTGTAAAATGGTCTTATCTATTGGCGATTTCGTTCCAATTCACATTCCAAGTAATATTCGGCATGCTAATTACATTGCCGGTTGCTAAATTGCATTATCTCTTATAGTTTCCGAGATATGGACTATCGATAATTTACACCTTAGGCTCTGCTTCTAACTTGGGCCCAAATTGTAAAATGGTCTTCTCTATTGGCGATTTCGTTCCAATTCACATTCCAAGTAATATTCGGCATGCTAATTACATTACCGGTTGCCAAATTGCATTATCTCTTATAGTTTCCGAGATATGGACTATCCTTAATTTACACCTTAGGCTCTGCTTCTAACTTGGGCCCAAATTGTAAAATGGTCTTATCTATTGGCGATTTCGTTCCAATTCACATTCCAAGTAATATTCGGCATGCTAATTACATTGCCGGTTGCCAAATTGAATTATCTCTTATAGTTTCCGAGATATGGACTATCGATAATTTACACCTTAGGCTCTGCTTCTAACTTGGGCCCAAATTGTAAAATGGTCTTACCTATTGGCGATTTCGTTCCAATTCACATTCCAAGTAATATTCGGCATGCTAATTACATTGCCGGTTGCCAAATTGCATTATCTCTTATAGTTTCCGAGATATGGACTATCGATAATTTACACCTTAGGCTCTGCTTCTAACTTGGGCCCAAATTGTAAAATGGCCTTATCTATTGGCGATTTCGTTCCAATTCACATTCCAAGTAATATTCGGCATGCTAATTACATTGCCGGTTGCCAAATTGCATTATCTCTTATAGTTTCCGAGATATGGACTATCGATAATTTACACCTTAGGCTCTGCTTCTAACTTGGGCCCAAATTGTAAAATGGTGTTATCTATTGGCGATTTCGTTCCAATTCACATTCCAAGTAATATTCGGCATGCTAATTACATTGCCGGTTGCCAAATTGCATTATCTCTTATAGTTTCCGAGATATGGACTATCGATAATTTACACCATAGGCTCTGCTTCTAACTTGAGCCCAAATTGTAAAATGGTCTTATCTATTGGCGATTTCGTTCCAATTCAAATTCCAAGTAATATTCGGCATGCTAATTACATTGCCGGTTGCCAAATTGCATTATCTCTTATAGTTTCCGAGATATGGACTATCGATAATTTACACCTTAGGCTCTGATTCTAACTTGGGCCCAAATTGTAAAATTGTCTTATCTATTGGCGATTTCGTTGCAATTCACATTCCAAGTAATATTCGGCATGCTAATTACATTGCCGGTTGCCAAATTGCATTATCTCTTATAGTTTCCGAGATATGGACTATCGATAATTTACACCTTAGGCTCTGCTTCTAACTTGGGCCCAAATTGTAAAATGGTCTTATCTATTGGCGATTTCGTCCCAATTCACATTCCAAGTGATATTCGGCATGCTAATTACATTGCCGGTTGCGAAATTGCATTATCTCTTATAGTTTCCGAGATATGGACTATCCATAATTTACACCTTAGGCTCTGCTTCTAACTTGGGCCCAAATTGTAAAATGGTCTTATCTATTGGCGATTTCGTTCCAATTCACATTCCAAGTAATATTCGGCATGCTAATTACATTGCCGTTTGCCAAATTGCATTATCTCTTATAGTTTCCGAGATATGGACTATCGATAATTTACACCTTAGGCTCTGCTTCTAACTTGGGCCCAAATTGTAAAATGGTCTTATCTATTGGCGATTTCGTTCCAATTCACATTCCAAGTAATATTCGGCATGCTAATTACATTGCCGGTTGCCAAATTGCATTATCTCTTATAGTTTCCGAGATATGGACTATCGATAATTTACACCTTAGGCTCTGCTTCTAACTTGGGCCCAAATTGTAAAATGGTCTTATCTATTGGCGATTTCGTTCCAATTCACATTCCAAGTAATATTCGGCATGCTAATTACATTGCCGGTTGCCAAATTGCATTATCTCTTATAGTTTCCGAGATATGGACTATCGATAATTTACACCATAGGCTCTGCTTCTAACTTGGGCCCAAATTGTAAAATGGTCTTATCTATTGGCGATTTCGTTCCAATTCACATTCCAAGTAATATTCGGCATGCTAATTACATTGCCGGTTGCCAAATTGCATTATCTCTTATAGTTTCCGAGATATGGACTATCGATAATTTACACCTTAGGCTCTGCTTCTAACTTGCTCCCAAATTGTAAAATGGTCTTATCTATTGGCGATTTCGTTCCAATTCACATTCCAAGTAATATTCGGCATGCTAATTACATTGCCGGTTGCCAAATTGCATTATCTCTTATAGTTTCCGAGATATGGACTATCGATAATTTACACCTTAGGCTCTGCTTCTAACTTGGGCCCAAATTGTAAAATGGTCTTATCTATTGGCGATTTCGTTCCAATTCACATTCCAAGTAATATTCGGCATGCTAATTACATTGCCGGTTGCCAAATTGAATTATCTCTTATAGTTTCCGAGATATGGACTATCGATAATTTACACCTTAGGCTCTGCTTCTAACTTGGGCCCAAATTGTAAAATGGTCTTACCTATTGGCGATTTCGTTCCAATTCACATTCCAAGTAATATTCGGCATGCTAATTACATTGCCGGTTGCCAAATTGCATTATCTCTTATAGTTTCCGAGATATGGACTATCGATAATTTACACCTTAGGCTCTGCTTCTATCTTATGCCCAAATTGTAAAATGGTCTTATCTATTGGCGATTTCGTTCCAATTCACATTCCAAGTAATATTCGGCATGCTAATTACATTGCCGGTTGCCAAATTACATTATCTCTTATAGTTTCCGAGATATGGATTATCGATAATTTACACCTTAGGCTCTGCTTCTAACTTGGGCCCAAATTGTAAAATGGTCTTCTCTATTGGCGATTTCGTTCCAATTCACATTCCAAGTAATATTCGGCATGCTAATTACATTGCCGGTTGCCAAATTGAATTATCTCTTATAGTTTCCGAGATATGGACTATCGATAATTTACACCATAGGCTCTGCTTCTAACTTGGGCCCAAATTGTAAAATGGTCTTATCTATTGGCGATTTCGTTCCAATTCACATTCCAAGTAATATTCGGCATGCTAATTACATTGCCGGTTGCCAAATTGCATTATCTCTTATAGTTTCCGAGATATGGACTATCGATAATTTACACCTTAGGCTCTGCTTCTAACTTGGGCCCAAATTGTAAAATGGTCTTATCTATTGGCGATTTCGTCCCAATTCACATTCCAAGTGATATTCGGCATGCTAATTACATTGCCGGTTGCGAAATTGCATTATCTCTTATAGTTTCCGAGATATGGACTATCAATAATTTACACCTTAGGCTCTGCTTCTAACTTGGGCCCAAATTGTAAAATGGTCTTATCTATTGGCGATTTCGTTCCAATTCACATTCCAAGTAATATTCGGCATGCTAATTACATTGCCGGTTGCCAAATTGCATTATCTCTTATAGTTTCCGAGATATGGACTATCGATAATTTACACCTTAGGCTCTGCTTCTAACTTGGGCCCAAATTGTAAAATGGTCTTATCTATTGGCGATTTCGTTCCAATTCACATTCCAAGTAATATTCGGCATGCTAATTACATTGCCGGTTGCCAAATTGCATTATCTCTTATAGTTTCCGAGATATGGACTATCGATAATTTACACCTTAGGCTCTGCTTCTAACTTGGGCCCAAATTGTAAAATGGTCTTATCTATTGGCGATTTCGTTCCAATTCACATTCCAAGTAATATTCGGCATGCTAATTACATTGCCGGTTGCCAAATTGCATTATCTCTTATATTTTCCGAGATATGGACTATCGATAATTTACACCATAGGCTCTGCTTCTAACTTGGGCCCAAATTGTAAAATGGTCTTATCTATTGGCGATTTCGTTCCAATTCACATTCCAAGTAATATTCGGCATGCTAATTACATTGCCGCTTGCCAAATTGCATTATCTCTTTTAGTTTCCGAGATATGGACTATCGATAATTTACACCTTAGGCTCTGCTTCTAACTTGGGCCCAAATTGTAAAATGGTCTTATCTATTGGCGATTTCGTTCCAATTCACATTCCGAGTAATATTCGGCATGCTAATTACATTGCCGGTTGCCAAATTGCATTATCTCTTATAGTTTCCGAGATATGGACTATCGATAATTTACACCTTAGGCTCTGCTTCTAACTTGGGCCCAAATTGTAAAATGGTCTTATCTATTGGCGATTTCGTCCCAATTCACATTCCAAGTGATATTCGGCGTGCTAATTACATTGCCGGTTGCGAAATTGCATTATCTCTTATAGTTTCCGAGATATGGACTATCAATAATTTACACCTTAGGCTCTGCTTCTAACTTGGGCCCAAATTGTAAAATGGTCTTATCTATTGGCGATTTCGTTCCAATTCACATTCCAAGTAATATTCGGCATGCTAATTACATTGCCGGTTGCCAAATTGCATTATCTCTTATAGTTTCCGAGATATGGACTATCAATAATTTACACCTTAGGCTCTGCTTCTAACTTGGGCCCAAATTGTAAAATGGTCTTATCTATTGGCGATTTCGTTCCAATTCACATTCCAAGTAATATTCGGCATGCTAATTACATTGCCGGTTGCCAAATTGCATTATCTCTTATAGTTTCCGAGATATGGACTATCGATAATTTACACCTTAGGCTCTGCTTCTAACTTGGGCCCAAATTGTAAAATTGTCTTATCTATTGGCGATTTCGTTCCAATTCACATTCCAAGTAATATTCGGCATGCTAATTACATTGCCGGTTGCCAAATTGCATTATCTCTTATAGTTTCCGAGATATGGACTATCGATAATTTACACCTTAGGCTCTGCTTCTAACTTGGGCCCAAATTGTAAAATGATCTTATCTATTGGCGATTTCGTTCCAATTCACATTCCAAGTAATATTCGGCATGCTAATTACATTGCCGGTTGCCAAATTGCATTATCTCTTATAGTTTCCGAGATATGGACTATCGATAATTTACACCTTAGGCTCTGCTTCTAACTTGGGCCCAAATTGTAAAATGGTCTTACCTATTGGCAATTTCGTTGCAATTCACACTCCAAGTAATATTCGGCATGCTAATTACATTGCCGGTTGCGAAATTGCATTATCTCTTATAGTTTCCGAGATATGGACTATCAATAATTTACAACTTAGGCTCTGCTTCTAACTTGGGCCCAAATTGTAAAATGGTCTTATCTATTGGCGATTTCGTTCCAATTCACATTCCAAGTAATATTCGGCATGCTAATTACATTGCCGGTTGCCAAATTGCATTATCTCTTATAGTTTCCGAGATATGGACTATCGATAATTTACACCTTAGGCTCTGCTTCTAACATGGGCCCAAATTGTAAAATGGTCTTATCTATTGGCGATTTCGTTCCAATTCACATTCCAGGTAATATTCGGCATGCTAATTACATTGCCGGTTGCCAAATTGCATTATCTCTTATAGTTTCCGAGATATGGACTATCGATAATTTACACCTTAGGTTCGTCCATCGATCGATGGACGAACCTGCTTCTAACTTGGGCCCAAATTGTAAAATGGTCTTATCTATTGGCGATTTCGTTCCAATTCACATTCCAAGTAATATTCGGCATGCTAATTACATTGCCGGTTGCTAAATTGCATTATCTCTTATAGTTTCCGAGATATGGACTATCGATAATTTACACCTTAGGCTCTGCTTCTAACTTGGGCCCAAATTGTAAAATGGTCTTCTCTATTGGCGATTTCGTTCCAATTCACATTCCAAGTAATATTCGGCATGCTAATTACATTGCCGGTTGCCAAATTGCATTATCTCTTATAGTTTCGTCCATCGATATATGGACGATCCTTAATTTACACCTTAGGCTCTGCTTCTAACTTGGGCCCAAATTGTAAAATGGTCTTATCTATTGGCGATTTCGTTCCAATTCACATTCCAAGTAATATTCGGCATGCTAATTACATTGCCGGTTGCCAAATTGAATTATCTCTTATAGTTTCCGAGATATGGACTATCGATAATTTACACCTTAGGCTCTGCTTCTAACTTGGGCCCAAATTGTAAAATGGTCTTACCTATTGGCGATTTCGTTCCAATTCACATTCCAAGTAATATTCGGCATGCTAATTACATTGCCGGTTGCCAAATTGCATTATCTCTTATAGTTTCCGAGATATGGACTATCGATAATTTACACCTTAGGCTCTGCTTCTAACTTGGGCCCAAATTGTAAAATGGCCTTATCTATTGGCGATTTCGTTCCAATTCACATTCCAAGTAATATTCGGCATGCTAATTACATTGCCGGTTGCCAAATTGCATTATCTCTTATAGTTTCCGAGATATGGACTATCGATAATTTACACCTTAGGCTCTGCTTCTAACTTGGGCCCAAATTGTAAAATGGTGTTATCTATTGGCGATTTCGTTCCAATTCACATTCCAAGTAATATTCGGCATGCTAATTACATTGCCGGTTGCCAAATTGCATTATCTCTTATAGTTTCCGAGATATGGACTATCGATAATTTACACCATAGGCTCTGCTTCTAACTTGAGCCCAAATTGTAAAATGGTCTTATCTATTGGCGATTTCGTTCCAATTCAAATTCCAAGTAATATTCGGCATGCTAATTACATTGCCGGTTGCCAAATTGCATTATCTCTTATAGTTTCCGAGATATGGACTATCGATAATTTACACCATAGGCTCTGCTTCTAACTTGGGCCCAAATTGTAAAATGGTCTTATCCATTGGCGATTTCGTTCCAATTCACATTCCAAGTAATATTCGGCATGCTAATTACATTGCCGGTTGCCAAATTGCATTATCTCTTATAGTTTCCGAGATATGGACTATCGATAATTTACACCTTAGGCTCTGCTTCTAACTTGCTCCCAAATTGTAAAATGGTCTTATCTATTGGCGATTTCGTTCCAATTCACAGTCCAAGTAATATTCGGCATGCTAATTACATTGCCGGTTGCCAAATTGCATTATCTCTTATAGTTTCCGAGATATGGACTATCGATAATTTACACCTTAGGCTCTGCTTCTAACTTGGGCCCAAATTGTAAAATGGTCTTATCTATTAGCGATTTCGTTCCAATTCACATTCCAAGTAATATTCGGCATGCTAATTACATTGCCGGTTGCCAAATTGAATTATCTCTTATAGTTTCCGAGATATGGACTATCGATAATTTACACCTTAGGCTCTGCTTCTAACTTGGGCCCAAATTGTAAAATGGTCTTACCTATTGGCGATTTCGTTCCAATTCACATTCCAAGTAATATTCGGCATGCTAATTAGATTGCCGGTTGCCAAATTGCATTATCTCTTATAGTTTCCGGGATATGGACTATCGATAATTTACACCTTAGGCTCTGCTTCTAACTTGGGCCCAAATTGTAAAATGGTCTTATCTATTGGCGATTTCGTTCCAATTCACATTCCAAGTAATATTCGGCATGCTAATTACATTGCCGGTTGCCAAATTGCATTATCTCTTATAGTTTCCGAGATATGGACTATCGATAATTTACACCTTAGGCTCTGCTTCTAACTTGGGCCCAAATTGTAAAATGGTCTTATCTATTGGCGATTTCGTTCCAATTCACATTCTAAGTAATATTCGGCATGCTAATTACATTGCCGGTTGCCAAATTGCATTATCTCTTATAGTTTCCGAGATATGGACTATCGATAATTTACACCTTAGGCTCTGCTTCTAACTTGGGCCCAAATTGTAAAATGGTCTTATCTATTGGCGATTTCGTTCCAATTCACATTCCAAGTAATATTCGGCATGCTAATTACATTGCCGGTTGCCAAATTGCATTATCTCTTATAGTTTCCGAGATATGGACTATCGATAATTTACACCTTAGGCTCTGCTTCTAACTTGGGCCCAAATTGTAAAATGGTCTTATCTATTGGCGATTTCGTTCCAATTCACACTACAAGTAATATTCGGCATGCTAATTACATTGCCGGTTGCGAAATTGCATTATCTCTTATAGTTTCCGAGATATGGACTATCGATAATTTACACCTTAGGCTCTGCTTCTAACTTGGGCCCAAATTGTAAAATGGTCTTATCTATTGGCGATTTCGTTCCAATTCACATTCCAAGTAATATTCGGCATGCTAATTACATTGCCGGTTGCCAAATTGCATTATCTCTTATAGTTTCCGAGATATGGACTATCGATAATTTACACCTTAGGCTCTGCTTCTAACTTGGGCCCAAATTGTAAAATGGTCTTATCTATTGGCGATTTCGTTCCAATTCACATTCCAAGTAATATTCGGCATGCTAATTACATTGCCGGTTGCCAAATTGCATTATCTCTTATAGTTTCCGAGATATGGACTATCGATAATTTACACCTTAGGCTCTGCTTCTAACTTGGGCCCAAATTGTAAAATGGTCTTATCTATTGGCGATTTCGTCCCAATTCACATTCCAAGTGATATTCGGCATGCTAATTACATTGCCGGTTGCGAAATTGCATTATCTCTTATAGTTTCCGAGATATGGACTATCAATAATTTACACCTTAGGCTCTGCTTCTAACTTGGGCCCAAATTGTAAAATGGTCTTATCTATTGGCGATTTCGTTCCAATTCACATTCCAAGTAATATTCGGCTTGCTAATTACATTGCCGGTTGCCAAATTGCATTATCTCTTATAGTTTCCGAGATATGGACTATCGATAATTTACACCTTAGGCTCTGCTTCTAACTTGGGCCCAAATTGTAAAATGGTCTTATCTATTGGCGATTTCGTTCCAATTCACATTCCAAGTAATATTCGGCATGCTAATTACATTGCCGGTTGCCAAATTGCATTATCTCTTATAGTTTCCGAGATATGGACTATCGATAATTTACACCTTAGGCTCTGCTTCTAACTTGGGTCCAAATTGTAAAATGGTCTTATCTATTGGCGATTTCGTTCCAATTCACATTCCAAGTAATATTCGGCATGCTAATTACATTGCCGGTTGCCAAATTGCATTATCTCTTATGGTTTCCGAGATATGGACTATCGATAATTTACACCTTAGGCTCTGCTTCTAACTTGGGCCCAAATTGTAAAATGGTCTTATCTATTGGCGATTTCGTTCCAACTCACATTCCAAGTAATATTCGGCATGCTAATTACATTGCCGGTTGCCAAATTGCATTATCTCTTATAGTTTCCGAGATATGGACTATCGATAATTTACACCTTAGGCTCTGCTTCTAACTTGGGCCCAAATTGTAAAATGGTCTTACCTATTGGCGATTTCGTTCCAATTCACACTCTAAGTAATATTCGGCATGCTAATTACATTGCCGGTTGCGAAATTGCATTATCTCTTATAGTTTCCGAGATATGGACTATCAATAATTTACACCTTAGGCTCTGCTTCTAACTTGGGCCCAAATTGTAAAATGGTCTTATCTATTGGCGATTTCGTTCCAATTCACATTCCAAGTAATATTCGGCATGCTAATTACATTGCCGGTTGCCAAATTGCATTATCTCTTATAGTTTCCGAGATATGGACTATCGATAATTTACACCTTAGGCTCTGCTCCTAACTTGGGCCCAAATTGTAAAATGGTCTTATCTATTAGCGATTTCGTTCCAATTCACATTCCAACTAATATTCGGCATGCTAATTACATTGCCGGTTGCCAAATTGAATTATCTCTTATAGTTTCCGAGATATGGACTATCGATAATTTACACCTTAGGCTCTGCTTCTAACTTGGGCCCAAATTGTAAAATGGTCTTACCTATTGGCGATTTCGTTCCAATTCACATTCCAAGTAATATTCGGCATGCTAATTAGATTGCCGGTTGCCAAATTGCATTATCTCTTATAGTTTCCGAGATATGGACTATCGATAATTTACACCTCAGGCTCTGCTTCTAACTTGGGCCCAAATTGTAAAATGGTCTTATCTATTGGCGATTTCGTTCCAATTCACATTCCAAGTAATATTCGGCATGCTAATTACATTGCCGGTTGCCAAATTGCATTATCTCTTATAGTTTCCGAGATATGGACTATCGATAATTTACACCTTAGGCTCTGCTTCTAACTTGGGCCCAAATTGTAAAATGGTCTTATCTATTGGCGATTTCGTTCCAATTCACATTCCAAGTAATATTCGGCATGCTAATTACATTGCCGGTTGCCAAATTGCATTATCTCTTATAGTTTCCGAGATATGGACTATCGATAATTTACACCTTAGGCTCTGCTTCTAACTTGGGCCCAAATTGTAAAATGGTCTTATCTATTGGTGATTTCGTTCCAATTCACATTCCAAGTAATATTCGGCATGCTAATTACATTGCCGGTTGCCAAATTGCATTATCTCTTATTGTTTCCGAGATATGGACTATCGATAATTTACACCTTAGGCTCTGCTTCTAACTTGGGCCCAAATTGTAAAATGGTCTTATCTATTGGCGATTTCGTTCCAATTCACATTCCAAGTAATATTCGGCATGCTAATTACATTGCCGGTTGCCAAATTGCATTATCTCTTATAGTTTCCGAGATATGGACTATCGATAATTTACACCTTAGGCTCTGCTTCTAACTTGGGCCCAAATTGTAAAATGGTCTTATCTATTGGCGATTTCGTTCCAATTCACATTCCAAGTAATATTCGGCATGCTAATTACATTGCCGGTTGCCAAATTGCATTATCTCTTATAGTTTCCGAGATATGGACTATCGATAATTTACACCTTAGGCTCTGCTTCTAACTTGGGCCCAAATTGTAAAATGGTCTTATCTATTGGCGATTTCGTTCCAATTCACATTCCAAGTAATATTCGGCATGCTAATTACATTGCCGGTTGCCAAATTGCATTATCTCTTATAGTTTCCGAGATATGGACTATCGATAATTTACACCTTAGGCTCTGCTTCTAACTTGGGCCCAAATTGTAAAATGGTCTTATCTATTGGCGATTTCGTTCCAATTCACACTACAAGTAATATTCGGCATGCTAATTACATTGCCGGTTGCGAAATTGCATTATCTCTTATAGTTTCCGAGATATGGACTATCGATAATTTACACCTTAGGCTCTGCTTCTAACTTGGGCCCAAATTGTAAAATGGTCTTATCTATTGGCGATTTCGTTCCAATTCACATTCCAAGTAATATTCGGCATGCTAATTACATTGCCGGTTGCCAAATTGCATTATCTCTTATAATTTCCGAGATATGGACTATCGATAATTTACACCTTAGGCTCTGCTCCTAACTTGGGCCCAAATTGTAAAATGGTCTTATCTATTAGCGATTTCGTTCCAATTCACATTCCAAGTAATATTCGGCATGCTAATTACATTGCCGGTTGCCAAATTGAATTATCTCTTATAGTTTCCGAGATATGGACTATCGATAATTTACACCTTAGGCTCTGCTTCTAACTTGGGCCCAAATTGTAAAATGGTCTTACCTATTGGCGATTTCGTTCCAATTCACATTCCAAGTAATATTCGGCATGCTAATTAGATTGCCGGTTGCCAAATTGCATTATCTCTTATAGTTTCCGAGATATGGACTATCGATAATTTACACCTCAGGCTCTGCTTCTAACTTGGGCCCAAATTGTAAAATGGTCTTATCTATTGGCGATTTCGTTCCAATTCACATTCCAAGTAATATTCGGCATGCTAATTACATTGCCGGTTGCCAAATTGCATTATCTCTTATAGTTTCCGAGATATGGACTATCGATAATTTACACCTTAGGCTCTGCTTCTAACTTGGGCCCAAATTGTAAAATGGTCTTATCTATTGGCGATTTCGTTCCAATTCACATTCCAAGTAATATTCGGCATGCTAATTATATTGCCGGTTGCCAAATTGCATTATCTCTTATAGTTTCCGAGATATGGACTATCGATAATTTACACCTTAGGCTCTGCTTCTAACTTGGGCCCAAATTGTAAAATGGTCTTATCTATTGGCGATTTCGTTCCAATTCACACTACAAGTAATATTCGGCATGCTAATTACATTGCCGGTTGCCAAATTGCATTATCTCTTATAGTTTCCGAGATATGGACTATCGATAATTTACACCTTAGGCTCTGCTTCTAACTTGGGCCCAAATTGTAAAATGGTCTTATCTATTGGCGATTTCGTTCCAATTCACACTACAAGTAATATTCGGCATGCTAATTACATTGCCGGTTGCGAAATTGCATTATCTCTTATAGTTTCCGAGATATGGACTATCGATAATTTACACCTTAGGCTCTGCTTCTAACTTGGGCCCAAATTGTAAAATGGTCTTATCTATTGGCGATTTCGTTCCAATTCACATTCCAAGTAATATTCGGCATGCTAATTACATTGCCGGTTGCCAAATTGCATTATCTCTTATAGTTTCCGAGATATGGACTATCGATAATTTACACCTTAGGCTCTGCTTCTAACTTGGGCCCAAATTGTAAAATGGTCTTATCTATTGGTCATTTCGTTCCAATTCACATTCCAAGTAATATTCGGCATGCTAATTACATTGCCGGTTGCCAAGTTGCATTATCTCTTATTGTTTCCGAGATATGGACTATCGATAATTTACACCTTAGGCTCTGCTTCTAACTTGGGCCCAAATTGTAAAATGGTCTTATCTATTGGCGATTTCGTTCCAATTCACATTCCAAGTAATATTCGGCATGCTAATTACATTGCCGGTTGCCAAATTGCATTATCTCTTATAGTTTCCGAGATATGGACTATCGATAATTTACACCTTAGGCTCTGCTTCTAACTTGGGCCCAAATTGTAAAATGGTCTTCTCTATTGGCGATTTCGTTCCAATTCACATTCCAAGTAATATTCGGCATGCTAATTACATTGCCGGTTGCCAAATTGCATTATCTCTTATAGTTTCCGAGATATGGACTATCCATAATTTACACCTTAGGCTCTGCTTCTAACTTGGGCCCAAATTGTAAAATGGTCTTATCTATTGGCGATTTCGTTCCAATTCACATTCCAAGTAATATTCGGCATGCTAATTACATTGCCGGTTGCCAAATTGAATTATCTCTTATAGTTTCCGAGATATGGACTATCGATAATTTACACCTTAGGCTCTGCTTCTAACTTGGGCCCAAATTGTAAAATGGTCTTACCTATTGGCGATTTCGTTCCAATTCACATTCCAAGTAATATTCGGCATGCTAATTACATTGCCGGTTGCCAAATTGCATTATCTCTTATAGTTTCCGAGATATGGACTATCGATAATTTACACCTTAGGCTCTGCTTCTAACTTGGGCCCAAATTGTAAAATGGCCTTATCTATTGGCGATTTCGTTCCAATTCACATTCCAAGTAATATTCGGCATGCTAATTACATTGCCGGTTGCCAAATTGCATTATCTCTTATAGTTTCCGAGATATGGACTATCGATAATTTACACCTTAGGCTCTGCTTCTAACTTGGGCCCAAATTGTAAAATGGTCTTATCTATTGGCAATTTCGTTCCAATTCACATTCCAAGTAATATTCGGCATGCTAATTACATTGCCGGTTGCCAAATTGCATTATCTCTTATAGTTTCCGAGATATGGACTATCGATAATTTACACCATAGGCTCTGCTTCTAACTTGAGCCCAAATTGTAAAATGGTCTTATCTATTGGCGATTTCGTTCCAATTCAAATTCCAAGTAATATTCGGCATGCTAATTACATTGCCGGTTGCCAAATTGCATTATCTCTTATAGTTTCCGAGATATGGACTATCGATAATTTACACCATAGGCTCTGCTTCTAACTTGGGCCCAAATTGTAAAATGGTCTTATCCATTGGCGATTTCGTTCCAATTCACATTCCAAGTAATATTCGGCATGCTAATTACATTGCCGGTTGCCAAATTGCATTATCTCTTATAGTTTCCGAGATATGGACTATCGATAATTTACACCTTAGGCTCTGCTTCTAACTTGCTCCCAAATTGTAAAATGGTCTTATCTATTGGCGATTTCGTTCCAATTCACAGTCCAAGTAATATTCGGCATGCTAATTACATTGCCGGTTGCCAAATTGCATTATCTCTTATAGTTTCCGAGATATGGACTATCGATAATTTACACCTTAGGCTCTGCTTCTAACTTGGGCCCAAATTGTAAAATGGTCTTATCTATTAGCGATTTCGTTCCAATTCACATTCCAAGTAATATTCGGCATGCTAATTACATTGCCGGTTGCCAAATTGAATTATCTCTTACAGTTTCCGAGATATGGACTATCGATAATTTACACCTTAGGCTCTGCTTCTAACTTGGGCCCAAATTGTAAAATGGTCTTACCTATTGGCGATTTCGTTCCAATTCACATTCCAAGTAATATTCGGCATGCTAATTAGATTGCCGGTTGCCAAATTGCATTATCTCTTATAGTTTCCGGGATATGGACTATCGATAATTTACACCTTAGGCTCTGCTTCTAACTTGGGCCCAAATTGTAAAATGGTCTTATCTATTGGCGATTTCGTTCCATTTCACATTCCAAGTAATATTCGGCATGCTAATTACATTGCCGGTTGCCAAATTGCATTATCTCTTATAGTTTCCGAGATATGGACTATCGATAATTTACACCTTAGGCTCTGCTTCTAACTTGGGCCCAAATTGTAAAATGGTCTTATCTATTGGCGATTTCGTTCCAATTCACATTCCAAGTAATATTCGGCATGCTAATTACATTGCCGGTTGCCAAATTGCATTATCTCTTATAGTTTCCGAGATATGGACTATCGATAATTTACACCTTAGGCTCTGCTTCTAACTTGGGCCCAAATTGTAAAATGGTCTTATCTATTGGCGATTTCGTTCCAATTCACATTCCAAGTAATATTCGGCATGCTAATTACATTGCCGGTTGCCAAATTGCATTATCTCTTATAGTTTCCGAGATATGGACTATCGATAATTTACACCTTAGGCTCTGCTTCTAACTTGGGCCCAAATTGTAAAATGGTCTTATCTATTGGCGATTTCGTTCCAATTCACACTACAAGTAATATTCGGCATGCTAATTACATTGCCGGTTGCGAAATTGCATTATCTCTTATAGTTTCCGAGATATGGACTATCGATAATTTACACCTTAGGCTCTGCTTCTAACTTGGGCCCAAATTGTAAAATGGTCTTATCTATTGGCGATTTCGTTCCAATTCACATTCCAAGTAATATTCGGCATGCTAATTACATTGCCGGTTGCCAAATTGCATTATCTCTTATAGTTTCCGAGATATGGACTATCCATAATTTACACCTTAGGCTCTGCTTCTAACTTGGGCCCAAATTGTAAAATGGTCTTATCTATTGGCGATTTCGTTCCAATTCACATTCCAAGTAATATTCGGCATGCTAATTACATTGCCGGTTGCCAAATTGAATTATCTCTTATAGTTTCCGAGATATGGACTATCGATAATTTACACCTTAGGCTCTGCTTCTAACTTGGGCCCAAATTGTAAAATGGTCTTACCTATTGGCGATTTCGTTCCAATTCACATTCCAAGTAATATTCGGCATGCTAATTACATTGCCGGTTGCCAAATTGCATTATCTCTTATAGTTTCCGAGATATGGACTATCGATAATTTACACCTTAGGCACTGCTTCTAACTTGGGCCCAAATTGTAAAATGGCCTTATCTATTGGCGATTTCGTTCCAATTCACATTCCAAGTAATATTCGGCATGCTAATTACATTGCCGGTTGCCAAATTGCATTATCTCTTATAGTTTCCGAGATATGGACTATCGATAATTTACACCTTAGGCTCTGCTTCTAACTTGGGCCCAAATTGTAAAATGGTCTTATCTATTGGCAATTTCGTTCCAATTCACATTCCAAGTAATATTCGGCATGCTAATTACATTGCCGGTTGCCAAATTGCATTATCTCTTATAGTTTCCGAGATATGGACTATCGATAATTTACACCATAGGCTCTGCTTCTAACTTGAGCCCAAATTGTAAAATGGTCTTATCTATTGGCGATTTCGTTCCAATTCAAATTCCAAGTAATATTCGGCATACTAATTACATTGCCGGTTGCCAAATTGCATTATCTCTTATAGTTTCCGAGATATGGACTATCGATAATTTACACCATAGGCTCTGCTTCTAACTTGGGCACAAATTGTAAAATGGTCTTATCCATTGGCGATTTCGTTCCAATTCACATTCCAAGTAATATTCGGCATGCTAATTACATTGCCGGTTGCCAAATTGCATTATCTCTTATAGTTTCCGAGATATGGACTATCGATAATTTACACCTTAGGCTCTGCTTCTAACTTGCTCCCAAATTGTAAAATGGTCTTATCTATTGGCGATTTCGTTCCAATTCACAGTCCAAGTAATATTCGGCATGCTAATTACATTGCCGGTTGCCAAATTGCATTATCTCTTATAGTTTCCGAGATATGGACTATCGATAATTTACACCTTAGGCTCTGCTTCTAACTTGGGCCCAAATTGTAAAATGGTCTTATCTATTAGCGATTTCGTTCCAATTCACATTCCAAGTAATATTCGGCATGCTAATTACATTGCCGGTTGCCAAATTGAATTATCTCTTATAGTTTCCGAGATATGGACTATCGATAATTTACACCTTAGGCTCTGCTTCTAACTTGGGCCCAAATTGTAAAATGGTCTTACCTATTGGCGATTTCGTTCCAATTCACATTCCAAGTAATATTCGGCATGCTAATTAGATTGCCGGTTGCCAAATTGCATTATCTCTTATAGTTTCCGGGATATGGACTATCGATAATTTACACCTTAGGCTCTGCTTCTAACTTGGGCCCAAATTGTAAAATGGTCTTATCTATTGGCGATTTCGTTCCAATTCACATTCCAAGTAATATTCGGCATGCTAATTACATTGCCGGTTGCCAAATTGCATTATCTCTTATAGTTTCCGAGATATGGACTATCGATAATTTACACCTTAGGCTCTGCTTCTAACTTGGGCCCAAATTGTAAAATGGTCTTATCTATTGGCGATTTCGTTCCAATTCACATTCCAAGTAATATTCGGCATGCTAATTACATTGCCGGTTGCCAAATTGCATTATCTCTTATAGTTTCCGAGATATGGACTATCGATAATTTACACCTTAGGCTCTGCTTCTAACTTGGGCCCAAATTGTAAAATGGTCTTATCTATTGGCGATTTCGTTCCAATTCACATTCCAAGTAATATTCGGCATGCTAATTACATTGCCGGTTGCCAAATTGCATTATCTCTTATAGTTTCCGAGATATGGACTATCGATAATTTACACCTTAGGCTCTGCTTCTAACTTGGGCCCAAATTGTAAAATGGTCTTATCTATTGGCGATTTCGTTCCAATTCACACTACAAGTAATATTCGGCATGCTAATTACATTGCCGGTTGCGAAATTGCATTATCTCTTATAGTTTCCGAGATATGGACTATCGATAATTTACACCTTAGGCTCTGCTTCTAACTTGGGCCCAAATTGTAAAATGGTCTTATCTATTGGCGATTTCGTTCCAATTCACATTCCAAGTAATATTCGGCATGCTAATTACATTGCCGGTTGCCAAATTGCATTATCTCTTATAGTTTCCGAGATATGGACTATCGATAATTTACACCTTAGGCTCTGCTTCTAACTTGGGCCCAAATTGTAAAATGGTCTTATCTATTGGCGATTTCGTTCCAATTCACATTCCAAGTAATATTCGGCATGCTAATTACATTGCCGGTTGCCAAATTGCATTATCTCTTATAGTTTCCGAGATATGGACTATCGATAATTTACACCTTAGGCTCTGCTTCTAACTTGGGCCCAAATTGTAAAATGGTCTTATCTATTGGCGATTTCGTCCCAATTCACATTCCAAGTGATATTCGGCATGCTAATTACATTGCCGGTTGCGAAATTGCATTATCTCTTATAGTTTCCGAGATATGGACTATCAATAATTTACACCTTAGGCTCTGCTTCTAACTTGGGCCCAAATTGTAAAATGGTCTTATCTATTGGCGATTTCGTTCCAATTCACATTCCAAGTAATGTTCGGCATGCTAATTACATTGCCGGTTGCCAAATTGCATTATCTCTTATAGTTTCCGAGATATGGACTATCGATAATTTACACCTTAGGCTCTGCTTCTAACTTGGGCCCAAATTGTAAAATGGTCTTATCTATTGGCGATTTCGTTGCAATTCACATTCCAAGTAATATTCGGCATGCTAATTACATTGCCGGTTGCCAAATTGCATTATCTCTTATAGTATCCGAGATATGGACTATCGATAATTTACACCTTAGGCTCTGCTTCTAACTTGGGCCCAAATTGTAAAATGGTCTTATCTATTGGCGATTTCGTTCCAATTCACATTCCAAGTAATATTCGGCATGCTAATTACATTGCCGGTTGCCAAATTGCATTATCTCTTATAGTTTCCGAGATATGGACTATCGATAATTTACACCTTAGGCTCTGCTTCTAACTTGGGCCCAAATTGTAAAATGGTCTTATCTATTGGCGATTTCGTTCCAATTCACATTCCAAGTAATATTCGGCATGCTAATTACATTGCCGGTTGCCAAATTGCATTATCTCTTATAGTTTCCGAGATATGGACTATCGATAATTTACACCTTAGGCTCTGCTTCTAACTTGGGCCCAAATTGTAAAATGGTCTTACCTATTGGCGATTTCGTTCCAATTCACATTCCAAGTAATATTCGGCATGCTAATTACATTGCCGGTTGCGAAATTGCATTATCTCTTATAGTTTCCGAGATATGGACTATCAATAATTTACACCTTAGGCTCTGCTTCTAACTTGGGCCCAAATTGTAAAATGGTCTTATCTATTGGCGATTTCGTTCCAATTCACATTCCAAGTAATATTCGGCATGCTAATTACATTGCCGGTTGCCAAATTGCATTATCTCTTATAGTTTCCGAGATATGGACTATCGATAATTTACACCTTAGGCTCTGCTTCTAACTTGGGCCCAAATTGTAAAATGGTCTTATCTATTGGCGATTTCGTCCCAATTCACATTCCAAGTGATATTCGGCATGCTAATTACATTGCCGGTTGCGAAATTGCATTATCTCTTATAGTTTCCGAGATATGGACTATCAATAATTTACACCTTAGGCTCTGCTTCTAACTTGGGCCCAAATTGTAAAATGGTCTTATCTATTGGCGATTTCGTTCCAATTCACATTCCAAGTAATATTCGGCATGCTAATTATATTGCCGGTTGCCAAATTGCATTATCTCTTATAGTTTCCGAGATATGGACTATCGATAATTTACACCTTAGGCTCTGCTTCTAACTTGGGCCCAAATTGTAAAATGGTCTTATCTATTGGCGATTTCGTTCCAATTCACATTCCAAGTAATATTCGGCATGCTAATTACATTGCCGGTTGCCAAATTGCATTATCTCTTATAGTTTCCGAGATATGGACTATCGATAATTTACACCTTAGGCTCTGCTTCTAACTTGGGCCCAAATTGTAAAATGGTCTTATCTATTGGCGATTTCGTTCCAATTCACATTCCAAGTTATATTCGGCATGCTAATTACATTGCCGGTTGCCAAATTGCATTATCTCTTATAGTTTCCGAGATATGGACTATCGATAATTTACACCTTAGGCTCTGCTTCTAACTTGGGCCCAAATTGTAAAATGGTCTTATCTATTGGCGATTTCGTTCCAATTCACATTCCAAGTAATATTCGGCATGCTAATTACATTGCCGGTTGCCAAATTGCATTATCTCTTATAGTTTCCGAGATATGGACTATCGATAATTTACACCTTAGGCTCTGCTTCTAACTTGGGCCCAAATTGTAAAATGGTCTTATCTATTGGCGATTTCGTTCCAATTCACATTCCAAGTTATATTCGGCATGCTAATTACATTGCCGGTTGCCAAATTGCATTAACTCTTATAGTTTCCGAGATATGGACTATCGATAATTTACACCTTAGGCTCTGCTTCTAACTTGGGCCCAAATTGTAAAATGGTCTTATCTATTGGCGATTTCGTTCCAATTCACATTCCAAGTAATATTCGGCATGCTAATTACATTGCCGGTTGCCAAATTGCATTATCTCTTATAGTTTCCGAGATATGGACTATCGATAATTTACACCATAGGCTCTGCTTCTAACTTGGGCCCAAATTGTAAAATGGTCTTATCTATTGGCGATTTCGTTCCAATTCACATTCCAAGTAATATTCGGCATGCTAATTACATTGCCGGTTGCCAAATTGCATTATCTCTTATAGTTTCCGAGATATGGACTATCGATAATTTACACCTTAGGCTCTGCTTCTAACTTGGGCCCAAATTGTAAAATGGTCTTATCTATTGGCGATTTCGTCCCAATTCACATTCCAAGTGATATTCGGCATGCTAATTACATTGCCGGTTGCGAAATTGCATTATCTCTTATAGTTTCCGAGATATGGACTATCAATAATTTACACCTTAGGCTCTGCTTCTAACTTGGGCCCAAATTGTAAAATGGTCTTATCTATTGGCGATTTCGTTCCAATTCACATTCCAAGTAATGTTCGGCATGCTAATTACATTGCCGGTTGCCAAATTGCATTATCTCTTATAGTTTCCGAGATATGGACTATCGATAATTTACACCTTAGGCTCTGCTTCTAACTTGGGCCCAAATTGTAAAATGGTCTTATCTATTGGCGATTTCGTTGCAATTCACATTCCAAGTAATATTCGGCATGCTAATTACATTGCCGGTTGCCAAATTGCATTATCTCTTATAGTATCCGAGATATGGACTATCGATAATTTACACCTTAGGCTCTGCTTCTAACTTGGGCCCAAATTGTAAAATGGTCTTATCTATTGGCGATTTCGTTCCAATTCACATTCCAAGTAATATTCGGCATGCTAATTACATTGCCGGTTGCCAAATTGCATTATCTCTTATAGTTTCCGAGATATGGACTATCGATAATTTACACCTTAGGCTCTGCTTCTAACTTGGGCCCAAATTGTAAAATGGTCTTATCTATTGGCGATTTCGTTCCAATTCACATTCCAAGTAATATTCGGCATGCTAATTACATTGCCGGTTGCCAAATTGCATTATCTCTTATAGTTTCCGAGATATGGACTATCGATAATTTACACCTTAGGCTCTGCTTCTAACTTGGGCCCAAATTGTAAAATGGTCTTACCTATTGGCGATTTCGTTCCAATTCACATTCCAAGTAATATTCGGCATGCTAATTACATTGCCGGTTGCGAAATTGCATTATCTCTTATAGTTTCCGAGATATGGACTATCAATAATTTACACCTTAGGCTCTGCTTCTAACTTGGGTCCAAATTGTAAAATGGTCTTATCTATTGGCGATTTCGTTCCAATTCACATTCCAAGTAATATTCGGCATGCTAATTACATTGCCGGTTGCCAAATTGCATTATCTCTTATAGTTTCCGAGATATGGACTATCGATAATTTACACCTTAGGCTCTGCTTCTAACTTGGGCCCAAATTGTAAAATGGTCTTATCTATTGGCGATTTCGTCCCAATTCACATTCCAAGTGATATTCGGCATGCTAATTACATTGCCGGTTGCGAAATTGCATTATCTCTTATAGTTTCCGAGATATGGACTATCAATAATTTACACCTTAGGCTCTGCTTCTAACTTGGGCCCAAATTGTAAAATGGTCTTATCTATTGGCGATTTCGTTCCAATTCACATTCCAAGTAATATTCGGCATGCTAATTATATTGCCGGTTGCCAAATTGCATTATCTCTTATAGTTTCCGAGATATGGACTATCGATAATTTACACCTTAGGCTCTGCTTCTAACTTGGGCCCAAATTGTAAAATGGTCTTATCTATTGGCGATTTCGTTCCAATTCACATTCCAAGTAATATTCGGCATGCTAATTACATTGCCGGTTGCCAAATTGCATTATCTCTTATAGTTTCCGAGATATGGACTATCGATAATTTACACCTTAGGCTCTGCTTCTA
Source organism: Rhynchophorus ferrugineus (assembly GCF_030347505.1). NCBI lineage: Eukaryota > Metazoa > Arthropoda > Insecta > Coleoptera > Curculionidae > Rhynchophorus > Rhynchophorus ferrugineus. Next base: position 127,098 of record NW_027472658.1, on the reverse strand, counting down.
ACTTGGGCCCAAATTGTAAAATGGTCTTATCTATTGGCGATTTCGTTCCAATTCACATTCCAAGTTATATTCGGCATGCTAATTACATTGCCGGTTGCCAAATTGCATTATCTCTTATAGTTTCCGAGATATGGACTATCGATAATTTACACCTTAGGCTCTGCTTCTAACTTGGGCCCAAATTGTAAAATGGTCTTATCTATTGGCGATTTCGTTCCAATTCACATTCCAAGTAATATTCGGCATGCTAATTACATTGCCGGTTGCCAAATTGCATTATCTCTTATAGTTTCCGAGATATGGACTATCGATAATTTACACCTTAGGCTCTGCTTCTAACTTGGGCCCAAATTGTAAAATGGTCTTATCTATTGGCGATTTCGTTCCAATTCACATTCCAAGTTATATTCGGCATGCTAATTACATTGCCGGTTGCCAAATTGCATTAACTCTTATAGTTTCCGAGATATGGACTATCGATAATTTACACCTTAGGCTCTGCTTCTAACTTGGGCCCAAATTGTAAAATGGTCTTATCTATTGGCGATTTCGTTCCAATTCACATTCCAAGTAATATTCGGCATGCTAATTACATTGCCGGTTGCCAAATTGCATTATCTCTTATAGTTTCCGAGATATGGACTATCGATAATTTACACCATAGGCTCTGCTTCTAACTTGGGCCCAAATTGTAAAATGGTCTTATCTATTGGCGATTTCGTTCCAATTCACATTCCAAGTAATATTCGGCATGCTAATTACATTGCCGGTTGCCAAATTGCATTATCTCTTATAGTTTCCGAGATATGGGCTATCGATAATTTACACCTTAGGCTCTGCTTCTAACTTGCTCCCAAATTGTAAAATGGTCTTATCTATTGGCGATTTCGTTCCAATTCACATTCCAAGTAATATTCGGCATGCTAATTACATTGCCGGTTGCCAAATTGCATTATCTCTTATAGTTTCCGAGATATGGACTATCGATAATTTACACCTTAGGCTCTGCTTCTAACTTGGGCCCAAATTGTAAAATGGTCTTATCTATTGGCGATTTCGTTCCAATTCACATTCCAAGTAATATTCGGCATGCTAATTACATTGCCGGTTGCCAAATTGAATTATCTCTTATAGTTTCCGAGATATGGACTATCGATAATTTACACCTTAGGCTCTGCTTCTAACTTGGGCCCAAATTGTAAAATGGTCTTACCTATTGGCGATTTCGTTCCAATTCACATTCCAAGTAATATTCGGCATGCTAATTACATTGCCGGTTGCCAAATTGCATTATCTCTTATAGTTTCCGAGATATGGACTATCGATAATTTACACCTTAGGCTCTGCTTCTATCTTATGCCCAAATTGTAAAATGGTCTTATCTATTGGCGATTTCGTTCCAATTCACATTCCAAGTAATATTCGGCATGCTAATTACATTGCCGGTTGCCAAATTACATTATCTCTTATAGTTTCCGAGATATGGATTATCGATAATTTACACCTTAGGCTCTGCTTCTAACTTGGGCCCAAATTGTAAAATGGTCTTCTCTATTGGCGATTTCGTTCCAATTCACATTCCAAGTAATATTCGGCATGCTAATTACATTGCCGGTTGCCAAATTGAATTATCTCTTATAGTTTCCGAGATATGGACTATCGATAATTTACACCATAGGCTCTGCTTCTAACTTGGGCCCAAATTGTAAAATGGTCTTATCTATTGGCGATTTCGTTCCAATTCACATTCCAAGTAATATTCGGCATGCTAATTACATTGCCGGTTGCCAAATTGCATTATCTCTTATAGTTTCCGAGATATGGACTATCGATAATTTACACCTTAGGCTCTGCTTCTAACTTGGGCCCAAATTGTAAAATGGTCTTATCTATTGGCGATTTCGTTCCAATTCACATTCCAAGTAATATTCGGCATGCTAATTACATTGCCGGTTGCCAAATTGCATTATCTCTTATATTTTCCGAGATATGGACTATCGATAATTTACACCATAGGCTCTGCTTCTAACTTGGGCCCAAATTGTAAAATGGTCTTATCTATTGGCGATTTCGTTCCAATTCACATTCCAAGTAATATTCGGCATGCTAATTACATTGCCGGTTGCCAAATTGCATTATCTCTTATAGTTTCCGAGATATGGACTATCGATAATTTACACCTTAGGCTCTGCTTCTAACTTGGGCCCAAATTGTAAAATGGTCTTATCTATTGGCGATTTCGTTCCAATTCACATTCCAAGTAATATTCGGCATGCTAATTACATTGCCGGTTGCCAAATTGCATTATCTCTTATAGTTTCCGAGATATGGACTATCGATAATTTACACCTTAGGCTCTGCTTCTAACTTGGGCCCAAATTGTAAAATGGTCTTATCTATTGGCGATTTCGTCCCAATTCACATTCCAAGTGATATTCGGCGTGCTAATTACATTGCCGTTTGCGAAATTGCATTATCTCTTATAGTTTCCGAGATATGGACTATCAATAATTTACACCTTAGGCTCTGCTTCTAACTTGGGCCCAAATTGTAAAATGGTCTTATCTATTGGCGATTTCGTTCCAATTCACATTCCAAGTAATATTCGGCATGCTAATTACATTGCCGGTTGCCAAATTGCATTATCTCTTATAGTTTCCGAGATATGGACTATCAATAATTTACACCTTAGGCTCTGCTTCTAACTTGGGCCCAAATTGTAAAATGGTCTTATCTATTGGCGATTTCGTTTCAATTCACATTCCAAGTAATATTCGGCATGCTAATTACATTGCCGGTTGCCAAATTGCATTATCTCTTATAGTTTCCGAGATATGGACTATCGATAATTTACACCTTAGGCTCTGCTTCTAACTTGGGCCCAAATTGTAAAATTGTCTTATCTATTGGCGATTTCGTTGCAATTCACATTCCAAGTAATATTCGGCATGCTAATTACATTGCCGGTTGCCAAATTGCATTATCTCTTATAGTTTCCGAGATATGGGCTATCGATTATTTACACCTTAGGCTCTGCTTCTAACTTGGGCCCAAATTGTAAAATGGTCTTATCTATTGGCGATTTCGTTCCAATTCACATTCCAAGTAATATTCGGCATGCTAATTACATTGCCGGTTGCCAAATTGCATTATCTCTTATAGTTTCCGAGATATGGACTATCGATAATTTACACCTTAGGCTCTGCTTCTAACTTGGGCCCAAATTGTAAAATGATCTTATCTATTGGCGATTTCGTTCCAATTCACATTCCAAGTAATATTCGGCATGCTCATTACATTGCCGGTTGCCAAATTGCATTATCTCTTATAGTTTCCGAGATATGGACTATCGATAATTTACACCTTAGGCTCTGCTTCTAACTTGGGCCCAAATTGTAAAATGGTCTTACCTATTGGCGATTTCGTTGCAATTCACACTCCAAGTAATATTCGGCATGCTAATTACATTGCCGGTTGCGAAATTGCATTATCTCTTATAGTTTCCGAGATATGGACTATCAATAATTTACAACTTAGGCTCTGCTTCTAACTTGGGCCCAAATTGTAAAATGGTCTTATCTATTGGCGATTTCGTTCCAATTCACATTCCAAGTAATATTCGGCATGCTAATTACATTGCCGGTTGCCAAATTGCATTATCTCTTATAGTTTCCGAGATATGGACTATCGATAATTTACACCTTAGGCTCTGCTTTTAACATGGGCCCAAATTGTAAAATGGTCTTATCTATTGGCGATTTCGTTCCAATTCACATTCCAGGTAATATTCGGCATGCTAATTACATTGCCGGTTGCCAAATTGCATTATCTCTTATAGTTTCCGAGATATGGACTATCGATAATTTACACCTTAGGTTCTGCTTCTAACTTGGGCCCAAATTGTAAAATGGTCTTATCTATTGGCGATTTCGTTCCAATTCACATTCCAAGTAATATTCGGCATGCTAATTACATTGCCGGTTGCCAAATTGCATTATCTCTTATAGTTTCCGAGATATGGACTATCGATAATTTACACCTTAGGCTCTGCTTCTAACTTGGGCCCAAATTGTAAAATGGTCTTCTCTATTGGCGATTTCGTTCCAATTCACATTCCAAGTAATATTCGGCATGCTAATTACATTGCCGGTTGCCAAATTGCATTATCTCTTATAGTTTCCGAGATATGGACTATCCATAATTTACACCTTAGGCTCTGCTTCTAACTTGGGCCCAAATTGTAAAATGGTCTTATCTATTGGCGATTTCGTTCCAATTCACATTCCAAGTAATATTCGGCATGCTAATTACATTGCCGGTTGCCAAATTGAATTATCTCTTATAGTTTCCGAGATATGGACTATCGATAATTTACACCTTAGGCTCTGCTTCTAACTTGGGCCCAAATTGTAAAATGGTCTTACCTATTGGCGATTTCGTTCCAATTCACATTCCAAGTAATATTCGGCATGCTAATTACATTGCCGGTTGCCAAATTGCATTATCTCTTATAGTTTCCGAGATATGGACTATCGATAATTTACACCTTAGGCTCTGCTTCTAACTTGGGCCCAAATTGTAAAATGGCCTTATCTATTGGCGATTTCGTTCCAATTCACATTCCAAGTAATATTCGGCATGCTAATTACATTGCCGGTTGCCAAATTGCATTATCTCTTATAGTTTCCGAGATATGGACTATCGATAATTTACACCTTAGGCTCTGCTTCTAACTTGGGCCCAAATTGTAAAATGGTCTTATCTATTGGCGATTTCGTTCCAATTCACATTCCAAGTAATATTCGGCATGCTAATTACATTGCCGGTTGCCAAATTGCATTATCTCTTATAGTTTCCGAGATATGGACTATCGATAATTTACACCATAGGCTCTGCTTCTAACTTGAGCCCAAATTGTAAAATGGTCTTATCTATTGGCGATTTCGTTCCAATTCAAATTCCAAGTAATATTCGGCATGCTAATTACATTGCCGGTTGCCAAATTGCATTATCTCTTATAGTTTCCGAGATATGGACTATCGATAATTTACACCATAGGCTCTGCTTCTAACTTGGGCCCAAATTGTAAAATGGTCTTATCCATTGGCGATTTCGTTCCAATTCACATTCCAAGTAATATTCGGCATGCTAATTACATTGCCGGTTGCCAAATTGCATTATCTCTTATAGTTTCCGAGATATGGACTATCGATAATTTACACCTTAGGCTCTGCTTCTAACTTGCTCCCAAATTGTAAAATGGTCTTATCTATTGGCGATTTCGTTCCAATTCACAGTCCAAGTAATATTCGGCATGCTAATTACATTGCCGATTGCCAAATTGCATTATCTCTTATAGTTTCCGAGATATGGACTATCGATAATTTACACCTTAGGCTCTGCTTCTAACTTGGGCCCAAATTGTAAAATGGTCTTATCTATTAGCGATTTCGTTCCAATTCACATTCCAAGTAATATTCGGCATGCTAATTACATTGCCGGTTGCCAAATTGAATTATCTCTTATAGTTTCCGAGATATGGACTATCGATAATTTACACCTTAGGCTCTGCTTCTAACTTGGGCCCAAATTGTAAAATGGTCTTACCTATTGGCGATTTCGTTCCAATTCACATTCCAAGTAATATTCGGCATGCTAATTAGATTGCCGGTTGCCAAATTGCATTATCTCTTATAGTTTCCGGGATATGGACTATCGATAATTTACACCTTAGGCTCTGCTTCTAACTTGGGCCCAAATTGTAAAATGGTCTTATCTATTGGCGATTTCGTTCCAATTCACATTCCAAGTAATATTCGGCATGCTAATTACATTGCCGGTTGCCAAATTGCATTATCTCTGATAGTTTCCGAGATATGGACTATCGATAATTTACACCTTAGGCTCTGCTTCTAACTTGGGCCCAAATTGTAAAATGGTCTTATCTATTGGCGATTTCGTTCCAATTCACATTCCAAGTAATATTCGGCATGCTAACTACATTGCCGGTTGCCAAATTGCATTATCTCTTATAGTTTCCGAGATATGGACTATCGATAATTTACACCTTAGGCTCTGCTTCTAACTTGGGCCCAAATTGTAAAATGGTCTTATCTATTGGCGATTTCGTTCCAATTCACATTCCAAGTAATATTCGGCATGCTAATTACATTGCCGGTTGCCAAATTGCATTATCTCTTATAGTTTCCGAGATATGGACTATCGATAATTTACACCTTAGGCTCTGCTTCTAACTTGGGCCCAAATTGTAAAATGGTCTTATCTATTGGCGATTTCGTTCCAATTCACATTCCAAGTAATATTCGGCATTCTAATTACATTGCCGGTTGCCAAATTGCATTATCTCTTATAGTTTCCGAGATATGGACTATCGATAATTTACACCTTAGGCTCTGCTTCTAACTTGGGCCCAAATTGTAAAATGGTCTTATCTATTGGCGATTTCGTCCCAATTCACATTCCAAGTGATATTCGGCATGCTAATTACATTGCCGGTTGCGAAATTGCATTATCTCTTATAGTTTCCGAGATATGGACTATCAATAATTTACACCTTAGGCTCTGCTTCTAACTTGGGCCCAAATTGTAAAATGGTCTTATCTATTGGCGATTTCGTTCCAATTCACATTCCAAGTAATATTCGGCTTGCTAATTACATTGCCGGTTGCCAAATTGCATTATCTCTTATAGTTTCCGAGATATGGACTATCGATAATTTACACCTTAGGCTCTGCTTCTAACTTGGGCCCAAATTGTAAAATGGTCTTATCTATTGGCGATTTTGTTCCAATTCACATTCCAAGTAATATTCGGCATGCTAATTACATTGCCGGTTGCCAAATTGCATTATCTCTTATAGTTTCCGAGATATGGACTATCGATAATTTACACCTTAGGCTCTGCTTCTAACTTGGGTCCAAATTGTAAAATGGTCTTATCTATTGGCGATTTCGTTCCAATTCACATTCCAAGTAATATTCGGCATGCTAATTACATTGCCGGTTGCCAAATTGCATTATCTCTTATAGTTTCCGAGATATGGACTATCGATAATTTACACCATAGGCTTTGCTTCTAACTTGGGCCCAAATTGTAAAATGGTCTTATCTATTGGCGATTTCGTTCCAATTCACATTCCAAGTAATATTCGGCATGCTAATTACATTGCCGGTTGCCAAATTGCATTATCTCTTATAGTTTCCGAGATATGGACTATCGATAATTTACACCTTAGGCTCTGCTTCTAACTTGCTCCCAAATTGTAAAATGGTCTTATCTATTGGCGATTTCGTTCCAATTCACATTCCAAGTAATATTCGGCATGCTAATTACATTGCCGGTTGCCAAATTGCATTATCTCTTATGGTTTCCGAGATATGGACTATCGATAATTTACACCTTAGGCTCTGCTTCTAACTTGGGCCCAAATTGTAAAATGGTCTTATCTATTGGCGATTTCGTTCCAATTCACATTCCAAGTAATATTCGGCATGCTAATTACATTGCCGGTTGCCAAATTGCATTATCTCTTATAGTTTCCGAGATATGGACTATCGATAATTTACACCTTAGGCTCTGCTTCTAACTTGGGCCCAAATTGTAAAATGGTCTTATCTATTGGCGATTTCGTTCCAATTCACATTCCAAGTAATATTCGGCATGCTAATTACATTGCCGGTTGCCAAATTGCATTATCTCTTATAGTTTCCGAGATATGGACTATCGATAATTTACACCTTAGGCTCTGCTTCTAACTTGGGCCCAAATTGTAAAATGGTCTTATCTATTAACGATTTCGTTCCAACTCACATTCCAAGTAATATTCGGCATGCTAATTACATTGCCGGTTGCCAAATTGCATTATCTCTTATAGTTTCCGAGATATGGACTATCGATAATTTACACCTTAGGCTCTGCTTCTAACTTGGGCCCAAATTGTAAAATGGTCTTACCTATTGGCGATTTCGTTCCAATTCACACTCTAAGTAATATTCGGCATGCTAATTACATTGCCGGTTGCGAAATTGCATTATCTCTTATAGTTTCCGAGATATGGACTATCAATAATTTACACCTTAGGCTCTGCTTCTAACTTGGGCCCAAATTGTAAAATGGTCTTATCTATTGGCGATTTCGTTCCAATTCACATTCCAAGTAATATTCGGCATGCTAATTACATTGCCGGTTGCCAAATTGCATTATCTCTTATAGTTTCCGAGATATGGACTATCGATAATTTACACCTTAGGCTCTGCTCCTAACTTGGGCCCAAATTGTAAAATGGTCTTATCTATTAGCGATTTCGTTCCAATTCACATTCCAACTAATATTCGGCATGCTAATTACATTGCCGGTTGCCAAATTGAATTATCTCTTATAGTTTCCGAGATATGGACTATCGATAATTTACACCTTAGGCTCTGCTTCTAACTTGGGCCCAAATTGTAAAATGGTCTTACCTATTGGCGATTTCGTTCCAATTCACATTCCAAGTAATATTCGGCATGCTAATTAGATTGCCGGTTGCCAAATTGCATTATCTCTTATAGTTTCCGAGATATGGACTATCGATAATTTACACCTCAGGCTCTGCTTCTAACTTGGGCCCAAATTGTAAAATGGTCTTATCTATTGGCGATTTCGTTCCAATTCACATTCCAAGTAATATTCGGCATGCTAATTAGATTGCCGGTTGCCAAATTGCATTATCTCTTATAGTTTCCGAGATATGGACTATCGATAATTTACACCATAGGCTCTGCTTCTAACTTGGGCCCAAATTGTAAAATGGTCTTATCTATTGGCGATTTCGTTCCAATTCACATTCCAAGTAATATTCGGCATGCTAATTACATTGCCGGTTGCCAAATTGCATTATCTCTTATAGTTTCCGAGATATGGACTATCGATAATTTACACCTTAGGCTCTGCTTCTAACTTGGGCCCAAATTGTAAAATGGTCTTATCTATTGGCGATTTCGTCCCAATTCACATTCCAAGTGATATTCGGCATGCTAATTACATTGCCGGTTGCGAAATTGCATTATCTCTTATAGTTTCCGAGATATGGACTATCAATAATTTACACCTTAGGCTCTGCTTCTAACTTGGGCCCAAATTGTAAAATGGTCTTATCTATTGGCGATTTCGTTCCAATTCACATTCCAAGTAATATTCGGCATGCTAATTACATTGCCGGTTGCCAAATTGCATTATCTCTTATAGTTTCCGAGATATGGACTATCGATAATTTACACCTTAGGCTCTGCTTCTAACTTGGGCCCAAATTGTAAAATGGTCTTATCTATTGGCGATTTCGTTCCAATTCACATTCCAAGTAATATTCGGCATGCTAATTACATTGCCGGTTGCCAAATTGCATTATCTCTTATAGTTTCCGAGATATGGACTATCGATAATTTACACCTTAGGCTCTGCTTCTAACTTGGGCCCAAATTGTAAAATGGTCTTATCTATTGGCGATTTCGTTCCAATTCACATTCCAAGTAATATTCGGCATGCTAATTACATTGCCGGTTGCCAAATTGCATTATCTCTTATATTTTCCGAGATATGGACTATCGATAATTTACACCATAGGCTCTGCTTCTAACTTGGGCCCAAATTGTAAAATGGTCTTATCTATTGGCGATTTCGTTCCAATTCACATTCCAAGTAATATTCGGCATGCTAATTACATTGCCGGTTGCCAAATTGCATTATCTCTTATAGTTTCCGAGATATGGACTATCGATAATTTACACCTTAGGCTCTGCTTCTAACTTGGGCCCAAATTGTAAAATGGTCTTATCTATTGGCGATTTCGTTCCAATTCACATTCCAAGTAATATTCGGCATGCTAATTACATTGCCGGTTGCCAAATTGCATTATCTCTTATAGTTTCCGAGATATGGACTATCGATAATTTACACCTTAGGCTCTGCTTCTAACTTGGGCCCAAATTGTAAAATGGTCTTATCTATTGGCGATTTCGTCCCAATTCACATTCCAAGTGATATTCGGCGTGCTAATTACATTGCCGTTTGCGAAATTGCATTATCTCTTATAGTTTCCGAGATATGGACTATCAATAATTTACACCTTAGGCTCTGCTTCTAACTTGGGCCCAAATTGTAAAATGGTCTTATCTATTGGCGATTTCGTTCCAATTCACATTCCAAGTAATATTCGGCATGCTAATTACATTGCCGGTTGCCAAATTGCATTATCTCTTATAGTTTCCGAGATATGGACTATCAATAATTTACACCTTAGGCTCTGCTTCTAACTTGGGCCCAAATTGTAAAATGGTCTTATCTATTGGCGATTTCGTTTCAATTCACATTCCAAGTAATATTCGGCATGCTAATTACATTGCCGGTTGCCAAATTGCATTATCTCTTATAGTTTCCGAGATATGGACTATCGATAATTTACACCTTAGGCTCTGCTTCTAACTTGGGCCCAAATTGTAAAATTGTCTTATCTATTGGCGATTTCGTTGCAATTCACATTCCAAGTAATATTCGGCATGCTAATTACATTGCCGGTTGCCAAATTGCATTATCTCTTATAGTTTCCGAGATATGGGCTATCGATTATTTACACCTTAGGCTCTGCTTCTAACTTGGGCCCAAATTGTAAAATGGTCTTATCTATTGGCGATTTCGTTCCAATTCACATTCCAAGTAATATTCGGCATGCTAATTACATTGCCGGTTGCCAAATTGCATTATCTCTTATAGTTTCCGAGATATGGACTATCGATAATTTACACCTTAGGCTCTGCTTCTAACTTGGGCCCAAATTGTAAAATGATCTTATCTATTGGCGATTTCGTTCCAATTCACATTCCAAGTAATATTCGGCATGCTAATTACATTGCCGGTTGCCAAATTGCATTATCTCTTATAGTTTCCGAGATATGGACTATCGATAATTTACACCTTAGGCTCTGCTTCTAACTTGGGCCCAAATTGTAAAATGGTCTTACCTATTGGCGATTTCGTTGCAATTCACACTCCAAGTAATATTCGGCATGCTAATTACATTGCCGGTTGCGAAATTGCATTATCTCTTATAGTTTCCGAGATATGGACTATCAATAATTTACAACTTAGGCTCTGCTTCTAACTTGGGCCCAAATTGTAAAATGGTCTTATCTATTGGCGATTTCGTTCCAATTCACATTCCAAGTAATATTCGGCATGCTAATTACATTGCCGGTTGCCAAATTGAATTATCTCTTATAGTTTCCGAGATATGGACTATCGATAATTTACACCTTAGGCTCTGCTTCTAACATGGGCCCAAATTGTAAAATGGTCTTATCTATTGGCGATTTCGTTCCAATTCACATTCCAAGTAATATTCGGCATGCTAATTACATTGCCGGTTGCCAAATTGCATTATCTCTTATAGTTTCCGAGATATGGACTATCGATAATTTACACCTTAGGCTCTGTTTCTAACTTGGGCCCAAATTGTAAAATGGTCTTCTCTATTGGCGATTTCGTTCCAATTCACATTCCAAGTAATATTCGGCATGCTAATTACATTGCCGGTTGCCAAATTGCATTATCTCTTATAGTTTCCGAGATATGGACTATCGATAATTTACACCTTAGGCTCTGTTTCTAACTTGGGCCCAAATTGTAAAATGGTCTTCTCTATTGGCGATTTCGTTCCAATTCACATTCCAAGTAATATTCGGCATGCTAATTACATTGCCGGTTGCCAAATTGCATTATCTCTTATAGTTTCCGAGATATGGACTATCCATAATTTACACCTTAGGCTCTGCTTCTAACTTGGGCCCAAATTGTAAAATGGTCTTATCTATTGGCGATTTCGTTCCAATTCACATTCCAAGTAATATTCGGCATGCTAATTACATTGCCGGTTGCCAAATTGAATTATCTCTTATAGTTTCCGAGATATGGACTATCGATAATTTACACCTTAGGCTCTGCTTCTAACTTGGGCCCAAATTGTAAAATGGTCTTACCTATTGGCGATTTCGTTCCAATTCACATTCCAAGTAATATTCGGCATGCTAATTACATTGCCGGTTGCCAAATTGCATTATCTCTTATAGTTTCCGAGATATGGACTATCGATAATTTACACCTTAGGCTCTGCTTCTAACTTGGGCCCAAATTGTAAAATGGCCTTATCTATTGGCGATTTCGTTCCAATTCACATTCCAAGTAATATTCGGCATGCTAATTACATTGCCGGTTGCCAAATTGCATTATCTCTTATAGTTTCCGAGATATGGACTATCGATAATTTACACCTTAGGCTCTGCTTCTAACTTGGGCCCAAATTGTAAAATGGTCTTATCTATTGGCGATTTCGTTCCAATTCACAGTCCAAGTAATATTCGGCATGCTAATTACATTGCCGGTTGCCAAATTGCATTATCTCTTATAGTTTCCGAGATATGGACTATCGATAATTTACACCTTAGGCTCTGCTTCTAACTTGGGCCCAAATTGTAAAATGGTCTTATCTATTAGCGATTTCGTTCCAATTCACATTCCAAGTAATATTCGGCATGCTAATTACATTGCCGGTTGCCAAATTGAATTATCTCTTATAGTTTCCGAGATATGGACTATCGATAATTTACACCTTAGGCTCTGCTTCTAACTTGGGCCCAAATTGTAAAATGGTCTTACCTATTGGCGATTTCGTTCCAATTCACATTCCAAGTAATATTCGGCATGCTAATTAGATTGCCGGTTGCCAAATTGCATTATCTCTTATAGTTTCCGGGATATGGACTATCGATAATTTACACCTTAGGCTCTGCTTCTAACTTGGGCCCAAATTGTAAAATGGTCTTATCTATTGGCGATTTCGTTCCAATTCACATTCCAAGTAATATTCGGCATGCTAATTACATTGCCGGTTGCCAAATTGCATTATCTCTGATAGTTTCCGAGATATGGACTATCGATAATTTACACCTTAGGCTCTGCTTCTAACTTGGGCCCAAATTGTAAAATGGTCTTATCTATTGGCGATTTCGTTCCAATTCACATTCCAAGTAATATTCGGCATGCTAACTACATTGCCGGTTGCCAAATTGCATTATCTCTTATAGTTTCCGAGATATGGACTATCGATAATTTACACCTTAGGCTCTGCTTCTAACTTGGGCCCAAATTGTAAAATGGTCTTATCTATTGGCGATTTCGTTCCAATTCACATTCCAAGTAATATTCGGCATGCTAATTACATTGCCGGTTGCCAAATTGCATTATCTCTTATAGTTTCCGAGATATGGACTATCGATAATTTACACCTTAGGCTCTGCTTCTAACTTGGGCCCAAATTGTAAAATGGTCTTATCTATTGGCGATTTCGTTCCAATTCACACTACAAGTAATATTCGGCATGCTAATTACATTGCCGGTTGCGAAATTGCATTATCTCTTATAGTTTCCGAGATATGGACTATCGATAATTTACACCTTAGGCTCTGCTTCTAACTTGGGCCCAAATTGTAAAATGGTCTTATCTATTGGCGATTTCGTTCCAATTCACATTCCAAGTAATATTCGGCATGCTAATTACATTGCCGGTTGCCAAATTGCATTATCTCTTATAGTTTCCGAGATATGGACTATCGATAATTTACACCTTAGGCTCTGCTTCTAACTTGGGCCCAAATTGTAAAATGGTCTTATCTATTGGCGATTTCGTCCCAATTCACATTCCAAGTGATATTCGGCATGCTAATTACATTGCCGGTTGCGAAATTGCATTATCTCTTATAGTTTCCGAGATATGGACTATCAATAATTTACACCTTAGGCTCTGCTTCTAACTTGGGCCCAAATTGTAAAATGGTCTTATCTATTGGCGATTTCGTTCCAATTCACATTCCAAGTAATATTCGGCTTGCTAATTACATTGCCGGTTGCCAAATTGCATTATCTCTTATAGTTTCCGAGATATGGACTATCGATAATTTACACCTTAGGCTCTGCTTCTAACTTGGGCCCAAATTGTAAAATGGTCTTATCTATTGGCGATTTTGTTCCAATTCACATTCCAAGTAATATTCGGCATGCTAATTACATTGCCGGTTGCCAAATTGCATTATCTCTTATAGTTTCCGAGATATGGACTATCGATAATTTACGCCTTAGGCTCTGCTTCTAACTTGGGTCCAAATTGTAAAATGGTCTTATCTATTGGCGATTTCGTTCCAATTCACATTCCAAGTAATATTCGGCATGCTAATTACATTGCCGGTTGCCAAATTGCATTATCTCTTATAGTTTCCGAGATATGGACTATCGATAATTTACACCATAGGCTTTGCTTCTAACTTGGGCCCAAATTGTAAAATGGTCTTATCTATTGGCGATTTCGTTCCAATTCACATTCCAAGTAATATTCGGCATGCTAATTACATTGCCGGTTGCCAAATTGCATTATCTCTTATAGTTTCCGAGATATGGACTATCGATAATTTACACCTTAGGCTCTGCTTCTAACTTGCTCCCAAATTGTAAAATGGTCTTATCTATTGGCGATTTCGTTCCAATTCACATTCCAAGTAATATTCGGCATGCTAATTACATTGCCGGTTGCCAAATTGCATTATCTCTTATGGTTTCCGAGATATGGACTATCGATAATTTACACCTTAGGCTCTGCTTCTAACTTGGGCCCAAATTGTAAAATGGTCTTATCTATTGGCGATTTCGTTCCAATTCACATTCCAAGTAATATTCGGCATGCTAATTACATTGCCGGTTGCCAAATTGCATTATCTCTTATAGTTTCCGAGATATGGACTATCGATAATTTACACCTTAGGCTCTGCTTCTAACTTGGGCCCAAATTGTAAAATGGTCTTATCTATTGGCGATTTCGTTCCAATTCACATTCCAAGTAATATTCGGCATGCTAATTACATTGCCGGTTGCCAAATTGCATTATCTCTTATAGTTTCCGAGATATGGACTATCAATAATTTACACCTTAGGCTCTGCTTCTAACTTGGGCCCAAATTGTAAAATGGTCTTATCTATTGGCGATTTCGTTTCAATTCACATTCCAAGTAATATTCGGCATGCTAATTACATTGCCGGTTGCCAAATTGCATTATCTCTTATAGTTTCCGAGATATGGACTATCGATAATTTACACCTTAGGCTCTGCTTCTAACTTGGGCCCAAATTGTAAAATTGTCTTATCTATTGGCGATTTCGTTGCAATTCACATTCCAAGTAATATTCGGCATGCTAATTACATTGCCGGTTGCCAAATTGCATTATCTCTTATAGTTTCCGAGATATGGGCTATCGATTATTTACACCTTAGGCTCTGCTTCTAACTTGGGCCCAAATTGTAAAATGGTCTTATCTATTGGCGATTTCGTTCCAATTCACATTCCAAGTAATATTCGGCATGCTAATTACATTGCCGGTTGCCAAATTGCATTATCTCTTATAGTTTCCGAGATATGGACTATCGATAATTTACACCTTAGGCTCTGCTTCTAACTTGGGCCCAAATTGTAAAATGATCTTATCTATTGGCGATTTCGTTCCAATTCACATTCCAAGTAATATTCGGCAAGCTCATTACATTGCCGGTTGCCAAATTGCATTATCTCTTATAGTTTCCGAGATATGGACTATCGATAATTTACACCTTAGGCTCTGCTTCTAACTTGGGCCCAAATTGTAAAATGGTCTTACCTATTGGCGATTTCGTTGCAATTCACACTCCAAGTAATATTCGGCATGCTAATTACATTGCCGGTTGCGAAATTGCATTATCTCTTATAGTTTCCGAGATATGGACTATCAATAATTTACAACTTAGGCTCTGCTTCTAACTTGGGCCCAAATTGTAAAATGGTCTTATCTATTGGCGATTTCGTTCCAATTCACATTCCAAGTAATATTCGGCATGCTAATTACATTGCCGGTTGCCAAATTGCATTATCTCTTATAGTTTCCGAGATATGGACTATCGATAATTTACACCTTAGGCTCTGCTTTTAACATGGGCCCAAATTGTAAAATGGTCTTATCTATTGGCGATTTCGTTCCAATTCACATTCCAGGTAATATTCGGCATGCTAATTACATTGCCGGTTGCCAAATTGCATTATCTCTTATAGTTTCCGAGATATGGACTATCGATAATTTACACCTTAGGTTCTGCTTCTAACTTGGGCCCAAATTGTAAAATGGTCTTATCTATTGGCGATTTCGTTCCAATTCACATTCCAAGTAATATTCGGCATGCTAATTACATTGCCGGTTGCCAAATTGCATTATCTCTTATAGTTTCCGAGATATGGACTATCGATAATTTACACCTTAGGCTCTGCTTCTAACTTGGGCCCAAATTGTAAAATGGTCTTCTCTATTGGCGATTTCGTTCCAATTCACATTCCAAGTAATATTCGGCATGCTAATTACATTGCCGGTTGCCAAATTGCATTATCTCTTATAGTTTCCGAGATATGGACTATCCATAATTTACACCTTAGGCTCTGCTTCTAACTTGGGCCCAAATTGTAAAATGGTCTTATCTATTGGCGATTTCGTTCCAATTCACATTCCAAGTAATATTCGGCATGCTAATTACATTGCCGGTTGCCAAATTGAATTATCTCTTATAGTTTCCGAGATATGGACTATCGATAATTTACACCTTAGGCTCTGCTTCTAACTTGGGCCCAAATTGTAAAATGGTCTTACCTATTGGCGATTTCGTTCCAATTCACATTCCAAGTAATATTCGGCATGCTAATTACATTGCCGGTTGCCAAATTGCATTATCTCTTATAGTTTCCGAGATATGGACTATCGATAATTTACACCTTAGGCTCTGCTTCTAACTTGGGCCCAAATTGTAAAATGGCCTTATCTATTGGCGATTTCGTTCCAATTCACATTCCAAGTAATATTCGGCATGCTAATTACATTGCCGGTTGCCAAATTGCATTATCTCTTATAGTTTCCGAGATATGGACTATCGATAATTTACACCTTAGGCTCTGCTTCTAACTTGGGCCCAAATTGTAAAATGGTCTTATCTATTGGCGATTTCGTTCCAATTCACATTCCAAGTAATATTCGGCATGCTAATTACATTGCCGGTTGCCAAATTGCATTATCTCTTATAGTTTCCGAGATATGGACTATCGATAATTTACACCATAGGCTCTGCTTCTAACTTGAGCCCAAATTGTAAAATGGTCTTATCTATTGGCGATTTCGTTCCAATTCAAATTCCAAGTAATATTCGGCATGCTAATTACATTGCCGGTTGCCAAATTGCATTATCTCTTATAATTTCCGAGATATGGACTATCGATAATTTACACCATAGGCTCTGCTTCTAACTTGGGCCCAAATTGTAAAATGGTCTTATCCATTGGCGATTTCGTTCCAATTCACATTCCAAGTAATATTCGGCATGCTAATTACATTGCCGGTTGCCAAATTGCATTATCTCTTATAGTTTCCGAGATATGGACTATCGATAATTTACACCTTAGGCTCTGCTTCTAACTTGCTCCCAAATTGTAAAATGGTCTTATCTATTGGCGATTTCGTTCCAATTCACAGTCCAAGTAATATTCGGCATGCTAATTACATTGCCGATTGCCAAATTGCATTATCTCTTATAGTTTCCGAGATATGGACTATCGATAATTTACACCTTAGGCTCTGCTTCTAACTTGGGCCCAAATTGTAAAATGGTCTTATCTATTGGCGATTTCGTTCCAATTCACATTCCAAGTAATATTCGGCATGCTAATTACATTGCCGGTTGCCAAATTGCATTATCTCTTATAGTTTCCGAGATATGGACTATCGATAATTTACACCTTAGGCTCTGCTTCTAACTTGGGCCCAAATTGTAAAATGATCTTATCTATTGGCGATTTCGTTCCAATTCACATTCCAAGTAATATTCGGCAAGCTCATTACATTGCCGGTTGCCAAATTGCATTATCTCTTATAGTTTCCGAGATATGGACTATCGATAATTTACACCTTAGGCTCTGCTTCTAACTTGGGCCCAAATTGTAAAATGGTCTTACCTATTGGCGATTTCGTTGCAATTCACACTCCAAGTAATATTCGGCATGCTAATTACATTGCCGGTTGCGAAATTGCATTATCTCTTATAGTTTCCGAGATATGGACTATCCATAATTTACAACTTAGGCTCTGCTTCTAACTTGGGCCCAAATTGTAAAATGGTCTTATCTATTGGCGATTTCGTTCCAATTCACATTCCAAGTAATATTCGGCATGCTAATTACATTGCCGGTTGCCAAATTGCATTATCTCTTATAGTTTCCGAGATATGGACTATCGATAATTTACACCTTAGGCTCTGCTTTTAACATGGGCCCAAATTGTAAAATGGTCTTATCTATTGGCGATTTCGTTCCAATTCACATTCCAGGTAATATTCGGCATGCTAATTACATTGCCGGTTGCCAAATTGCAATATCTCTTATAGTTTCCGAGATATGGACTATCGATAATTTACACCTTAGGTTCTGCTTCTAACTTGGGCCCAAATTGTAAAATGGTCTTATCTATTGGCGATTTCGTTCCAATTCACATTCCAAGTAATATTCGGCATGCTAATTACATTGCCGGTTGCCAAATTGCATTATCTCTTATAGTTTCCGAGATATGGACTATCGATAATTTACACCTTAGGCTCTGCTTCTAACTTGGGCCCAAATTGTAAAATGGTCTTCTCTATTGGCGATTTCGTTCCAATTCACATTCCAAGTAATATTCGGCATGCTAATTACATTGCCGGTTGCCAAATTGCATTATCTCTTATAGTTTCCGAGATATGGACTATCCATAATTTACACCTTAGGCTCTGCTTCTAACTTGGGCCCAAATTGTAAAATGGTCTTATCTATTGGCGATTTCGTTCCAATTCACATTCCAAGTAATATTCGGCATGCTAATTACATTGCCGGTTGCCAAATTGAATTATCTCTTATAGTTTCCGAGATATGGACTATCGATAATTTACACCTTAGGCTCTGCTTCTAACTTGGGCCCAAATTGTAAAATGGTCTTACCTATTGGCGATTTCGTTCCAATTCACATTCCAAGTAATATTCGGCATGCTAATTACATTGCCGGTTGCCAAATTGCATTATCTCTTATAGTTTCCGAGATATGGACTATCGATAATTTACACCTTAGGCTCTGCTTCTAACTTGGGCCCAAATTGTAAAATGGCCTTATCTATTGGCGATTTCGTTCCAATTCACATTCCAAGTAATATTCGGCATGCTAATTACATTGCCGGTTGCCAAATTGCATTATCTCTTATAGTTTCCGAGATATGGACTATCGATAATTTACACCTTAGGCTCTGCTTCTAACTTGGGCCCAAATTGTAAAATGGTCTTATCTATTGGCGATTTCGTTCCAATTCACATTCCAAGTAATATTCGGCATGCTAATTACAGTGCCGGTTGCCAAATTGCATTATCTCTTATAGTTTCCGAGATATGGACTATCGATAATTTACACCATAGGCTCTGCTTCTAACTTGAGCCCAAATTGTAAAATGGTCTTATCTATTGGCGATTTCGTTCCAATTCAAATTCCAAGTAATATTCGGCATGCTAATTACATTGCCGGTTGCCAAATTGCATTATCTCTTATAATTTCCGAGATATGGACTATCGATAATTTACACCATAGGCTCTGCTTCTAACTTGGGCCCAAATTGTAAAATGGTCTTATCCATTGGCGATTTCGTTCCAATTCACATTCCAAGTAATATTCGGCATGCTAATTACATTGCCGGTTGCCAAATTGCATTATCTCTTATAGTTTCCGAGATATGGACTATCGATAATTTACACCTTAGGCTCTGCTTCTAACTTGCTCCCAAATTGTAAAATGGTCTTATCTATTGGCGATTTCGTTCCAATTCACAGTCCAAGTAATATTCGGCATGCTAATTACATTGCCGATTGCCAAATTGCATTATCTCTTATAGTTTCCGAGATATGGACTATCGATAATTTACACCTTAGGCTCTGCTTCTAACTTGGGCCCAAATTGTAAAATGGTCTTATCTATTGGCGATTTCGTTCCAATTCACATTCCAAGTAATATTCGGCATGCTAATTACATTGCCGGTTGCCAAATTGCATTATCTCTTATAGTTTCCGAGATATGGACTATCGATAATTTACACCTTAGGCTCTGCTTCTAACTTGGGCCCAAATTGTAAAATGGTCTTATCTATTGGCGATTTCGTTCCAATTCACATTCCAAGTAATATTCGGCATGCTAATTACATTGCCGGTTGCCAAATTGCATTATCTCTTATAGTTTCCGAGATATGGACTATCGATAATTTACACCTTAGGCTCTGCTTCTAACTTGGGCCCAAATTGTAAAATGGTCTTATCTATTGGCGATTTCGTTCCAATTCACATTCCAAGTAATATTCGGCATGCTAATTACATTGCCGGTTGCCAAATTGCATTATCTCTTATATTTTCCGAGATATGGACTATCGATAATTTACACCATAGGCTCTGCTTCTAACTTGGGCCCAAATTGTAAAATGGTCTTATCTATTGGCGATTTCGTTCCAATTCACATTCCAAGTAATATTCGGCATGCTAATTACATTGCCGGTTGCCAAATTGCATTATCTCTTATAGTTTCCGAGATATGGACTATCGATAATTTACACCTTAGGCTCTGCTTCTAACTTGGGCCCAAATTGTAAAATGGTCTTATCTATTGGCGATTTCGTTCCAATTCACATTCCAAGTAATATTCGGCATGCTAATTACATTGCCGGTTGCCAAATTGCATTATCTCTTATAGTTTCCGAGATATGGACTATCGATAATTTACACCTTAGGCTCTGCTTCTAACTTGGGCCCAAATTGTAAAATGGTCTTATCTATTGGCGATTTCGTCCCAATTCACATTCCAAGTGATATTCGGCGTGCTAATTACATTGCCGTTTGCGAAATTGCATTATCTCTTATAGTTTCCGAGATATGGACTATCGATAATTTACACCTTAGGCTCTGCTTCTAACTTGGGCCCAAATTGTAAAATGGTCTTATCTATTGGCGATTTCGTCCCAATTCACATTCCAAGTAATATTCGGCATGCTAATTACATTGCCGGTTGCCAAATTGCATTATCTCTTATAGTTTCCGAGATATGGACTATCAATAATTTACACCTTAGGCTCTGCTTCTAACTTGGGCCCAAATTGTAAAATGGTCTTATCTATTGGCGATTTCGTTTCAATTCACATTCCAAGTAATATTCGGCATGCTAATTACATTGCCGGTTGCCAAATTGCATTATCTCTTATAGTTTCCGAGATATGGACTATCGATAATTTACACCTTAGGCTCTGCTTCTAACTTGGGCCCAAATTGTAAAATTGTCTTATCTATTGGCGATTTCGTTGCAATTCACATTCCAAGTAATATTCGGCATGCTAATTACATTGCCGGTTGCCAAATTGCATTATCTCTTATAGTTTCCGAGATATGGGCTATCGATTATTTACACCTTAGGCTCTGCTTCTAACTTGGGCCCAAATTGTAAAATGGTCTTATCTATTGGCGATTTCGTTCCAATTCACATTCCAAGTAATATTCGGCATGCTAATTACATTGCCGGTTGCCAAATTGCATTATCTCTTATAGTTTCCGAGATATGGACTATCGATAATTTACACCTTAGGCTCTGCTTCTAACTTGGGCCCAAATTGTAAAATGATCTTATCTATTGGCGATTTCGTTCCAATTCACATTCCAAGTAATATTCGGCATGCTAATTACATTGCCGGTTGCCAAATTGCATTATCTCTTATAGTTTCCGAGATATGGACTATCGATAATTTACACCTTAGGCTCTGCTTCTAACTTGGGCCCAAATTGTAAAATGGTCTTACCTATTGGCGATTTCGTTGCAATTCACACTCCAAGTAATATTCGGCATGCTAATTACATTGCCGGTTGCGAAATTGCATTATCTCTTATAGTTTCCGAGATATGGACTATCAATAATTTACAACTTAGGCTCTGCTTCTAACTTGGGCCCAAATTGTAAAATGGTCTTATCTATTGGCGATTTCGTTCCAATTCACATTCCAAGTAATATTCGGCATGCTAATTACATTGCCGGTTGCCAAATTGAATTATCTCTTATAGTTTCCGAGATATGGACTATCGATAATTTACACCTTAGGCTCTGCTTCTAACATGGGCCCAAATTGTAAAATGGTCTTATCTATTGGCGATTTCGTTCCAATTCACATTCCAGGTAATATTCGGCATGCTAATTACATTGCCGGTTGCCAAATTGCATTATCTCTTATAGTTTCCGAGATATGGACTATCGATAATTTACACCTTAGGTTCTGCTTCTAACTTGGGCCCAAATTGTAAAATGGTCTTATCTATTGGCGATTTCGTTCCAATTCACATTCCAAGTAATATTCGGCATGCTAATTACATTGCCGGTTGCCAAATTGCATTATCTCTTATAGTTTCCGAGATATGGACTATCGATAATTTACACCTTAGGCTCTGTTTCTAACTTGGGCCCAAATTGTAAAATGGTCTTCTCTATTGGCGATTTCGTTCCAATTCACATTCCAAGTAATATTCGGCATGCTAATTACATTGCCGGTTGCCAAATTGCATTATCTCTTATAGTTTCCGAGATATGGACTATCCATAATTTACACCTTAGGCTCTGCTTCTAACTTGGGCCCAAATTGTAAAATGGTCTTATCTATTGGCGATTTCGTTCCAATTCACATTCCAAGTAATATTCGGCATGCTAATTACATTGCCGGTTGCCAAATTGAATTATCTCTTATAGTTTCCGAGATATGGACTATCGATAATTTACACCTTAGGCTCTGCTTCTAACTTGGGCCCAAATTGTAAAATGGTCTTACCTATTGGCGATTTCGTTCCAATTCACATTCCAAGTAATATTCGGCATGCTAATTACATTGCCGGTTGCCAAATTGCATTATCTCTTATAGTTTCCGAGATATGGACTATCGATAATTTACACCTTAGGCTCTGCTTCTAACTTGGGCCCAAATTGTAAAATGGCCTTATCTATTGGCGATTTCGTTCCAATTCACATTCCAAGTAATATTCGGCATGCTAATTACATTGCCGGTTGCCAAATTGCATTATCTCTTATAGTTTCCGAGATATGGACTATCGATAATTTACACCTTAGGCTCTGCTTCTAACTTGGGCCCAAATTGTAAAATGGTCTTATCTATTGGCGATTTCGTTCCAATTCACAGTCCAAGTAATATTCGGCATGCTAATTACATTGCCGGTTGCCAAATTGCATTATCTCTTATAGTTTCCGAGATATGGACTATCGATAATTTACACCTTAGGCTCTGCTTCTAACTTGGGCCCAAATTGTAAAATGGTCTTATCTATTAGCGATTTCGTTCCAATTCACATTCCAAGTAATATTCGGCATGCTAATTACATTGCCGGTTGCCAAATTGAATTATCTCTTATAGTTTCCGAGATATGGACTATCGATAATTTACACCTTAGGCTCTGCTTCTAACTTGGGCCCAAATTGTAAAATGGTCTTACCTATTGGCGATTTCGTTCCAATTCACATTCCAAGTAATATTCGGCATGCTAATTAGATTGCCGGTTGCCAAATTGCATTATCTCTTATAGTTTCCGGGATATGGACTATCGATAATTTACACCTTAGGCTCTGCTTCTAACTTGGGCCCAAATTGTAAAATGGTCTTATCTATTGGCGATTTCGTTCCAATTCACATTCCAAGTAATATTCGGCATGCTAATTACATTGCCGGTTGCCAAATTGCATTATCTCTGATAGTTTCCGAGATATGGACTATCGATAATTTACACCTTAGGCTCTGCTTCTAACTTGGGCCCAAATTGTAAAATGGTCTTATCTATTGGCGATTTCGTTCCAATTCACATTCCAAGTAATATTCGGCATGCTAACTACATTGCCGGTTGCCAAATTGCATTATCTCTTATAGTTTCCGAGATATGGACTATCGATAATTTACACCTTAGGCTCTGCTTCTAACTTGGGCCCAAATTGTAAAATGGTCTTATCTATTGGCGATTTCGTTCCAATTCACATTCCAAGTAATATTCGGCATGCTAATTACATTGCCGGTTGCCAAATTGCATTATCTCTTATAGTTTCCGAGATATGGACTATCGATAATTTACACCTTAGGCTCTGCTTCTAACTTGGGCCCAAATTGTAAAATGGTCTTATCTATTGGCGATTTCGTTCCAATTCACACTACAAGTAATATTCGGCATGCTAATTACATTGCCGGTTGCGAAATTGCATTATCTCTTATAGTTTCCGAGATATGGACTATCGATAATTTACACCTTAGGCTCTGCTTCTAACTTGGGCCCAAATTGTAAAATGGTCTTATCTATTGGCGATTTCGTTCCAATTCACATTCCAAGTAATATTCGGCATGCTAATTACATTGCCGGTTGCCAAATTGCATTATCTCTTATAGTTTCCGAGATATGGACTATCGATAATTTACACCTTAGGCTCTGCTTCTAACTTGGGCCCAAATTGTAAAATGGTCTTATCTATTGGCGATTTCGTCCCAATTCACATTCCAAGTGATATTCGGCATGCTAATTACATTGCCGGTTGCGAAATTGCATTATCTCTTATAGTTTCCGAGATATGGACTATCAATAATTTACACCTTAGGCTCTGCTTCTAACTTGGGCCCAAATTGTAAAATGGTCTTATCTATTGGCGATTTCGTTCCAATTCACATTCCAAGTAATATTCGGCTTGCTAATTACATTGCCGGTTGCCAAATTGCATTATCTCATATAGTTTCCGAGATATGGACTATCGATAATTTACACCTTAGGCTCTGCTTCTAACTTGGGCCCAAATTGTAAAATGGTCTTATCTATTGGCGATTTTGTTCCAATTCACATTCCAAGTAATATTCGGCATGCTAATTACATTGCCGGTTGCCAAATTGCATTATCTCTTATAGTTTCCGAGATATGGACTATCGATAATTTACGCCTTAGGCTCTGCTTCTAACTTGGGTCCAAATTGTAAAATGGTCTTATCTATTGGCGATTTCGTTCCAATTCACATTCCAAGTAATATTCGGCATGCTAATTACATTGCCGGTTGCCAAATTGCATTATCTCTTATAGTTTCCGAGATATGGACTATCGATAATTTACACCATAGGCTTTGCTTCTAACTTGGGCCCAAATTGTAAAATGGTCTTATCTATTGGCGATTTCGTTCCAATTCACATTCCAAGTAATATTCGGCATGCTAATTACATTGCCGGTTGCCAAATTGCATTATCTCTTATAGTTTCCGAGATATGGACTATCGATAATTTACACCTTAGGCTCTGCTTCTAACTTGCTCCCAAATTGTAAAATGGTCTTATCTATTGGCGATTTCGTTCCAATTCACATTCCAAGTAATATTCGGCATGCTAATTACATTGCCGGTTGCCAAATTGCATTATCTCTTATGGTTTCCGAGATATGGACTATCGATAATTTACACCTTAGGCTCTGCTTCTAACTTGGGCCCAAATTGTAAAATGGTCTTATCTATTGGCGATTTCGTTCCAATTCACATTCCAAGTAATATTCGGCATGCTAATTACATTGCCGGTTGCCAAATTGCATTATCTCTTATAGTTTCCGAGATATGGACTATCGATAATTTACACCTTAGGCTCTGCTTCTAACTTGGGCCCAAATTGTAAAATGGTCTTATCTATTGGCGATTTCGTTCCAATTCACATTCCAAGTAATATTCGGCATGCTAATTACATTGCCGGTTGCCAAATTGCATTATCTCTTATAGTTTCCGAGATATGGACTATCAATAATTTACACCTTAGGCTCTGCTTCTAACTTGGGCCCAAATTGTAAAATGGTCTTATCTATTGGCGATTTCGTTTCAATTCACATTCCAAGTAATATTCGGCATGCTAATTACATTGCCGGTTGCCAAATTGCATTATCTCTTATAGTTTCCGAGATATGGACTATCGATAATTTACACCTTAGGCTCTGCTTCTAACTTGGGCCCAAATTGTAAAATTGTCTTATCTATTGGCGATTTCGTTGCAATTCACATTCCAAGTAATATTCGGCATGCTAATTACATTGCCGGTTGCCAAATTGCATTATCTCTTATAGTTTCCGAGATATGGGCTATCGATTATTTACACCTTAGGCTCTGCTTCTAACTTGGGCCCAAATTGTAAAATGGTCTTATCTATTGGCGATTTCGTTCCAATTCACATTCCAAGTAATATTCGGCATGCTAATTACATTGCCGGTTGCCAAATTGCATTATCTCTTATAGTTTCCGAGATATGGACTATCGATAATTTACACCTTAGGCTCTGCTTCTAACTTGGGCCCAAATTGTAAAATGATCTTATCTATTGGCGATTTCGTTCCAATTCACATTCCAAGTAATATTCGGCAAGCTCATTACATTGCCGGTTGCCAAATTGCATTATCTCTTATAGTTTCCGAGATATGGACTATCGATAATTTACACCTTAGGCTCTGCTTCTAACTTGGGCCCAAATTGTAAAATGGTCTTACCTATTGGCGATTTCGTTGCAATTCACACTCCAAGTAATATTCGGCATGCTAATTACATTGCCGGTTGCGAAATTGCATTATCTCTTATAGTTTCCGAGATATGGACTATCAATAATTTACAACTTAGGCTCTGCTTCTAACTTGGGCCCAAATTGTAAAATGGTCTTATCTATTGGCGATTTCGTTCCAATTCACATTCCAAGTAATATTCGGCATGCTAATTACATTGCCGGTTGCCAAATTGCATTATCTCTTATAGTTTCCGAGATATGGACTATCGATAATTTACACCTTAGGCTCTGCTTTTAACATGGGCCCAAATTGTAAAATGGTCTTATCTATTGGCGATTTCGTTCCAATTCACATTCCAGGTAATATTCGGCATGCTAATTACATTGCCGGTTGCCAAATTGCATTATCTCTTATAGTTTCCGAGATATGGACTATCGATAATTTACACCTTAGGTTCTGCTTCTAACTTGGGCCCAAATTGTAAAATGGTCTTATCTATTGGCGATTTCGTTCCAATTCACATTCCAAGTAATATTCGGCATGCTAATTACATTGCCGGTTGCCAAATTGCATTATCTCTTATAGTTTCCGAGATATGGACTATCGATAATTTACACCTTAGGCTCTGCTTCTAACTTGGGCCCAAATTGTAAAATGGTCTTCTCTATTGGCGATTTCGTTCCAATTCACATTCCAAGTAATATTCGGCATGCTAATTACATTGCCGGTTGCCAAATTGCATTATCTCTTATAGTTTCCGAGATATGGACTATCCATAATTTACACCTTAGGCTCTGCTTCTAACTTGGGCCCAAATTGTAAAATGGTCTTATCTATTGGCGATTTCGTTCCAATTCACATTCCAAGTAATATTCGGCATGCTAATTACATTGCCGGTTGCCAAATTGAATTATCTCTTATAGTTTCCGAGATATGGACTATCGATAATTTACACCTTAGGCTCTGCTTCTAACTTGGGCCCAAATTGTAAAATGGTCTTACCTATTGGCGATTTCGTTCCAATTCACATTCCAAGTAATATTCGGCATGCTAATTACATTGCCGGTTGCCAAATTGCATTATCTCTTATAGTTTCCGAGATATGGACTATCGATAATTTACACCTTAGGCTCTGCTTCTAACTTGGGCCCAAATTGTAAAATGGCCTTATCTATTGGCGATTTCGTTCCAATTCACATTCCAAGTAATATTCGGCATGCTAATTACATTGCCGGTTGCCAAATTGCATTATCTCTTATAGTTTCCGAGATATGGACTATCGATAATTTACACCTTAGGCTCTGCTTCTAACTTGGGCCCAAATTGTAAAATGGTCTTATCTATTGGCGATTTCGTTCCAATTCACATTCCAAGTAATATTCGGCATGCTAATTACATTGCCGGTTGCCAAATTGCATTATCTCTTATAGTTTCCGAGATATGGACTATCGATAATTTACACCATAGGCTCTGCTTCTAACTTGAGCCCAAATTGTAAAATGGTCTTATCTATTGGCGATTTCGTTCCAATTCAAATTCCAAGTAATATTCGGCATGCTAATTACATTGCCGGTTGCCAAATTGCATTATCTCTTATAATTTCCGAGATATGGACTATCGATAATTTACACCATAGGCTCTGCTTCTAACTTGGGCCCAAATTGTAAAATGGTCTTATCCATTGGCGATTTCGTTCCAATTCACATTCCAAGTAATATTCGGCATGCTAATTACATTGCCGGTTGCCAAATTGCATTATCTCTTATAGTTTCCGAGATATGGACTATCGATAATTTACACCTTAGGCTCTGCTTCTAACTTGCTCCCAAATTGTAAAATGGTCTTATCTATTGGCGATTTCGTTCCAATTCACAGTCCAAGTAATATTCGGCATGCTAATTACATTGCCGATTGCCAAATTGCATTATCTCTTATAGTTTCCGAGATATGGACTATCGATAATTTACACCTTAGGCTC
This sequence comes from Rhynchophorus ferrugineus, assembly GCF_030347505.1. Classification (NCBI taxonomy): domain Eukaryota; kingdom Metazoa; phylum Arthropoda; class Insecta; order Coleoptera; family Curculionidae; genus Rhynchophorus; species Rhynchophorus ferrugineus. The sequence goes on along the minus strand of NW_027472658.1, from coordinate 98,376 downwards.
TGCTTCTAACTTGGGCCCAAATTGTAAAATGGTCTTATCTATTAGCGATTTCGTTCCAATTCACATTCCAAGTAATATTCGGCATGCTAATTACATTGCCGGTTGCCAAATTGAATTATCTCTTATAGTTTCCGAGATATGGACTATCGATAATTTACACCTTAGGCTCTGCTTCTAACTTGGGCCCAAATTGTAAAATGGTCTTACCTATTGGCGATTTCGTTCCAATTCACATTCCAAGTAATATTCGGCATGCTAATTAGATTGCCGGTTGCCAAATTGCATTATCTCTTATAGTTTCCGGGATATGGACTATCGATAATTTACACCTTAGGCTCTGCTTCTAACTTGGGCCCAAATTGTAAAATGGTCTTATCTATTGGCGATTTCGTTCCAATTCACATTCCAAGTAATATTCGGCATGCTAATTACATTGCCGGTTGCCAAATTGCATTATCTCTGATAGTTTCCGAGATATGGACTATCGATAATTTACACCTTAGGCTCTGCTTCTAACTTGGGCCCAAATTGTAAAATGGTCTTATCTATTGGCGATTTCGTTCCAATTCACATTCCAAGTAATATTCGGCATGCTAATTACATTGCCGGTTGCCAAATTGCATTATCTCTTATAGTTTCCGAGATATGGACTATCGATAATTTACACCTTAGGCTCTGCTTCTAACTTGGGCCCAAATTGTAAAATGGTCTTATCTATTGGCGATTTCGTTCCAATTCACACTACAAGTAATATTCGGCATGCTAATTACATTGCCGGTTGCGAAATTGCATTATCTCTTATAGTTTCCGAGTTATGGACTATCGATAATTTACACCTTAGGCTCTGCTTCTAACTTGGGCCCAAATTGTAAAATGGTCTTATCTATTGGCGATTTCGTTCCAATTCACATTCCAAGTAATATTCGGCATGCTAATTACATTGCCGGTTGCCAAATTGCATTATCTCTTATAGTTTCCGAGATATGGACTATCGATAATTTACACCTTAGGCTCTGCTTCTAACTTGGGCCCAAATTGTAAAATGGTCTTATCTATTGGCGATTTCGTTCCAATTCACATTCCAAGTAATATTCGGCATGCTAATTAGATTGCCGGTTGCCAAATTGCATTATCTCTTATAGTTTCCGAGATATGGACTATCGATAATTTACACCTCAGGCTCTGCTTCTAACTTGGGCCCAAATTGTAAAATGGTCTTATCTATTGGCGATTTCGTCCCAATTCACATTCCAAGTGATATTCGGCATGCTAATTAGATTGCCGGTTGCGAAATTGCATTATCTCTTATAGTTTCCGAGATATGGACTATCAATAATTTACACCTTAGGCTCTGCTTCTAACTTGGGCCCAAATTGTAAAATGGTCTTATCTATTGGCGATTTCGTTCCAATTCACATTCCAAGTAATATTCGGCTTGCTAATTACATTGCCGGTTGCCAAATTGCATTATCTCTTATAGTTTCCGAGATATGGACTATCGATAATTTACACCTTAGGCTCTGCTTCTAACTTGGGCCCAAATTGTAAAATGGTCTTATCTATTGGCGATTTCGTTCCAATTCACATTCCAAGTAATATTCGGCATGCTAATTACATTGCCGGTTGCCAAATTGCATTATCTCTTATAGTTTCCGAGATATGGACTATCGATAATTTACACCTTAGGCTCTGCTTCTAACTTGGGCCCAAATTGTAAAATGGTCTTATCTATTGGCGATTTCGTTCCAATTCACATTCCAAGTAATATTCGGCATGCTAATTACATTGCCGGTTGCCAAATTGCATTATCTCTTATAGTTTCCGAGATATGGACTATCGATAATTTACACCTTAGGCTCTGCTTCTAACTTGGGCCCAAATTGTAAAATGGTCTTATCTATTGGCGATTTCGTTCCAATTCACATTCCAAGTAATATTCGGCATGCTAATTACATTGCCGGTTGCCAAATTGCATTATCTCTTATAGTTTCCGAGATATGGACTATCGATAATTTACACCTTAGGCTCTGCTTCTAACTTGGGCCCAAATTGTAAAATGGTCTTATCTATTGGCGATTTCGTTCCAACTCACATTCCAAGTAATATTCGGCATGCTAATTACATTGCCGGTTGCCAAATTGCATTATCTCTTATAGTTTCCGAGATATGGACTATCGATAATTTACACCTTAGGCTCTGCTTCTAACTTGGGCCCAAATTGTAAAATGGTCTTATCTATTGGCGATTTCGTTCCAATTCACACTCTAAGTAATATTCGGCATGCTAATTACATTGCCGGTTGCGAAATTGCATTATCTCTTATAGTTTCCGAGATATGGACTATCAATAATTTACACCTTAGGCTCTGCTTCTAACTTGGGCCCAAATTGTAAAATGGTCTTATCTATTGGCGATTTCGTTCCAATTCACATTCCAAGTAATATTCGGCATGCTAATTACATTGCCGGTTGCCAAATTGCATTATCTCTTATAGTTTCCGAGATATGGACTATCGATAATTTACACCTTAGGCTCTGCTCCTAACTTGGGCCCAAATTGTAAAATGGTCTTATCTATTAGCGATTTCGTTCCAATTCACATTCCAACTAATATTCGGCATGCTAATTACATTGCCGGTTGCCAAATTGAATTATCTCTTATAGTTTCCGAGATATGGACTATCGATAATTTACACCTTAGGCTCTGCTTCTAACTTGGGCCCAAATTGTAAAATGGTCTTACCTATTGGCGATTTCGTTCCAATTCACATTCCAAGTAATATTCGGCATGCTAATTAGATTGCCGGTTGCCAAATTGCATTATCTCTTATAGTTTCCGAGATATGGACTATCGATAATTTACACCTCAGGCTCTGCTTCTAACTTGGGCCCAAATTGTAAAATGGTCTTATCTATTGGCGATTTCGTTCCAATTCACATTCCAAGTAATATTCGGCATGCTAATTAGATTGCCGGTTGCCAAATTGCATTATCTCTTATAGTTTCCGAGATATGGACTATCGATAATTTACACCATAGGCTCTGCTTCTAATTTGGGCCCAAATTGTAAAATGGTCTTATCTATTGGCGATTTCGTTCCAATTCACATTCCAAGTAATATTCGGCATGCTAATTACATTGCCGGTTGCCAAATTGCATTATCTCTTATAGTTTCCGAGATATGGACTATCGATAATTTACACCTTAGGCTCTGCTTCTAACTTGGGCCCAAATTGTAAAATGGTCTTATCTATTGGCGATTTCGTCCCAATTCACATTCCAAGTGATATTCGGCATGCTAATTACATTGCCGGTTGCGAAATTGCATTATCTCTTATAGTTTCCGAGATATGGACTATCAATAATTTACACCTTAGGCTCTGCTTCTAACTTGTGCCCAAATTGTAAAATGGTCTTATCTATTGGCGATTTCGTTCCAATTCACATTCCAAGTAATATTCGGCATGCTAATTACATTGCCGGTTGCCAAATTGCATTATCTCTTATAGTTTCCGAGATATGGACTATCGATAATTTACACCTTAGGCTCTGCTTCTAACTTGGGCCCAAATTGTAAAATGGTCTTATCTATTGGCGATTTCGTTCCAATTCACATTCCAAGTAATATTCGGCATGCTAATTACATTGCCGGTTGCCAAATTGCATTATCTCTTATAGTTTCCGAGATATGGACTATCGATAATTTACACCTTAGGCTCTGCTTCTAACTTGGGCCCAAATTGTAAAATGGTCTTATCTATTGGCGATTTCGTTCCAATTCACATTCCAAGTAATATTCGGCATGCTAATTACATTGCCGGTTGCCAAATTGCATTATCTCTTATATTTTCCGAGATATGGACTATCGATAATTTACACCATAGGCTCTGCTTCTAACTTGGGCCCAAATTGTAAAATGGTCTTATCTATTGGCGATTTCGTTCCAATTCACATTCCAAGTAATATTCGGCATGCTAATTACATTGCCGGTTGCCAAATTGCATTATCTCTTATAGTTTCCGAGATATGGACTATCGATAATTTACACCTTAGGCTCTGCTTCTAACTTGGGCCCAAATTGTAAAATGGTCTTATCTATTGGCGATTTCGTTCCAATTCACATTCCAAGTAATATTCGGCATGCTAATTACATTGCCGGTTGCCAAATTGCATTATCTCTTATAGTTTCCGAGATATAGACTATCGATAATTTACACCTTAGGCTCTGCTTCTAACTTGGGCCCAAATTGTAAAATGGTCTTATCTATTGGCGATTTCGTCCCAATTCACATTCCAAGTGATATTCGGCGTGCTAATTACATTGCCGTTTGCGAAATTGCATTATCTCTTATAGTTTCCGAGATATGGACTATCAATAATTTACACCTTAGGCTCTGCTTCTAACTTGGGCCCAAATTGTAAAATGGTCTTATCTATTGGCGATTTCGTTCCAATTCACATTCCAAGTAATATTCGGCATGCTAATTACATTGCCGGTTGCCAAATTGCATTATCTCTTATAGTTTCCGAGATATGGACTATCAATAATTTACACCTTAGGCTCTGCTTCTAACTTGGGCCCAAATTGTAAAATGGTCTTATCTATTGGCGATTTCGTTTCAATTCACATTCCAAGTAATATTCGGCATGCTAATTACATTGCCGGTTGCCAAATTGCATTATCTCTTATAGTTTCCGAGATATGGACTATCGATAATTTACACCTTAGGCTCTGCTTCTAACTTGGGCCCAAATTGTAAAATTGTCTTATCTATTGGCGATTTCGTTGCAATTCACATTCCAAGTAATATTCGGCATGCTAATTACATTGCCGGTTGCCAAATTGCATTATCTCTTATAGTTTCCGAGATATGGGCTATCGATTATTTACACCTTAGGCTCTGCTTCTAACTTGGGCCCAAATTGTAAAATGGTCTTATCTATTGGCGATTTCGTTCCAATTCACATTCCAAGTAATATTCGGCATGCTAATTACATTGCCGGTTGCCAAATTGCATTATCTCTTATAGTTTCCGAGATATGGACTATCGATAATTTACACCTTAGGCTCTGCTTCTAACTTGGGCCCAAATTGTAAAATGATCTTATCTATTGGCGATTTCGTTCCAATTCACATTCCAAGTAATATTCGGCATGCTAATTACATTGCCGGTTGCCAAATTGCATTATCTCTTATAGTTTCCGAGATATGGACTATCGATAATTTACACCTTAGGCTCTGCTTCTAACTTGGGCCCAAATTGTAAAATGGTCTTACCTATTGGCGATTTCGTTGCAATTCACACTCCAAGTAATATTCGGCATGCTAATTACATTGCCGGTTGCGAAATTGCATTATCTCTTATAGTTTCCGAGATATGGACTATCAATAATTTACAACTTAGGCTCTGCTTCTAACTTGGGCCCAAATTGTAAAATGGTCTTATCTATTGGCGATTTCGTTCCAATTCACATTCCAAGTAATATTCGGCATGCTAATTACATTGCCGGTTGCCAAATTGCATTATCTCTTATAGTTTCCGAGATATGGACTATCGATAATTTACACCTTAGGCTCTGCTTCTAACATGGGCCCAAATTGTAAAATGGTCTTATCTATTGGCGATTTCGTTCCAATTCACATTCCAGGTAATATTCGGCATGCTAATTACATTGCCGGTTGCCAAATTGCATTATCTCTTATAGTTTCCGAGATATGGACTATCGATAATTTACACCTTAGGTTCTGCTTCTAACTTGGGCCCAAATTGTAAAATGGTCTTATCTATTGGCGATTTCGTTCCAATTCACATTCCAAGTAATATTCGGCATGCTAATTACATTGCCGGTTGCCAAATTGCATTATCTCTTATAGTTTCCGAGATATGGACTATCGATAATTTACACCTTAGGCTCTGTTTCTAACTTGGGCCCAAATTGTAAAATGGTCTTCTCTATTGGCGATTTCGTTCCAATTCACATTCCAAGTAATATTCGGCATGCTAATTACATTGCCGGTTGCCAAATTGCATTATCTCTTATAGTTTCCGAGATATGGACTATCCATAATTTACACCTTAGGCTCTGCTTCTAACTTGGGCCCAAATTGTAAAATGGTCTTATCTATTGGCGATTTCGTTCCAATTCACATTCCAAGTAATATTCGGCATGCTAATTACATTGCCGGTTGCCAAATTGAATTATCTCTTATAGTTTCCGAGATATGGACTATCGATAATTTACACCTTAGGCTCTGCTTCTAACTTGGGCCCAAATTGTAAAATGGTCTTACCTATTGGCGATTTCGTTCCAATTCACATTCCAAGTAATATTCGGCATGCTAATTACATTGCCGGTTGCCAAATTGCATTATCTCTTATAGTTTCCGAGATATGGACTATCGATAATTTACACCTTAGGCTCTGCTTCTAACTTGGGCCCAAATTGTAAAATGGCCTTATCTATTGGCGATTTCGTTCCAATTCACATTCCAAGTAATATTCGGCATGCTAATTACATTGCCGGTTGCCAAATTGCATTATCTCTTATAGTTTCCGAGATATGGACTATCGATAATTTACACCTTAGGCTCTGCTTCTAACTTGGGCCCAAATTGTAAAATGGTCTTATCTATTGGCGATTTCGTTCCAATTCACATTCCAAGTAATATTCGGCATGCTAATTACATTGCCGGTTGCCAAATTGCATTATCTCTTATAGTTTCCGAGATATGGACTATCGATAATTTACACCATAGGCTCTGCTTCTAACTTGAGCCCAAATTGTAAAATGGTCTTATCTATTGGCGATTTCGTTCCAATTCAAATTCCAAGTAATATTCGGCATGCTAATTACATTGCCGGTTGCCAAATTGCATTATCTCTTATAGTTTCCGAGATATGGACTATCGATAATTTACACCTTAGGCTCTGCTTCTAACTTGGGCCCAAATTGTAAAATGGTCTTATCTATTAGCGATTTCGTTCCAATTCACATTCCAAGTAATATTCGGCATGCTAATTACATTGCCGGTTGCCAAATTGAATTATCTCTTATAGTTTCCGAGATATGGACTATCGATAATTTACACCTTAGGCTCTGCTTCTAACTTGGGCCCAAATTGTAAAATGGTCTTACCTATTGGCGATTTCGTTCCAATTCACATTCCAAGTAATATTCGGCATGCTAATTAGATTGCCGGTTGCCAAATTGCATTATCTCTTATAGTTTCCGGGATATGGACTATCGATAATTTACACCTTAGGCTCTGCTTCTAACTTGGGCCCAAATTGTAAAATGGTCTTATCTATTGGCGATTTCGTTCCAATTCACATTCCAAGTAATATTCGGCATGCTAATTACATTGCCGGTTGCCAAATTGCATTATCTCTGATAGTTTCCGAGATATGGACTATCGATAATTTACACCTTAGGCTCTGCTTCTAACTTGGGCCCAAATTGTAAAATGGTCTTATCTATTGGCGATTTCGTTCCAATTCACATTCCAAGTAATATTCGGCATGCTAACTACATTGCCGGTTGCCAAATTGCATTATCTCTTATAGTTTCCGAGATATGGACTATCGATAATTTACACCTTAGGCTCTGCTTCTAACTTGGGCCCAAATTGTAAAATGGTCTTACCTATTGGCGATTTCGTTCCAATTCACATTCCAAGTAATATTCGGCATGCTAATTACATTGCCGGTTGCCAAATTGCATTATCTCTTATAGTTTCCGAGATATGGACTATCGATAATTTACACCTTAGGCTCTGCTTCTAACTTGGGCCCAAATTGTAAAATGGTCTTATCTATTGGCGATTTCGTTCCAATTCACACTACAAGTAATATTCGGCATGCTAATTACATTGCCGGTTGCGAAATTGCATTATCTCTTATAGTTTCCGAGATATGGACTATCGATAATTTACACCTTAGGCTCTGCTTCTAACTTGGGCCCAAATTGTAAAATGGTCTTATCTATTGGCGATTTCGTTCCAATTCACATTCCAAGTAATATTCGGCATGCTAATTACATTGCCGGTTGCCAAATTGCATTATCTCTTATAGTTTCCGAGATATGGACTATCGATAATTTACACCTTAGGCTCTGCTTCTAACTTGGGCCCAAATTGTAAAATGGTCTTATCTATTGGCGATTTCGTTCCAATTCACATTCCAAGTAATATTCGGCATGCTAATTACATTGCCGGTTGCCAAATTGCATTATCTCTTATAGTTTCCGAGATATGGACTATCGATAATTTACACCTTAGGCTCTGCTTCTAACTTGGGCCCAAATTGTAAAATGGTCTTATCTATTGGCGATTTCGTCCCAATTCACATTCCAAGTGATATTCGGCATGCTAATTACATTGCCGGTTGCGAAATTGCATTATCTCTTATAGTTTCCGAGATATGGACTATCAATAATTTACACCTTAGGCTCTGCTTCTAACTTGGGCCCAAATTGTAAAATGGTCTTATCTATTGGCGATTTCGTTCCAATTCACATTCCAAGTAATATTCGGCTTGCTAATTACATTGCCGGTTGCCAAATTGCATTATCTCTTATAGTTTCCGAGATATGGACTATCGATAATTTACACCTTAGGCTCTGCTTCTAACTTGGGCCCAAGTTGTAAAATGGTCTTATCTATTGGCGATTTTGTTCCAATTCACATTCCAAGTAATATTCGGCATGCTAATTACATTGCCGGTTGCCAAATTGCATTATCTCTTATAGTTTCCGAGATATGGACTATCGATAAGTTACACCTTAGGCTCTGCTTCTAACTTGCTCCCAAATTGTAAAATGGTCTTATCTATTGGCGATTTCGTTCCAATTCACAGTCCAAGTAATATTCGGCATGCTAATTACATTGCCGGTTGCCAAATTGCATTATCTCTTATAGTTTCCGAGATATGGACTATCGATAATTTACACCTTAGGCTCTGCTTCTAACTTGGGCCCAAATTGTAAAATGGTCTTATCTATTGGCGATTTCGTTCCAATTCACATTCCAAGTAATATTCGGCATGCTAATTACATTGCCGGTTGCCAAATTGCATTATCTCTTATAGTTTCCGAGATATGGACTATCAATAATTTACACCTTAGGCTCTGCTTCTAACTTGGGCCCAAATTGTAAAATGGTCTTATCTATTGGCGATTTCGTTTCAATTCACATTCCAAGTAATATTCGGCATGCTAATTACATTGCCGGTTGCCAAATTGCATTATCTCTTATAGTTTCCGAGATATGGACTATCGATAATTTACACCTTAGGCTCTGCTTCTAACTTGGGCCCAAATTGTAAAATTGTCTTATCTATTGGCGATTTCGTTGCAATTCACATTCCAAGTAATATTCGGCATGCTAATTACATTGCCGGTTGCCAAATTGCATTATCTCTTATAGTTTCCGAGATATGGGCTATCGATTATTTACACCTTAGGCTCTGCTTCTAACTTGGGCCCAAATTGTAAAATGGTCTTATCTATTGGCGATTTCGTTCCAATTCACATTCCAAGTAATATTCGGCATGCTAATTACATTGCCGGTTGCCAAATTGCATTATCTCTTATAGTTTCCGAGATATGGACTATCGATAATTTACACCTTAGGCTCTGCTTCTAACTTGGGCCCAAATTGTAAAATGATCTTATCTATTGGCGATTTCGTTCCAATTCACATTCCAAGTAATATTCGGCATGCTAATTACATTGCCGGTTGCCAAATTGCATTATCTCTTATAGTTTCCGAGATATGGACTATCGATAATTTACACCTTAGGCTCTGCTTCTAACTTGGGCCCAAATTGTAAAATGGTCTTACCTATTGGCGATTTCGTTGCAATTCACACTCCAAGTAATATTCGGCATGCTAATTACATTGCCGGTTGCGAAATTGCATTATCTCTTATAGTTTCCGAGATATGGACTATCAATAATTTACAACTTAGGCTCTGCTTCTAACTTGGGCCCAAATTGTAAAATGGTCTTATCTATTGGCGATTTCGTTCCAATTCACATTCCAAGTAATATTCGGCATGCTAATTACATTGCCGGTTGCCAAATTGCATTATCTCTTATAGTTTCCGAGATATGGACTATCGATAATTTACACCTTAGGCTCTGCTTCTAACATGGGCCCAAATTGTAAAATGGTCTTATCTATTGGCGATTTCGTTCCAATTCACATTCCAGGTAATATTCGGCATGCTAATTACATTGCCGGTTGCCAAATTGCATTATCTCTTATAGTTTCCGAGATATGGACTATCGATAATTTACACCTTAGGTTCTGCTTCTAACTTGGGCCCAAATTGTAAAATGGTCTTATCTATTGGCGATTTCGTTCCAATTCACATTCCAAGTAATATTCGGCATGCTAATTACATTGCCGGTTGCCAAATTGCATTATCTCTTATAGTTTCCGAGATATGGACTATCGATAATTTACACCTTAGGCTCTGTTTCTAACTTGGGCCCAAATTGTAAAATGGTCTTCTCTATTGGCGATTTCGTTCCAATTCACATTCCAAGTAATATTCGGCATGCTAATTACATTGCCGGTTGCCAAATTGCATTATCTCTTATAGTTTCCGAGATATGGACTATCCATAATTTACACCTTAGGCTCTGCTTCTAACTTGGGCCCAAATTGTAAAATGGTCTTATCTATTGGCGATTTCGTTCCAATTCACATTCCAAGTAATATTCGGCATGCTAATTACATTGCCGGTTGCCAAATTGAATTATCTCTTATAGTTTCCGAGATATGGACTATCGATAATTTACACCTTAGGCTCTGCTTCTAACTTGGGCCCAAATTGTAAAATGGTCTTACCTATTGGCGATTTCGTTCCAATTCACATTCCAAGTAATATTCGGCATGCTAATTACATTGCCGGTTGCCAAATTGCATTATCTCTTATAGTTTCCGAGATATGGACTATCGATAATTTACACCTTAGGCTCTGCTTCTAACTTGGGCCCAAATTGTAAAATGGCCTTATCTATTGGCGATTTCGTTCCAATTCACATTCCAAGTAATATTCGGCATGCTAATTACATTGCCGGTTGCCAAATTGCATTATCTCTTATAGTTTCCGAGATATGGACTATCGATAATTTACACCTTAGGCTCTGCTTCTAACTTGGGCCCAAATTGTAAAATGGTCTTATCTATTGGCGATTTCGTTCCAATTCACATTCCAAGTAATATTCGGCATGCTAATTACATTGCCGGTTGCCAAATTGCATTATCTCTTATAGTTTCCGAGATATGGACTATCGATAATTTACACCATAGGCTCTGCTTCTAACTTGAGCCCAAATTGTAAAATGGTCTTATCTATTGGCGATTTCGTTCCAATTCAAATTCCAAGTAATATTCGGCATGCTAATTACATTGCCGGTTGCCAAATTGCATTATCTCTTATAGTTTCCGAGATATGGACTATCGATAATTTACACCATAGGCTCTGCTTCTAACTTGGGCCCAAATTGTAAAATGGTCTTATCCATTGGCGATTTCGTTCCAATTCACATTCCAAGTAATATTCGGCATGCTAATTACATTGCCGGTTGCCAAATTGCATTATCTCTTATAGTTTCCGAGATATGGACTATCGATAAGTTACACCTTAGGCTCTGCTTCTAACTTGCTCCCAAATTGTAAAATGGTCTTATCTATTGGCGATTTCGTTCCAATTCACAGTCCAAGTAATATTCGGCATGCTAATTACATTGCCGGTTGCCAAATTGCATTATCTCTTATAGTTTCCGAGATATGGACTATCGATAATTTACACCTTAGGCTCTGCTTCTAACTTGGGCCCAAATTGTAAAATGGTCTTATCTATTAGCGATTTCGTTCCAATTCACATTCCAAGTAATATTCGGCATGCTAATTACATTGCCGGTTGCCAAATTGAATTATCTCTTATAGTTTCCGAGATATGGACTATCGATAATTTACACCTTAGGCTCTGCTTCTAACTTGGGCCCAAATTGTAAAATGGTCTTACCTATTGGCGATTTCGTTCCAATTCACATTCCAAGTAATATTCGGCATGCTAATTAGATTGCCGGTTGCCAAATTGCATTATCTCTTATAGTTTCCGGGATATGGACTATCGATAATTTACACCTTAGGCTCTGCTTCTAACTTGGGCCCAAATTGTAAAATGGTCTTATCTATTGGCGATTTCGTTCCAATTCACATTCCAAGTAATATTCGGCATGCTAATTACATTGCCGGTTGCCAAATTGCATTATCTCTGATAGTTTCCGAGATATGGACTATCGATAATTTACACCTTAGGCTCTGCTTCTAACTTGGGCCCAAATTGTAAAATGGTCTTATCTATTGGCGATTTCGTTCCAATTCACATTCCAAGTAATATTCGGCATGCTAACTACATTGCCGGTTGCCAAATTGCATTATCTCTTATAGTTTCCGAGATATGGACTATCGATAATTTACACCTTAGGCTCTGCTTCTAACTTGGGCCCAAATTGTAAAATGGTCTTACCTATTGGCGATTTCGTTCCAATTCACATTCCAAGTAATATTCGGCATGCTAATTACATTGCCGGTTGCCAAATTGCATTATCTCTTATAGTTTCCGAGATATGGACTATCGATAATTTACACCTTAGGCTCTGCTTCTAACTTGGGCCCAAATTGTAAAATGGTCTTATCTATTGGCGATTTCGTTCCAATTCACACTACAAGTAATATTCGGCATGCTAATTACATTGCCGGTTGCGAAATTGCATTATCTCTTATAGTTTCCGAGATATGGACTATCGATAATTTACACCTTAGGCTCTGCTTCTAACTTAGGCCCAAATTGTAAAATGGTCTTATCTATTGGCGATTTCGTTCCAATTCACATTCCAAGTAATATTCGGCATGCTAATTACATTGCCGGTTGCCAAATTGCATTATCTCTTATAGTTTCCGAGATATGGACTATCGATAATTTACACCTTAGGCTCTGCTTCTAACTTGGGCCCAAATTGTAAAATGGTCTTATCTATTGGCGATTTCGTTCCAATTCACATTCCAAGTAATATTCGGCATGCTAATTACATTGCCGGTTGCCAAATTGCATTATCTCTTATAGTTTCCGAGATATGGACTATCGATAATTTACACCTTAGGCTCTGCTTCTAACTTGGGCCCAAATTGTAAAATGGTCTTATCTATTGGCGATTTCGTCCCAATTCACATTCCAAGTGATATTCGGCATGCTAATTACATTGCCGGTTGCGAAATTGCATTATCTCTTATAGTTTCCGAGATATGGACTATCAATAATTTACACCTTAGGCTCTGCTTCTAACTTGGGCCCAAATTGTAAAATGGTCTTATCTATTGGCGATTTCGTTCCAATTCACATTCCAAGTAATATTCGGCTTGCTAATTACATTGCCGGTTGCCAAATTGCATTATCTCTTATAGTTTCCGAGATATGGACTATCGATAAGTTACACCTTAGGCTCTGCTTCTAACTTGCTCCCAAATTGTAAAATGGTCTTATCTATTGGCGATTTCGTTCCAATTCACAGTCCAAGTAATATTCGGCATGCTAATTACATTGCCGGTTGCCAAATTGCATTATCTCTTATAGTTTCCGAGATATGGACTATCGATAATTTACACCTTAGGCTCTGCTTCTAACTTGGGCCCAAATTGTAAAATGGTCTTATCTATTAGCGATTTCGTTCCAATTCACATTCCAAGTAATATTCGGCATGCTAATTACATTGCCGGTTGCCAAATTGAATTATCTCTTATAGTTTCCGAGATATGGACTATCGATAATTTACACCTTAGGCTCTGCTTCTAACTTGGGCCCAAATTGTAAAATGGTCTTACCTATTGGCGATTTCGTTCCAATTCACATTCCAAGTAATATTCGGCATGCTAATTAGATTGCCGGTTGCCAAATTGCATTATCTCTTATAGTTTCCGGGATATGGACTATCGATAATTTACACCTTAGGCTCTGCTTCTAACTTGGGCCCAAATTGTAAAATGGTCTTATCTATTGGCGATTTCGTTCCAATTCACATTCCAAGTAATATTCGGCATGCTAATTACATTGCCGGTTGCCAAATTGCATTATCTCTGATAGTTTCCGAGATATGGACTATCGATAATTTACACCTTAGGCTCTGCTTCTAACTTGGGCCCAAATTGTAAAATGGTCTTATCTATTGGCGATTTCGTTCCAATTCACATTCCAAGTAATATTCGGCATGCTAACTACATTGCCGGTTGCCAAATTGCATTATCTCTTATAGTTTCCGAGATATGGACTATCGATAATTTACACCTTAGGCTCTGCTTCTAACTTGGGCCCAAATTGTAAAATGGTCTTATCTATTGGCGATTTCGTTCCAATTCACATTCCAAGTAATATTCGGCATGCTAATTACATTGCCGGTTGCCAAATTGCATTATCTCTTATAGTTTCCGAGATATGGACTATCGATAATTTACACCTTAGGCTCTGCTTCTAACTTGGGCCCAAATTGTAAAATGGTCTTATCTATTGGCGATTTCGTTCCAATTCACACTACAAGTAATATTCGGCATGCTAATTACATTGCCGGTTGCGAAATTGCATTATCTCTTATAGTTTCCGAGATATGGACTATCGATAATTTACACCTTAGGCTCTGCTTCTAACTTGGGCCCAAATTGTAAAATGGTCTTATCTATTGGCGATTTCGTTCCAATTCACATTCCAAGTAATATTCGGCATGCTAATTACATTGCCGGTTGCCAAATTGCATTATCTCTTATAGTTTCCGAGATATGGACTATCGATAATTTACACCTTAGGCTCTGCTTCTAACTTGGGCCCAAATTGTAAAATGGTCTTATCTATTGGCGATTTCGTTCCAATTCACATTCCAAGTAATATTCGGCATGCTAATTACATTGCCGGTTGCCAAATTGCATTATCTCTTATAGTTTCCGAGATATGGACTATCGATAATTTACACCTTAGGCTCTGCTTCTAACTTGGGCCCAAATTGTAAAATGGTCTTATCTATTGGCGATTTCGTCCCAATTCACATTCCAAGTGATATTCGGCATGCTAATTACATTGCCGGTTGCAAAATTGCATTATCTCTTATAGTTTCCGAGATATGGACTATCAATAATTTACACCTTAGGCTCTGCTTCTAACTTGGGCCCAAATTGTAAAATGGTCTTATCTATTGGCGATTTCGTTCCAATTCACATTCCAAGTAATATTCGGCTTGCTAATTACATTGCCGGTTGCCAAATTGCATTATCTCTTATAGTTTCCGAGATATGGACTATCGATAATTTACACCTTAGGCTCTGCTTTTAACTTGGGCCCAAATTGTAAAATGGTCTTATCTATTGGCGATTTTGTTCCAATTCACATTCCAAGTAATATTCGGCATGCTAATTACATTGCCGGTTGCCAAATTGCATTATCTCTTATAGTTTCCGAGATATGGACTATCGATAATTTACACCTTAGGCTCTGCTTCTAACTTGGGTCCAAATTGTAAAATGGTCTTATCTATTGGCGATTTCGTTCCAATTCACATTCCAAGTAATATTCGGCATGCTAATTACATTGCCGGTTGCCAAATTGCATTATCTCTTATAGTTTCCGAGATATGGACTATCGATAATTTACACCATAGGCTTTGCTTCTAACTTGGGCCCAAATTGTAAAATGGTCTTATCTATTGGCGATTTCGTTCCAATTCACATTCCAAGTAATATTCGGCATGCTAATTACATTGCCGGTTGCCAAATTGCATTATCTCTTATAGTTTCCGAGATATGGACTATCGATAATTTACACCTTAGGCTCTGCTTCTAACTTGCTCCCAAATTGTAAAATGGTCTTATCTATTGGCGATTTCGTTCCAATTCACATTCCAAGTAATATTCGGCATGCTAATTACATTGCCGGTTGCCAAATTGCATTATCTCTTATGGTTTCCGAGATATGGACTATCGATAATTTACACCTTAGGCTCTGCTTCTAACTTGGGCCCAAATTGTAAAATGGTCTTATCTATTGGCGATTTCGTTCCAATTCACATTCCAAGTAATATTCGGCATGCTAATTACATTGCCGGTTGCCAAATTGCATTATCTCTTATAGTTTCCGAGATATGGACTATCGATAATTTACACCTTAGGCTCTGCTTCTAACTTGGGCCCAAATTGTAAAATGGTCTTATCTATTGGCGATTTCGTTCCAATTCACATTCCAAGTAATATTCGGCATGCTAATTACATTGCCGGTTGCCAAATTGCATTATCTCTTATAGTTTCCGAGATATGGACTATCGATAATTTACACCTTAGGCTCTGCTTCTAACTTGGGCCCAAATTGTAAAATGGTCTTATCTATTGGCGATTTCGTTCCAACTCACATTCCAAGTAATATTCGGCATGCTAATTACATTGCCGGTTGCCAAATTGCATTATCTCTTATAGTTTCCGAGATATGGACTATCGATAATTTACACCTTAGGCTCTGCTTCTAACTTGGGCCCAAATTGTAAAATGGTCTTACCTATTGGCGATTTCGTTCCAATTCACACTCTAAGTAATATTCGGCATGCTAATTACATTGCCGGTTGCGAAATTGCATTATCTCTTATAGTTTCCGAGATATGGACTATCAATAATTTACACCTTAGGCTCTGCTTCTAACTTGGGCCCAAATTGTAAAATGGTCTTATCTATTGGCGATTTCGTTCCAATTCACATTCCAAGTAATATTCGGCATGCTAATTACATTGCCGGTTGCCAAATTGCATTATCTCTTATAGTTTCCGAGATATGGACTATCGATAATTTACACCTTAGGCTCTGCTCCTAACTTGGGCCCAAATTGTAAAATGGTCTTATCTATTAGCGATTTCGTTCCAATTCACATTCCAACTAATATTCGGCATGCTAATTACATTGCCGGTTGCCAAATTGAATTATCTCTTATAGTTTCCGAGATATGGACTATCGATAATTTACACCTTAGGCTCTGCTTCTAACTTGGGCCCAAATTGTAAAATGGTCTTACCTATTGGCGATTTCGTTCCAATTCACATTCCAAGTAATATTCGGCATGCTAATTAGATTGCCGGTTGCCAAATTGCATTATCTCTTATAGTTTCCGAGATATGGACTATCGATAATTTACACCTCAGGCTCTGCTTCTAACTTGGGCCCAAATTGTAAAATGGTCTTATCTATTGGCGATTTCGTTCCAATTCACATTCCAAGTAATATTCGGCATGCTAATTAGATTGCCGGTTGCCAAATTGCATTATCTCTTATAGTTTCCGAGATATGGACTATCGATAATTTACACCTTAGGCTCTGCTTCTAACTTGGGCCCAAATTGTAAAATGGTCTTATCTATTGGCGATTTCGTTCCAATTCACATTCCAAGTAAGATTCGGCATGCTAATTACATTGCCGGTTGCCAAATTGCATTATCTCTTATAGTTTCCGAGATATGGACTATCGATAATTTACACCTTAGGCTCTGCTTCTAACTTGGGCCCAAATTGTAAAATGGTCTTATCTATTGGCGATTTCGTTCCAATTCACATTCCTAGTAATATTCGGCATGCTAATTACATTGCCGGTTGCCAAATTGCATTATCTCTTATAGTTTCCGAGATATGGACTATCGATAATTTACACCTTAGGCTCTGCTTCTAACTTGGGCCCAAATTGTAAAATGGTCTTATCTATTGGCGATTTCGTTCCAATTCACACTACAAGTAATATTCGGCATGCTAATTACATTGCCGGTTGCGGAATTGCATTATCTCTTATAGTTTCCGAGATATGGACTATCGATAATTTACACCTTAGGCTCTGCTTCTAACTTGAGCCCAAATTGTAAAATGGTCTTATCTATTGGCGATTTCGTTCCAATTCACATTCCAAGTAATATTCGGCATGCTAATTACATTGCCGGTTGCCAAATTGCATTATCTCTTATAGTTTCCGAGATATGGACTATCGATAATTTACACCTTAGGCTCTGCTTCTAACTTGGGCCCAAATTGTAAAATGGTCTTATCTATTGGTGATTTCGTTCCAATTCACATTCCAAGTAATATTCGGCATGCTAATTACATTGCCGGTTGCCAAATTGCATTATCTCTTATTGTTTCCGAGATATGGACTATCGATAATTTACACCTTAGGCTCTGCTTCTAACTTGGGCCCAAATTGTAAAATGGTCTTATCTATTGGCGATTTCGTTCCAATTCACATTCCAAGTAATATTCGGCATGCTAATTACATTGCCGGTAGCCAAATTGCATTATCTCTTATAGTTTCCGAGATATGGACTATCGATAATTTACACCTTAGGCTCTGCTTCTAACTTGCTCCCAAATTGTAAAATGGTCTTATCTATTGGCGATTTCGTTCCAATTCACATTCCAAGTAATATTCGGCATGCTAATTACATTGCCGGTTGCCAAATTGCATTATCTCTTATAGTTTCCGAGATATGGACTATCGATAATTTACACCTTAGGCTCTGCTTCTAACTTGGGCCCAAATTGTAAAATGGTTTTATCTATTGGCGATTTCGTTCCAATTCACATTCCAAGTAATATTCGGCATGCTAATTACATTGCCGGTTGCCAAATTGAATTATCTCTTATAGTTTTCGAGATATGGACTATCGATAATTTACACCTTAGGCTCTGCTTCTAACTTGGGCCCAAATTGTAAAATGGTCTTACCTATTGGCGATTTCGTTCCAATTCACATTCCAAGTAATATTCGGCATGCTAATTACATTGCCGGTTGCGAAATTGCATTATCTCTTATAGTTTCCGAGATATGGACTATCGATAATTTACACCTTAGGCTCTGCTTCTAACTTGGGCCCAAATTGTAAAATGGTCTTACCTATTGGCGATTTCGTTCCAATTCACATTCCAAGTAATATTCGGCATGCTAATTACATTGCCGGTTGCCAAATTGCATTATCTCTTATAGTTTCCGAGATATGGACTATCGATAATTTACACCTTAGGCTCTGCTCCTAACTTGGGCCCAAATTGTAAAATGGTCTTATCTATTAGCGATTTCGTTCCAATTCACATTCCAAGTAATATTCGGCATGCTAATTACATTGCCGGTTGCCAAATTGAATTATCTCTTATAGTTTCCGAGATATGGACTATCGATAATTTACACCTTAGGCTCTGCTTCTAACTTGGGCCCAAATTGTAAAATGGTCTTACCTATTGGCGATTTCGTTCCAATTCACATTCCAAGTAATATTCGGCATGCTAATTAGATTGCCGGTTGCCAAATTGCATTATCTCTTATAGTTTCCGAGATATGGACTATCGATAATTTACACCTCAGGCTCTGCTTCTAACTTGGGCCCAAATTGTAAAATGGTCTTATCTATTGGCGATTTAGTTCCAATTCACATTCCAAGTAATATTCGGCATGCTAATTACATTGCCGGTTGCCAAATTGCATTATCTCTTATAGTTTCCGAGATATGGACTATCGATAATTTACACCTTAGGCTCTGCTTCTAACTTGGGCCCAAATTGTAAAATGGTCTTATCTATTGGCGATTTCGTTCCAATTCACATTCCAAGTAATATTCGGCATGCTAATTACATTGCCGGTTGCCAAATTGCATTATCTCTTATAGTTTCCGAGATATGGACTATCGATAATTTACACCTTAGGCTCTGCTTCTAACTTGGGCCCAAATTGTAAAATGGTCTTATCTATTGGCGATTTCGTTCCAATTCACATTCCAAGTAATATTCGGCATGCTAATTACATTGCCGGTTGCCAAATTGCATTATCTCTTATAGTTTCCGAGATATGGACTATCGATAATTTACACCTTAGGCTCTGCTTCTAACTTGGGCCCAAATTGTAAAATGGCCTTATCTATTGGCGATTTCGTTCCAATTCACACTACAAGTAATATTCGGCATGCTAATTACATTGCCGGTTGCGAAATTGCATTATCTCTTATAGTTTCCGAGATATGGACTATCGATAATTTACACCTTAGGCTCTGCTTCTAACTTGGGCCCAAATTGTAAAATGGTCTTATCTATTGGCGATTTCGTTCCAATTCACATTCCAAGTAATATTCGGCATGCTAATTACATTGCCGGTTGCCAAATTGCATTATCTCTTATAGTTTCCGAGATATGGACTATCGATAATTTACACCTTAGGCTCTGCTTCTAACTTGGGCCCAAATTGTAAAATGGTCTTATCTATTGGTCATTTCGTTCCAATTCACATTCCAAGTAATATTCGGCATGCTAATTACATTGCCGGTTGCCAAATTGCATTATCTCTTATTGTTTCCGAGATATGGACTATCGATAATTTACACCTTAGGCTCTGCTTCTAACTTGGGCCCAAATTGTAAAATGGTCTTATCTATTGGCGATTTCGTTCCAATTCACATTCCAAGTAATATTCGGCATGCTAATTACATTGCCGGTTGCCAAATTGCATTATCTCTTATAGTTTCCGAGATATGGACTATCGATAATTTACACCTTAGGCTCTGCTTCTAACTTGTGCCCAAATTGTAAAATGGTCTTATCTATTGGCGATTTCGTCCCAATTCACATTCCAAGTGATATTCGGTATGCTAGTTACATTGCCGGTTGCGAAATTGCATTATCTCTTATAGTTTCCGAGATATGGACTATCAATAATTTACACCTTAGGCTCTGCTTCTAACTTGGGCCCAAATTGTAAAATGGTCTTATCTATTGGCGATTTCGTTCCAATTCACATTCCAAGTAATATTCGGCATGCTAATTACATTGCCGGTTGCCAAATTGCATTATCTCTTATAGTTTCCGAGATATGGACTATCGATAATTTACACCATAGGCTCTGCTTCTAACTTGGGCCCAAATTGTAAAATGGTCTTATCTATTGGCGATTTCGTTCCAATTCACATTCCAAGTAATATTCGGCATGCTAATTACATTGCCGGTTGCCAAATTGCATTATCTCTTATAGTTTCCGAGATATGGACTATCGATAATTTACACCTTAGGCTCTGCTTCTAACTTGCTCCCAAATTGTAAAATGGTCTTATCTATTGGCGATTTCGTTCCAATTCACATTCCAAGTAATATTCGGCATGCTAATTACATTGCCGGTTGCCAAATTGCATTATCTCTTATAGTTTCCGAGATATGGACTATCGATAATTTACACCTTAGGCTCTGCTTCTAACTTGGGCCCAAATTGTAAAATGGTTTTATCTATTGGCGATTTCGTTCCAATTCACATTCCAAGTAATATTCGGCATGCTAATTACATTGCCGGTTGCCAAATTGAATTATCTCTTATAGTTTTCGAGATATGGACTATCGATAATTTACACCTTAGGCTCTGCTTCTAACTTGGGCCCAAATTGTAAAATGGTCTTACCTATTGGCGATTTCGTTCCAATTCACATTCCAAGTAATATTCGGCATGCTAATTACATTGCCGGTTGCCAAATTGCATTATCTCTTATAGTTTCCGAGATATGGACTATCGATAATTTACACCTTAGGCTCTGCTTCTAACTTGGGCCCAAATTGTAAAATGGTCTTATCTATTGGCGATTTCGTTCCAATTCACATTCCAAGTAATATTCGGCATGCTAATTACATTGCCGGTTGCCAAATTGCATTATCTCTTATAGTTTCCGAGATATGGACTATCGATAATTTACACCTTAGGCTCTGCTTCTAACTTGGGCCCAAATTGTAAAATGGTCTTATCTATTGGCGATTTCGTTCCAATTCACATTCCAAGTAATGTTCGGCATGCTAATTACATTGCCGGTTGCCAAATTGCATTATCTCTTATAGTTTCCGAGATATGGACTATCGATAATTTACACCTTAGGCTCTGCTTCTAACTTGGGCCCAAATTGTAAAATGGTCTTATCTATTGGCGATTTCGTTGCAATTCACATTCCAAGTAATATTCGGCATGCTAATTACATTGCCGGTTGCCAAATTGCATTATCTCTTATAGTTTCCGAGATATGGACTATCGATAATTTACACCTTAGGCTCTGCTTCTAACTTGGGCCCAAATTGTAAAATGGTCTTATCTATTGGCGATTTCGTTCCAATACACATTCCAAGTAATATTCGGCATGCTAATTACATTGCCGGTTGCCAAATTGCATTATCTCTTATAGTTTCCGAGATATGGACTATCGATAATTTACACCTTAGGCTCTGCTTCTAACTTGGGCCCAAATTGTAAAATGGTCTTATCTATTGGCGATTTCGTTCCAATTCACATTCCAAGTAATATTCGGCATGCTAATTACATTGCCGGTTGCCAAATTGCATTATCTCTTATAGTTTCCGAGATATGGACTATCGATAATTTACACCTTAGGCTCTGCTTCTAACTTGGGCCCAAATTGTAAAATGGTCTTACCTATTGGCGATTTCGTTCCAATTCACATTTCAAGTAATATTCGGCATGCTAATTACATTGCCGGTTGCGAAATTGCATTATCTCTTATAGTTTCCGAGATATGGACTATCAATAATTTACACCTTAGGCTCTGCTTCTAACTTGGGCCCAAATTGTAAAATGGTCTTATCTATTGGCGATTTCGTTCCAATTCACATTCCAAGTAATATTCGGCATGCTAATTACATTGCCGGTTGCCAAATTGCATTATCTCTTATAGTTTCCGAGATATGGACTATCGATAATTTACACCTTAGGCTCTGCTTCTAACTTGGGCCCAATTTGTAAAATGGTCTTATCTATTGGCGATTTCGTCCCAATTCACATTCCAAGTGATATTCGGCATGCTAATTACATTGCCGGTTGCGAAATTGCATTATCTCTTATAGTTTCCGAGATATGGACTATCAATAATTTACACCTTAGGCTCTGCTTCTAACTTGGGCCCAAATTGTAAAATGGTCTTATCTATTGGCGATTTCGTTCCAATTCACATTCCAAGTAATATTCGGCATGCTAATTATATTGCCGGTTGCCAAATTGCATTATCTCTTATAGTTTCCGAGATATGGACTATCGATAATTTACACCTTAGGCTCTGCTTCTAACTTGGGCCCAAATTGTAAAATGGTCTTATCTATTGGCGATTTCGTTCCAATTCACATTCCAAGTAATATTCGGCATGCTAATTACATTGCCGGTTGCCAAATTGCATTATCTCTTATAGTTTCCGAGATATGGACTATCGATAATTTACACCTTAGGTTCTGCTTCTAACTTGGGCCCAAATTGTAAAATGGTCTTATCTATTGGCGATTTCGTTCCAATTCACATTCCAAGTTATATTCGGCATGCTAATTACATTGCCGGTTGCCAAATTGCATTATCTCTTATAGTTTCCGAGATATGGACTATCGATAATTTACACCTTAGGCTCTGCTTCTAACTTGGGCCCAAATTGTAAAATGGTCTTATCTATTGGCGATTTCGTTCCAATTCACATTCCAAGTAATATTCGGCATGCTAATTACATTGCCGGTTGCCAAATTGCATTATCTCTTATAGTTTCCGAGATATGGACTATCGATAATTTACACCTTAGGCTCTGCTTCTAACTTGGGCCCAAATTGTAAAATGGTCTTATCTATTGGCGATTTCGTTCCAATTCACATTCCAAGTTATATTCGGCATGCTAATTACATTGCCGGTTGCCAAATTGCATTAACTCTTATAGTTTCCGAGATATGGACTATCGATAATTTACACCTTAGGCTCTGCTTCTAACTTGGGCCCAAATTGTAAAATGGTCTTATCTATTGGCGATTTCGTTCCAATTCACATTCCAAGTAATATTCGGCATGCTAATTACATTGCCGGTTGCCAAATTGCATTATCTCTTATAGTTTCCGAGATATGGACTATCGATAATTTACACCTTAGGCTGTGCTTCTAACTTGGGCCCAAATTGTAAAATGGTCTTATCTATTGGCGATTTCGTTCCAATTCACATTCCAAGTAATATTCGGCATGCCAATTACATTGCCGGTTGCCAAATTGCATTATCTCTTATAGTTTCCGAGATATGGACTATCGATAATTTACACCTTAGGCTCTGCTTCTAACTTGGGCCCAAATTGTAAAATGGTCTTATCTATTGGCGATTTCGTTCCAATTCACACTCCAAGTAATATTCGGCATGCTAATTACATTGCCGGTTGCGAAATTGTATTACCTCTTATAGTTTCCGAGATATGGACTATCAATAATTTACACCTTAGGCTCTGCTTCTAACTTGGGCCCAAATTGTAAAATGGTCTTATCTATTGGCGATTTCGTACCAATTCACATTCCAAGTAATATTCGGCATGCTAATTACATTGCCGGTTGCCAAATTGCATTATCTCTTATAGTTTCCGAGATATGGACTATCGATAATTTACACCTTAGGCTCTGCTTCTAACTTGGGCCCAAATTGTAAAATGGTCTTATCTATTGGCGATTTCGTTCCAATTCACATTCCAAGTATTATTCGGCATGCTAATTACATTGCCGGTTGCCAAATTGCATTATCTCTTATAGTTTCCGAGATATGGACTATCGATAATTTACACCTTAGGCTCTGCTTCTAACTTGGGCCCAAATTGTAAAATGGTCTTACCTATTGGCGATTTCGTTCCAATTCACATTCCAAGTAATATTCGGCATGCTAATTACATTGCCGGTTGCGAAATTGCATTATCTCTTATAGTTTCCGAGATATGGACTATCAATAATTTACACCTTAGGCTCTGCTTCTAACTTGGGCCCAAATTGTAAAATGGTCTTATCTATTGGCGATTTCTTTCCAATTCACATTCCAAGTAATATTCGGCATGCTAATTACATTGCCGGTTGCCAAATTGCATTATCTCTTATAGTTTCCGAGATATGGACTATCGATAATTTACACCTTAGGCTCTGCTCCTAACTTGGGCCCAAATTGTAAAATGGTCTTATCTATTAGCGATTTCGTTCCAATTCACATTCCAAGTAATATTCGGCATGCTAATTACATTGCCGGTTGCCAAATTGAATTATCTCTTATAGTTTCCGAGATATGGACTATCGATAATTTACACCTTAGGCTCTGCTTCTAACTTGGGCCCAAATTGTAAAATGGTCTTACCTATTGGCGATTTCGTTCCAATTCACATTCCAAGTAATATTCGGCATGCTAATTAGATTGCCGGTTGCCAAATTGCATTATCTCTTATAGTTTCCGAGATATGGACTATCGATAATTTACACCTCAGGCTCTGCTTCTAACTTGGGCCCAAATTGTAAAATGGTCTTATCTATTGGCGATTTAGTTCCAATTCACATTCCAAGTAATATTCGGCATGCTAATTACATTGCCGGTTGCCAAATTGCATTATCTCTTATAGTTTCCGAGATATGGACTATCGATAATTTACACCTTAGGCTCTGCTTCTAACTTGGGCCCAAATTGTAAAATGGTCTTATCTATTGGCGATTTCGTTCCAATTCACATTCCAAGTAATATTCGGCATGCTAATTACATTGCCGGTTGCCAAATTGCATTATCTCTTATAGTTTCCGAGATATGGACTATCAATAATTTACACCTTAGGCTCTGCTTCTAACTTGGGCCCAAATTGTAAAATGGTCTTATCTATTGGCGATTTCGTTCCAATTCACATTCCAAGTAATATTCGGCATGCTAATTACATTGCCGGTTGCCAAATTGCATTATCTCTTATAGTTTCCGAGATATGGACTATCGATAATTTACACCTTAGGCTCTGCTTCTAACTTGGGCCCAATTTGTAAAATGGTCTTATCTATTGGCGATTTCGTCCCAATTCACATTCCAAGTGATATTCGGCATGCTAATTACATTGCCGGTTGCGAAATTGCATTATCTCTTATAGTTTCCGAGATATGGACTATCAATAATTTACACCTTAGGCTCTGCTTCTAACTTGGGCCCAAATTGTAAAATGGTCTTATCTATTGGCGATTTCGTTCCAATTCACATTCCAAGTAATATTCGGCATGCTAATTACATTGCCGGTTGCCAAATTGCATTATCTCTTATAGTTTCCGAGATATGGACTATCGATAATTTACACCTTAGGCTCTGCTTCTAACTTGGGCCCAAATTGTAAAATGGTCTTATCTATTGGCGATTTCGTTCCAATTCACATTCCAAGTTATATTCGGCATGCTAATTACATTGCCGGTTGCCAAATTGCATTATCTCTTATAGTTTCCGAGATATGGACTATCGATAATTTACACCTTAGGCTCTGCTTCTAACTTGGGCCCAAATTGTAAAATGGTCTTATCTATTGGCGATTTCGTTCCAATTCACATTCCAAGTAATATTCGGCATGCTAATTACACTGCCGGTTGCCAAATTGCATTATCTCTTATAGTTTCCGAGATATGGACTATCGATAATTTACACCTTAGGCTCTGCTTCTAACTTGGGCCCAAATTGTAAAATGGTCTTATCTATTGGCGATTTCGTTCCAATTCACATTCCAAGTAATATTCGGCATGCTAATTACATTGCCGGTTGCCAAATTGCATTAACTCTTATAGTTTCCGAGATATGGACTATCGATAATTTACACCTTAGGCTCTGCTTCTAACTTGGGCCCAAATTGTAAAATGGTCTTATCTATTGGCGATTTCGTTCCAATTCACATTCCAAGTAATATTCGGCATGCTAATTACATTGCCGGTTGCCAAATTGCATTATCTCTTATAGTTTCCGAGATATGGACTATCGATAATTTACACCTTAGGCTGTGCTTCTAACTTGGGCCCAAATTGTAAAATGGTCTTATCTATTGGCGATTTCGTTCCAATTCACATTCCAAGTAATATTCGGCATGCCAATTACATTGCCGGTTGCCAAATTGCATTATCTCTTATAGTTTCCGAGATATGGACTATCGATAATTTACACCTTAGGCTCTGCTTCTAACTTGGGCCCAAATTGTAAAATGTTCTTATCTATTGGCGATTTCGTTCCAATTCACACTCCAAGTAATATTCGGCATGCTAATTACATTGCCGGTTGCGAAATTGTATTACCTCTTATAGTTTCCGAGATATGGACTATCAATAATTTACACCTTAGGCTCTGCTTCTAACTTGGGCCCAAATTGTAAAATGGTCTTATCTATTGGCGATTTCGTACCAATTCACATTCCAAGTAATATTCGGCATGCTAATTACATTGCCGGTTGCCAAATTGCATTATCTCTTATAGTTTCCGAGATATGGACTATCGATAATTTACACCTTAGGCTCTGCTTCTAACTTGGGCCCAAATTGTAAAATGGTCTTATCTATTGGCGATTTCGTTCCAATTCACATTCCAAGTATTATTCGGCATGCTAATTACATTGCCGGTTGCCAAATTGCATTATCTCTTATAGTTTCCGAGATATGGACTATCGATAATTTACACCTTAGGCTCTGCTTCTAACTTGGGCCCAAATTGTAAAATGGTCTTACCTATTGGCGATTTCGTTCCAATTCACATTCCAAGTAATATTCGGCATGCTAATTACATTGCCGGTTGCGAAATTGCATTATCTCTTATAGTTTCCGAGATATGGACTATCAATAATTTACACCTTAGGCTCTGCTTCTAACTTGGGCCCAAATTGTAAAATGGTCTTATCTATTGGCGATTTCGTTCCAATTCACATTCCAAGTAATATTCGGCATGCTAATTACATTGCCGGTTGCCAAATTGCATTATCTCTTATAGTTTCCGAGATATGGACTATCGATAATTTACACCTTAGGCTCTGCTCCTAACTTGGGCCCAAATTGTAAAATGGTCTTATCTATTAGCGATTTCGTTCCAATTCACATTCCAAGTAATATTCGGCATGCTAATTACATTGCCGGTTGCCAAATTGAATTATCTCTTATAGTTTCCGAGATATGGACTATCGATAATTTACACCTTAGGCTCTGCTTCTAACTTGGGCCCAAATTGTAAAATGGTCTTACCTATTGGCGATTTCGTTCCAATTCACATTCCAAGTAATATTCGGCATGCTAATTACATTGCCGGTTGCCAAATTGCATTATCTCTTATAGTTTCCGAGATATGGACTATCGATAATTTACACCTTAGGCTCTGCTTCTAACTTGGGCCCAAATTGTAAAATGGTCTTATCTATTGGCGATTTCGTTCCAATTCACATTCCAAGTAATATTCGGCATGCTAATTACATTGCCGGTTGCCAAATTGCATTATCTCTTATAGTTTCCGAGATATGGACTATCGATAATTTACACCTTAGGCTCTGCTTCTAACTTGGGCCCAAATTGTAAAATGGTCTTATCTATTGGCGATTTCGTTCCAATTCACATTTCAAGTAATATTCGGCATGCTAATTACATTGCCGGTTGCCAAATTGCATTATCTCTTATAGTTTCCGAGATATGGACTATCGATAATTTACACCTTAGGCTCTGCTTCTAACTTGGGCCCAAATTGTAAAATGGCCTTATCTATTGGCGATTTCGTTCCAATTCACACTACAAGTAATATTCGGCATGCTAATTACATTGCCGGTTGCGAAATTGCATTATCTCTTATAGTTTCCGAGATATGGACTATCGATAATTTACACCTTAGGCTCTGCTTCTAACTTGGGCCCAAATTGTAAAATGGTCTTATCTATTGGCGATTTCGTTCCAATTCACATTCCAAGTAATATTCGGCATGCTAATTACATTGCCGGTTGCCAAATTGCATTATCTCTTATAGTTTCCGAGATATGGACTATCGATAATTTACACCTTAGGCTCTGCTTCTAACTTGGGCCCAAATTGTAAAATGGTCTTATCTATTGGTCATTTCGTTCCAATTCACATTCCAAGTAATATTCGGCATGCTAATTACATTGCCGGTTGCCAAATTGCATTATCTCTTATTGTTTCCGAGATATGGACTATCGATAATTTACACCTTAGGCTCTGCTTCTAACTTGGGCCCAAATTGTAAAATGGTCTTATCTATTGGCGATTTCGTTCCAATTCACATTCCAAGTAATATTCGGCATGCTAATTACATTGCCGGTTGCCAAATTGCATTATCTCTTATAGTTTCCGAGATATGGACTATCGATAATTTACACCTTAGGCTCTGCTTCTAACTTGTGCCCAAATTGTAAAATGGTCTTATCTATTGGCGATTTCGTCCCAATTCACATTCCAAGTGATATTCGGTATGCTAATTACATTGCCGGTTGCGAAATTGCATTATCTCTTATAGTTTCCGAGATATGGACTATCAATAATTTACACCTTAGGCTCTGCTTCTAACTTGGGCCCAAATTGTAAAATGGTCTTATCTATTGGCGATTTCGTTCCAATTCACATTCCAAGTAATATTCGGCATGCTAATTACATTGCCGGTTGCCAAATTGCATTATCTCTTATAGTTTCCGAGATATGGACTATCGATAATTTACACCATAGGCTCTGCTTCTAACTTGGGCCCAAATTGTAAAATGGTCTTATCTATTGGCGATTTCGTTCCAATTCACATTCCAAGTAATATTCGGCATGCTAATTACATTGCCGGTTGCCAAATTGCATTATCTCTTATAGTTTCCGAGATATGGACTATCGATAATTTACACCTTAGGCTCTGCTTCTAACTTGCTCCCAAATTGTAAAATGGTCTTATCTATTGGCGATTTCGTTCCAATTCACATTCCAAGTAATATTCGGCATGCTAATTACATTGCCGGTTGCCAAATTGCATTATCTCTTATAGTTTCCGAGATATGGACTATCGATAATTTACACCTTAGGCTCTGCTTCTAACTTGGGCCCAAATTGTAAAATGGTTTTATCTATTGGCGATTTCGTTCCAATTCACATTCCAAGTAATATTCGGCATGCTAATTACATTGCCGGTTGCCAAATTGAATTATCTCTTATAGTTTTCGAGATATGGACTATCGATAATTTACACCTTAGGCTCTGCTTCTAACTTGGGCCCAAATTGTAAAATGGTCTTACCGATTGGCGATTTCGTTCCAATTCACATTCCAATTAATATTCGGCATGCTAATTACATTGCCGGTTGCCAAATTGCATTATCTCTTATAGTTTCCGAGATATGGACTATCGATAATTTACACCTTAGGCTCTGCTTCTAACTTGGGCCCAAATTGTAAAATGGTCTTATCTATTGGCGATTTCGTTCCAATTCACATTCCAAGTAATATTCGGCATGCTAATTACATTGCCGGTTGCCAAATTGCATTATCTCTTATAGTTTCCGAGATATGGACTATCGATAATTTACACCTTAGGCTCTGCTTCTAACTTGGGCCCAAATTGTAAAATGGTCTTATCTATTGGCGATTTCGTCCCAATTCACATTCCAAGTGATATTCGGCATGCTAATTACATTGCCGGTTTCGAAATTGCATTATCTCTTATAGTTTCCGAGATATGGACTATCAATAATTTACACCTTAGGCTCTGCTTCTAACTTGGGCCCAAATTGTAAAATGGTCTTATCTATTGGCGATTTCGTTCCAATTCACATTCCAAGTAATGTTCGGCATGCTAATTACATTGCCGGTTGCCAAATTGCATTATCTCTTATAGTTTCCGAGATATGGACTATCGATAATTTACACCTTAGGCTCTGCTTCTAACTTGGGCCCAAATTGTAAAATGGTCTTATCTATTGGCGATTTCGTTGCAATTCACATTCCAAGTAATATTCGGCATGCTAATTACATTGCCGGTTGCCAAATTGCATTATCTCTTATAGTTTCCGAGATATGGACTATTGATAATTTACACCTTAGGCTCTGCTTCTAACTTGGGCCCAAATTGTAAAATGGTCTTATCTATTGGCGATTTCGTTCCAATTCACATTCCAAGTAATATTCGGCATGCTAATTACATTGCCGGTTGCCAAATTGCATTATCTCTTATAGTTTCCGAGATATGGACTATCGATAATTTACACCTTAGGCTCTGCTTCTAACTTGGGCCCAAATTGTAAAATGGTCTTATCTATTGGCGATTTCGTTCCAATTCACATTCCAAGTAATATTCGGCATGCTAATTACATTGCCGGTTGCCAAATTGCATTATCTCTTATAGTTTCCGAGATATGGACTATCGATAATTTACACCTTAGGCTCTGCTTCTAACTTGGGCCCAAATTGTAAAATGGTCTTACCTATTGGCGATTTCGTTCCAATTCACATTTCAAGTAATATTCGGCATGCTAATTACATTGCCGGTTGCGAAATTGCATTATCTCTTATAGTTTCCGAGATATGGACTATCAATAATTTACACCTTAGGCTCTGCTTCTAACTTGGGCCCAAATTGTAAAATGGTCTTATCTATTGGCGATTTCGTTCCAATTCACATTCCAAGTAATATTCGGCATGCTAATTACATTGCCGGTTGCCAAATTGCATTATCTCTTATAGTTTCCGAGATATGGACTATCGATAATTTACACCTTAGGCTCTGCTTCTAACTTGGGCCCAAATTGTAAAATGGTCTTATCTATTGGCGATTTCGTTCCAATTCACATTCCAAGTAATATTCGGCATGCTAATTACATTGCCGGTTGCCATATTGCATTATCTCTTATAGTTTCCGAGATATGGACTATCGATAATTTACACCTTAGGCTCTGCTTCTAACTTGGGCCCAAATTGTAAAATGGTCTTATCTATTGGCGATTTCGTTCCAATTCACATTCCAAGTTATATTCGGCATGCTAATTACATTGCCGGTTGCCAAATTGCATTATCTCTTATAGTTTCCGAGATATGGACTATCGATAATTTACACCTTAGGCTCTGCTTCTAACTTGGGCCCAAATTGTAAAATGGTCTTATCTATTGGCGATTTCGTTCCAATTCACATTCCAAGTAATATTCGGCATGCTAATTACATTGCCGGTTGCCAAATTGCATTATCTCTTATAGTTTCCGAGATATGGACTATCGATAATTTACACCTTAGGCTCTGCTTCTAACTTGGGCCCAAATTGTAAAATGGTCTTATCTATTGGCGATTTCGTTCCAATTCACATTCCAAGTTATATTCGGCATGCTAATTACATTGCCGGTTGCCAAATTGCATTAACTCTTATAGTTTCCGAGATATGGACTATCGATAATTTACACCTTAGGCTCTGCTTCTAACTTGGGCCCAAATTGTAAAATGGTCTTATCTATTGGCGATTTCGTTCCAATTCACATTCCAAGTAATATTCGGCATGCTAATTACATTGCCGGTTGCCAAATTGCATTATCTCTTATAGTTTCCGAGATATGGACTATCGATAATTTACACCTTAGGCTGTGCTTCTAACTTGGGCCCAAATTGTAAAATGGTCTTATCTATTGGCGATTTCGTTCCAATTCACATTCCAAGTAATATTCGGCATGCCAATTACATTGCCGGTTGCCAAATTGCATTATCTCTTATAGTTTCCGAGATATGGACTATCGATAATTTACACCTTAGGCTCTGCTTCTAACTTGGGCCCAAATTGTAAAATGGTCTTATCTATTGGCGATTTCGTTCCAATTCACACTCCAAGTAATATTCGGCATGCTAATTACATTGCCGGTTGCGAAATTGTATTACCTCTTATAGTTTCCGAGATATGGACTATCAATAACTTACACCTTAGGCTCTGCTTCTAACTTGGGCCCAAATTGTAAAATGGTCTTATCTATTGGCGATTTCGTACCAATTCACATTCCAAGTAATATTCGGCATGCTAATTACATTGCCGGTTGCCAAATTGCATTATCTCTTATAGTTTCCGAGATATGGACTATCGATAATTTACACCTTAGGCTCTGCTTCTAACTTGGGCCCAAATTGTAAAATGGTCTTATCTATTGGCGATTTCGTTCCAATTCACATTCCAAGTATTATTCGGCATGCTAATTACATTGCCGGTTGCCAAATTGCATTATCTCTTATAGTTTCCGAGATATGCACTTTCGATAATTTACACCTTAGGCTCTGCTTCTAACTTGGTCCCAAATTGTAAAATGGTCTTATCTATTGGCGATTTCGTTCCAATTCACATTCCAAGTAATATTCGGCATGCTAATTACATTGCCGGTTGCCAAATTGCATTATCTCTTATAGTTTCCGAGATATGGACTATCGATAATTTACACCTTAGGCTCTGCTTCTAACTTGGGCCCAAATTGTAAAATGGTCTTATCTATTGGCGATTTCGTCCCAATTCACATTCCAAGTGATATTCGGCATGCTAATTACATTGCCGGTTTCGAAATTGCATTATCTCTTATAGTTTCCGAGATATGGACTATCAATAATTTACACTTTAGGCTCTGCTTCTAACTTGGGCCCAAATTGTAAAATGGTCTTATCTATTGGCGATTTCGTTCCAATTCACATTCCAAGTAATATTCGGCATGCTAATTACATTGCCGGTTGCCAAATTGCATTATCTCTTATAGTTTCCGAGATATGGACTATCGATAATTTACACCTTAGGCTCTGCTTCTAACTTGGGCCCAAATTGTAAAATGGTCTTATCTATTGGCGATTTCGTTGCAATTCACATTCCAAGTAATATTCGGCATGCTAATTACATTGCCGGTTGCCAAATTGCATTATCTCTTATAGTTTCCGAGATATGGACTATCGATAATTTACACCTTAGGCTCTGCTTCTAACTTGGGCCCAAATTGTAAAATGGTCTTATCTATTGGCGATTTCGTTCCAATTCACATTCCAAGTAATATTCGGCATGCTAATTACATTGCCGGTTGCCAAATTGCATTATCTCTTATAGTTTCCGAGATATGGACTATCGATAATTTACACCTTAATCTCTGCTTCTAACTTGGGCCCAAATTGTAAAATGGTCTTATCTATTGGCGATTTCGTTCCAATTCACATTCCAAGTAATATTCGGCATGCTAATTACATTGCCGGTTGCCAAATTGCATTATCTCTTATAGTTTCCGAGATATGGACTATCGATAATTTACACCTTAGGCTCTGCTTCTAACTTGGGCCCAAATTGTAAAATGGTCTTATCTATTGGCGATTTCGTTCCAATTCACACTCCAAGTAATATTCGGCATGCTAATTACATTGCCGGTTGCGAAATTGCATTATCTCTTATAGTTTCCGAGATATGGACTATCAATAATTTACACCTTAGGCTCTGCTTCTAACTTGGGCCCAAATTGTAAAATGGTCTTATCTATTGGCGATTTCGTTCCAATTCACATTCCAAGTAATATTCGGCATGCTAATTACATTGCCGGTTGCCAAATTGCATTATCTCTTATAGTTTCCGAGATATGGACTATCGATAATTTACACCTTAGGCTCTGCTTCTAACTTGGGCCCAAATTGTAAAATGGTCTTATCTATTGGCGATTTCGTTCCAATTCACATTCCAAGTAATATTCGGCATGCTAATTACAATGCCGGTTGCCAAATTGCATTATCTCTTATAGTTTCCGAGATATGGACTATCGATAATTTACACCTTAGGCTCTGCTTCTAACTTGGGCCCAAATTGTAAAATGGTCTTATCTATTGGCGATTTCGTCCCAATTCACATTCCAAGTGATATTCGGCATGCTAATTACATTGCCGGTTGCGAAATTGCATTATCTCTTATAGTTTCCGAGATATGGACTATCGATAATTTACACCTTAGGCTCTGCTTCTATCTTGGGCCCAAATTGTAAAATGGTCTTATCTATTGGCGATTTCGTTCCAATTCACACTCCAAGTAATATTCGGCATGCTAATTACATTGCCGGTTGCCAAATTGCATTATCTCTTATAGTTTCCGAGATATGGACTATCGATAATTTACACCCTAGGCTCTGCTTCTAACTTGGGCCCAAATTGTAAAATGGTCTTATCTATTGGCGATTTCGTTCCAATTCACATTCCAAGTAATATTCGGCATGCTAATTACATTGCCGGTTGCCAAATTGCATTATCTCTTATAGTTTCCGAGATATGGACTATCGATAATTTACACCTTAGGCTCTGCTTCTAACTTGGGCCCAAATTGTAAAATGGTCTTATCTATTGGCGATTTCGTTCCAATTCACACTCCAAGTAATATTCGGCATGCTAATTACATTGCCGGTTGCGAAATTGTATTATCTCTTATAGTTTCCGAGATATGGACTATCAATAATTTACACCTTAGGCTCTGCTTCTAACTTGGGCCCAAATTGTAAAATGGTCTTATCTATTGGCGATTTCGTTCCAATTCACATTCCAAGTAATATTCGGCATGCTAATTACATTGCCGGTTGCCAAATTGCATTATCTCTTATAGTTTCCGAGATATGGACTATCGATAATTTACACCTTAGGCTCTGCTTCTAACTTGGGCCCAAATTGTAAAATGGTCTTATCTATTGGCGATTTCGTTCCAATTCACATTCCAAGTAATATTCGGCATGCTAATTACATTGCCGGTTGCCAAATTGCATTTTCTCTTATAGTTTCCGAGATATGGACTATCGATAATTTACACCTTAGGCTCTGCTTCTAACTTGGGCCCAAATTGTAAAATGGTCTTACCTATTGGCGATTTCGTTCCAATTCACACTCCAAGTAATATTCGGCATGCTAATTACATTGCCGGTTGCGAAATTGCATTATCTCTTATAGTTTCCGAGATATGGACTATCAATAATTTACACCTTAGGCTCTGCTTCTAACTTGGGCCCAAATTGTAAAATGGTCTTATCTATTGGCGATTTCGTTCCAATTTACATTCCAAGTAATATTCGGCATGCTAATTACATTGCCGGTTGCCAAATTGCATTATCTCTTATAGTTTCCGAGATATGGACTATCGATAATTTACACCTTAGGCTCTGCTTCTAACTTGGGCCCAAATTGTAAAATGGTCTTATCTATTGGCGATTTCGTTCCAATTCACATTCCAAGTAATATTCGGCATGCTAATTACATTGCCGGTTGCCAAATTGCATTATCTCTTATAGTTTCCGAGATATGGACTATCGATAATTTACACCTTAGGCTCTGCTTCTAACTTGGGCCCAAATTGTAAAATGGTCTTATCTATTGGCGATTTCGTCCCAATTCACATTCCAAGTGATATTCGGCATGCTAATTACATTGCCGGTTGCGAAATTGCATTATCTCTTATAGTTTCCGAGATATGGACTATCGATAATTTACACCTTAGGCTCTGCTTCTAACTTGGGCCCAAATTGTAAAATGGTCTTATCTATTGGCGATTTCGTTCCAATTCACACTCCAAGTAATATTCGGCATGCTAATTACATTGCCGGTTGCCAAATTGCATTATCTCTTATAGTTTCCGAGATATGGACTATCGGTAATTTACACCCTAGGCTCTGCTTCTAACTTGGGCCCAAATTGTAAAATGGTCTTATCTATTGGCGATTTCGTTCCAATTCACATTCCAAGTAATATTCGGCATGCTAATTACATTGCCGGTTGCCAAATTGCATTATCTCTTATAGTTTCCGAGATATGGACTATCGATAATTTACACCTTAGGCTCTGCTTCTAACTTGGGCCCAAATTGTAAAATGGTCTTATCTATTGGCGATTTCGTTCCAATTCACACTCCAAGTAATATTCGGCATGCTAATTACATTGCCGGTTGCGAAATTGTATTATCTCTTATAGTTTCCGAGATATGGACTATCAATAATTTACACCTTAGGCTCTGCTTCTAACTTGGGCCCAAATTGTAAAATGGTCTTATCTATTGGCGATTTCGTTCCAATTCATATTCCAAGTAATATTCGGCATGCTAATTACATTGCCGGTTGCCAAATTGCATTATCTCTTATAGTTTCCGAGATATGGACTATCGATAATTTACACCTTAGGCTCTGCTTCTAACTTGGGCCCAAATTGTAAAATGGTCTTATCTATTGGCGATTTCGTTCCAATTCACATTCCAAGTAATATTCGGCATGCTAATTACATTGCCGGTTGCCAAATTGCATTATCTCTTATAGTTTCCGAGATATGGACTATCGATAATTTACACCTTAGGCTCTGCTTCTAACTTGGGCCCAAATTGTAAAATGGTCTTATCTATTGGCGATTTCGTTCCAATTCACATTCCAAGTAATATTCGGCATGCTAATTACATTGCCGGTTGCCAAATTGCATTATCTCTTATAGTTTCCGAGATATGGACTATCGATAATTTACACCTTAGGCTCTGCTTCTAACTTGGGCCCAAATTGTAAAATGGTCTTATCTATTGGCGATTTCGTCCCAATTCACATTCCAAGTGATATTCGGCATGCTAATTACATTGCCGGTTGCGAAATTGCATTATCTCTTATAGTTTCCGAGATATGGACTATCGATAATTTACACCTTAGGCTCTGCTTCTAACTTGGGCCCAAATTGTAAAATGGTCTTATCTATTGGCGATTTCGTTCCAATTCACACTCCAAGTAATATTCGGCATGCTAATTACATTGCCGGTTGCCAAATTGCATTATCTCTTATAGTTTCCGAGATATGGACTATCGATAATTTACACCCTAGGCTCTGCTTCTAACTCGGGCCCAAATTGTAAAATGGTCTTATCTATTGGCGATTTCGTTCCAATTCACATTCCAAGTAATATTCGGCATGCTAATTACATTGCCGGTTGCCAAATTGCATTATCTCTTATAGTTTCCGAGATATGGACTATCGATAATTTACACCTTAGGCTCTGCTTCTAACTTGGGCCCAAATTGTAAAATGGTCTTATCTATTGGCGATTTCGTTCCAATTCACACTCCAAGTAATATTCGGCATGCTAATTACATTGCCGGTTGCGAAATTGTATTATCTCTTATAGTTTCCGAGATATGGACTATCAATAATTTACACCTTAGGCTCTGCTTCTAACTTGGGCCCAAATTGTAAAATGGTCTTATCTATTGGCGATTTCGTTCCAATTCACATTCCAAGTAATATTCGGCATGCTAATTACATTGCCGGTTGCCAAATTGCATTATCTCTTATAGTTTCCGAGATATGGACTATCGATAATTTACACCTTAGGCTCTGCTTCTAACTTGGGCCCAAATTGTAAAATGGTCTTATCCATTGGCGATTTCGTTCCAATTCACATTCCAAGTAATATTCGGCATGCTAATTACATTGCCGGTTGCCAAATTGCATTATCTCTTATAGTTTCCGAGATATGGACTATCGATAATTTACACCTTAGGCTCTGCTTCTAACTTGGGCCCAAATTGTAAAATGGTCTTATCTATTGGCGATTTCGTTCCAATTCACATTCCAAGTAATATTCGGCATGCTAATTACATTGCCGGTTGTCAAATTGCATTATCTCTTATAGTTTCCGAGATACGGACTATCGATAATTTACACCTTAGGCTCTGCTTCTAACTTGGGCCCAAATTGTAAAATGGTCTTATCTATTGGCGATTTCGTTCCAATTCACATTCCAAGTAATATTCGGCATGCTAATTACATTGCCGGTTGCCAAATTGCATTATCTCTTATAGTTTCCGAGATATGGACTATCGATAATTTACACCTTAGGCTCTGCTTCTAACTTGGGCCCAAATTGTAAAATGGTCTTATCTATTGGCGATTTCGTTCCAATTCACATTCCAAGTAATATTCGGCATGCTAATTACATTGCCGGTTGCCAAATTGCATTATCTCTTATAGTTTCCGAGATATGGACTATCGATAATTTACACCTTAGGCTCTGCTTCTAACTTGGGCCCAAATTGTAAAATGGTCTTATCTATTGGCGATTTCGTTCCAATTCACACTACAAGTAATATTCGGCATGCTAATTACATTGCCGGTTGCGAAATTGCATTATCTCTTATAGTTTCCGAGATATGGACTATCGATAATTTACACCTTAGGCTCTGCTTCTAACTTGGGCCCAAATTGTAAAATGGTCTTACCTATTGGCGATTTCGTTCCAATTCACATTCCAAGTAATATTCGGCATGCTAATTACATTGCCGGTTGCCAAATTGCATTATCTCTTATAGTTTCCGAGATATGGACTATCGATAATTTACACCTTAGGCTCTGCTTCTAACTTGGGCCCAAATTGTAAAATGGTCTTATCTATTGG
This sequence comes from Rhynchophorus ferrugineus, assembly GCF_030347505.1. Classification (NCBI taxonomy): domain Eukaryota; kingdom Metazoa; phylum Arthropoda; class Insecta; order Coleoptera; family Curculionidae; genus Rhynchophorus; species Rhynchophorus ferrugineus. Next base: position 59,123 of record NW_027472658.1, on the reverse strand, counting down.
CGATTTCGTTCCAATTCACATTCCAAGTAATATTCGGCATGCTAATTACATTGCCGGTTGCCAAATTGCATTATCTCTTATAGTTTCCGAGATATGGACTATCGATAATTTACACCTTAGGCTCTGCTTCTAACTTGGGCCCAAATTGTAAAATGGTCTTATCTATTGGCGATTTCGTCCCAATTCACATTCCAAGTGATATTCGGCATGCTAATTACATTGCCGGTTGCGAAATTGCATTATCTCTTATAGTTTCCGAGATATGGACTATCAATAATTTACACCTTAGGCTCTGCTTCTAACTTGGGCCCAAATTGTAAAATGGTCTTATCTATTGGCGATTTCGTTCCAATTCACATTCCAAGTAATATTCGTCCATCGATCGATGGACGAACCTTGCTAATTACATTGCCGGTTGCCAAATTGCATTATCTCTTATAGTTTCCGAGATATGGACTATCGATAATTTACACCTTAGGCTCTGCTTCTAACTTGGGCCCAAATTGTAAAATGGTCTTATCTATTGGCGATTTTGTTCCAATTCACATTCCAAGTAATATTCGGCATGCTAATTACATTGCCGGTTGCCAAATTGCATTATCTCTTATAGTTTCCGAGATATGGACTATCGATAATTTACACCTTAGGCTCTGCTTCTAACTTGGGTCCAAATTGTAAAATGGTCTTATCTATTGGCGATTTCGTTCCAATTCACATTCCAAGTAATATTCGGCATGCTAATTACATTGCCGGTTGCCAAATTGCATTATCTCTTATAGTTTCCGAGATATGGACTATCGATAATTTACACCATAGGCTTTGCTTCTAACTTGGGCCCAAATTGTAAAATGGTCTTATCTATTGGCGATTTCGTTCCAATTCACATTCCAAGTAATATTCGGCATGCTAATTACATTGCCGGTTGCCAAATTGCATTATCTCTTATAGTTTCCGAGATATGGACTATCGATAATTTACACCTTAGGCTCTGCTTCTAACTTGCTCCCAAATTGTAAAATGGTCTTATCTATTGGCGATTTCGTTCCAATTCACATTCCAAGTAATATTCGGCATGCTAATTACATTGCCGGTTGCCAAATTGCATTATCTCTTATGGTTTCCGAGATATGGACTATCGATAATTTACACCTTAGGCTCTGCTTCTAACTTGGGCCCAAATTGTAAAATGGTCTTATCTATTGGCGATTTCGTTCCAATTCACATTCCAAGTAATATTCGGCATGCTAATTACATTGCCGGTTGCCAAATTGCATTATCTCTTATAGTTTCCGAGATATGGACTATCGATAATTTACACCTTAGGCTCTGCTTCTAACTTGGGCCCAAATTGTAAAATGGTCTTATCTATTGGCGATTTCGTTCCAATTCACATTCCAAGTAATATTCGGCATGCTAATTACATTGCCGGTTGCCAAATTGCATTATCTCTTATAGTTTCCGAGATATGGACTATCGATAATTTACACCTTAGGCTCTGCTTCTAACTTGGGCCCAAATTGTAAAATGGTCTTATCTATTGGCGATTTCGTTCCAACTCACATTCCAAGTAATATTCGGCATGCTAATTACATTGCCGGTTGCCAAATTGCATTATCTCTTATAGTTTCCGAGATATGGACTATCGATAATTTACACCTTAGGCTCTGCTTCTAACTTGGGCCCAAATTGTAAAATGGTCTTACCTATTGGCGATTTCGTTCCAATTCACACTCTAAGTAATATTCGGCATGCTAATTACATTGCCGGTTGCCAAATTGCATTATCTCTTATAGTTTCCGAGATATGGACTATCGATAATTTACACCTTAGGCTCTGCTCCTAACTTGGGCCCAAATTGTAAAATGGTCTTATCTATTAGCGATTTCGTTCCAATTCACATTCCAACTAATATTCGGCATGCTAATTACATTGCCGGTTGCCAAATTGAATTATCTCTTATAGTTTCCGAGATATGGACTATCGATAATTTACACCTTAGGCTCTGCTTCTAACTTGGGCCCAAATTGTAAAATGGTCTTACCTATTGGCGATTTCGTTCCAATTCACATTCCAAGTAATATTCGGCATGCTAATTAGATTGCCGGTTGCCAAATTGCATTATCTCTTATAGTTTCCGAGATATGGACTATCGATAATTTACACCTCAGGCTCTGCTTCTAACTTGGGCCCAAATTGTAAAATGGTCTTATCTATTGGCGATTTCGTTCCAATTCACATTCCAAGTAATATTCGGCATGCTAATTAGATTGCCGGTTGCCAAATTGCATTATCTCTTATAGTTTCCGAGATATGGACTATCGATAATTTACACCATAGGCTCTGCTTCTAACTTGGGCCCAAATTGTAAAATGGTCTTATCTATTGGCGATTTCGTTCCAATTCACATTCCAAGTAATATTCGGCATGCTAATTACATTGCCGGTTGCCAAATTGCATTATCTCTTATAGTTTCCGAGATATGGACTATCGATAATTTACACCTTAGGCTCTGCTTCTAACTTGGGCCCAAATTGTAAAATGGTCTTATCTATTGGCGATTTCGTCCCAATTCACATTCCAAGTGATATTCGGCATGCTAATTACATTGCCGGTTGCGAAATTGCATTATCTCTTATAGTTTCCGAGATATGGACTATCAATAATTTACACCTTAGGCTCTGCTTCTAACTTGGGCCCAAATTGTAAAATGGTCTTATCTATTGGCGATTTCGTTCCAATTCACATTCCAAGTAATATTCGGCATGCTAATTACATTGCCGGTTGCCAAATTGCATTATCTCTTATAGTTTCCGAGATATGGACTATCGATAATTTACACCTTAGGCTCTGCTTCTAACTTGGGCCCAAATTGTAAAATGGTCTTATCTATTGGCGATTTCGTTCCAATTCACATTCCAAGTAATATGCGGCATGCTAATTACATTGCCGGTTGCCAAATTGCATTATCTCTTATAGTTTCCGAGATATGGACTATCGATAATTTACACCTTAGGCTCTGCTTCTAACTTGGGCCCAAATTGTAAAATGGTCTTATCTATTGGCGATTTCGTTCCAATTCACATTCCAAGTAATATTCGGCATGCTAATTACATTGCCGGTTGCCAAATTGCATTATCTCTTATATTTTCCGAGATATGGACTATCGATAATTTACACCATAGGCTCTGCTTCTAACTTGGGCCCAAATTGTAAAATGGTCTTATCTATTGGCGATTTCGTTCCAATTCACATTCCAAGTAATATTCGGCATGCTAATTACATTGCCGGTTGCCAAATTGCATTATCTCTTATAGTTTCCGAGATATGGACTATCGATAATTTACACCTTAGGCTCTGCTTCTAACTTGGGCCCAAATTGTAAAATGGTCTTATCTATTGGCGATTTCGTTCCAATTCACATTCCAAGTAATATTCGGCATGCTAATTACATTGCCGGTTGCCAAATTGCATTATCTCTTATAGTTTCCGAGATATGGACTATCGATAATTTACACCTTAGGCTCTGCTTCTAACTTGGGCCCAAATTGTAAAATTGTCTTATCTATTGGCGATTTCGTTGCAATTCACATTCCAAGTAATATTCGGCATGCTAATTACATTGCCGGTTGCCAAATTGCATTATCTCTTATAGTTTCCGAGATATGGGCTATCGATTATTTACACCTTAGGCTCTGCTTCTAACTTGGGCCCAAATTGTAAAATGGTCTTATCTATTGGCGATTTCGTTCCAATTCACATTCCAAGTAATATTCGGCATGCTAATTACATTGCCGGTTGCCGAATTGCATTATCTCTTATAGTTTCCGAGATATGGACTATCGATAATTTACACCTTAGGCTCTGCTTCTAACTTGGGCCCAAATTGTAAAATGATCTTATCTATTGGCGATTTCGTTCCAATTCACTTTCCAAGTAATATTCGGCATGCTAATTACATTGCCGGTTGCCAAATTGCATTATCTCTTATAGTTTCCGAGATATGGACTATCGATAATTTACACCTTAGGCTCTGCTTCTAACTTGGGCCCAAATTGTAAAATGGTCTTACCTATTGGCGATTTCGTTGCAATTCACACTCCAAGTAATATTCGGCATGCTAATTACATTGCCGGTTGCGAAATTGCATTATCTCTTATAGTTTCCGAGATATGGACTATCAATAATTTACAACTTAGGCTCTGCTTCTAACTTGGGCCCAAATTGTAAAATGGTCTTATCTATTGGCGATTTCGTTCCAATTCACATTCCAAGTAATATTCGGCATGCTAATTACATTGCCGGTTGCCAAATTGCATTATCTCTTATAGTTTCCGAGATATGGACTATCGATAATTTACACCTTAGGCTCTGCTTCTAACATGGGCCCAAATTGTAAAATGGTCTTATCTATTGGCGATTTCGTTCCAATTCACATTCCAGGTAATATTCGGCATGCTAATTACATTGCCGGTTGCCAAATTGCATTATCTCTTATAGTTTCCGAGATATGGACTATCGATAATTTACACCTTAGGTTCTGCTTCTAACTTGGGCCCAAATTGTAAAATGGTCTTATCTATTGGCGATTTCGTTCCAATTCACATTCCAAGTAATATTCGGCATGCTAATTACATTGCCGGTTGCCAAATTGCATTATCTCTTATAGTTTCCGAGATATGGACTATCGATAATTTACACCTTAGGCTCTGTTTCTAACTTGGGCCCAAATTGTAAAATGGTCTTCTCTATTGGCGATTTCGTTCCAATTCACATTCCAAGTAATATTCGGCATGCTAATTACATTGACGGTTGCCAAATTGCATTATCTCTTATAGTTTCCGAGATATGGACTATCCATAATTTACACCTTAGGCTCTGCTTCTAACTTGGGCCCAAATTGTAAAATGGTCTTATCTATTGGCGATTTCGTTCCAATTCACATTCCAAGTAATATTCGGCATGCTAATTACATTGCCGGTTGCCAAATTGAATTATCTCTTATAGTTTCCGAGATATGGACTATCGATAATTTACACCTTAGGCTCTGCTTCTAACTTGGGCCCAAATTGTAAAATGGTCTTACCTATTGGCGATTTCGTTCCAATTCACATTCCAAGTAATATTCGGCATGCTAATTACATTGCCGGTTGCCAAATTGCATTATCTCTTATAGTTTCCGAGATATGGACTATCGATAATTTACACCTTAGGCTCTGCTTCTAACTTGGGCCCAAATTGTAAAATGGCCTTATCTATTGGCGATTTCGTTCCAATTCACATTCCAAGTAATATTCGGCATGCTAATTACATTGCCGGTTGCCAAATTGCATTATCTCTTATAGTTTCCGAGATATGGACTATCGATAATTTACACCTTAGGCTCTGCTTCTAACTTGGGCCCAAATTGTAAAATGGTCTTATCTATTGGCGATTTCGTTCCAATTCACATTCCAAGTAATATTCGGCATGCTAATTACATTGCCGGTTGCCAAATTGCATTATCTCTTATAGTTTCCGAGATATGGACTATCGATAATTTACACCATAGGCTCTGCTTCTAACTTGAGCCCAAATTGTAAAATGGTCTTATCTATTGGCGATTTCGTTCCAATTCAAATTCCAAGTAATATTCGGCATGCTAATTACATTGCCGGTTGCCAAATTGCATTATCTCTTATAGTTTCCGAGATATGGACTATCGATAATTTACACCATAGGCTCTGCTTCTAACTTGGGCCCAAATTGTAAAATGGTCTTATCCATTGGCGATTTCGTTCCAATTCACATTCCAAGTAATATTCGGCATGCTAATTACATTGCCGGTTGCCAAATTGCATTATCTCTTATAGTTTCCGAGATATGGACTATCGATAAGTTACACCTTAGGCTCTGCTTCTAACTTGCTCCCAAATTGTAAAATGGTCTTATCTATTGGCGATTTCGTTCCAATTCACAGTCCAAGTAATATTCGGCATGCTAATTACATTGCCGGTTGCCAAATTGCATTATCTCTTATAGTTTCCGAGATATGGACTATCGATAATTTACACCTTAGGCTCTGCTTCTAACTTGGGCCCAAATTGTAAAATGGTCTTATCTATTAGCGATTTCGTTCCAATTCACATTCCAAGTAATATTCGGCATGCTAATTACATTGCCGGTTGCCAAATTGAATTATCTCTTATAGTTTCCGAGATATGGACTATCGATAATTTACACCTTAGGCTCTGCTTCTAACTTGGGCCCAAATTGTAAAATGGTCTTACCTATTGGCGATTTCGTTCCAATTCACATTCCAAGTAATATTCGGCATGCTAATTAGATTGCCGGTTGCCAAATTGCATTATCTCTTATAGTTTCCGGGATATGGACTATCGATAATTTACACCTTAGGCTCTGCTTCTAACTTGGGCCCAAATTGTAAAATGGTCTTATCTATTGGCGATTTCGTTCCAATTCACATTCCAAGTAATATTCGGCATGCTAATTACATTGCCGGTTGCCAAATTGCATTATCTCTGATAGTTTCCGAGATATGGACTATCGATAATTTACACCTTAGGCTCTGCTTCTAACTTGGGCCCAAATTGTAAAATGGTCTTATCTATTGGCGATTTCGTTCCAATTCACATTCCAAGTAATATTCGGCATGCTAACTACATTGCCGGTTGCCAAATTGCATTATCTCTTATAGTTTCCGAGATATGGACTATCGATAATTTACACCTTAGGCTCTGCTTCTAACTTGGGCCCAAATTGTAAAATGGTCTTATCTATTGGCGATTTCGTTCCAATTCACATTCCAAGTAATATTCGGCATGCTAATTACATTGCCGGTTGCCAAATTGCATTATCTCTTATAGTTTCCGAGATATGGACTATCGATAATTTACACCTTAGGCTCTGCTTCTAACTTGGGCCCAAATTGTAAAATGGTCTTATCTATTGGCGATTTCGTTCCAATTCACACTACAAGTAATATTCGGCATGCTAATTACATTGCCGGTTGCGAAATTGCATTATCTCTTATAGTTCCCGAGATATGGACTATCGATAATTTACACCTTAGGCTCTGCTTCTAACTTGGGCCCAAATTGTAAAATGGTCTTATCTATTGGCGATTTCGTTCCAATTCACATTCCAAGTAATATTCGGCATGCTAATTACATTGCCGGTTGCCAAATTGCATTATCTCTTATAGTTTCCGAGATATGGACTATCGATAATTTACACCTTAGGCTCTGCTTCTAACTTGGGCCCAAATTGTAAAATGGTCTTATCTATTGGCGATTTCGTTCCAATTCACATTCCAAGTAATATTCGGCATGCTAATTACATTGCCGGTTGCCAAATTGCATTATCTCTTATAGTTTCCGAGATATGGACTATCGATAATTTACACCTTAGGCTCTGCTTCTAACTTGGGCCCAAATTGTAAAATGGTCTTATCTATTGGCGATTTCGTCCCAATTCACATTCCAAGTGATATTCGGCATGCTAATTACATTGCCGGTTGCGAAATTGCATTATCTCTTATAGTTTCCGAGATATGGACTATCAATAATTTACACCTTAGGCTCTGCTTCTAACTTGGGTCCAAATTGTAAAATGGTCTTATCTATTGGCGATTTCGTTCCAATTCACATTCCAAGTAATATTCGGCTTGCTAATTACATTGCCGGTTGCCAAATTGCATTATCTCTTATAGTTTCCGAGATATGGACTATCGATAATTTACACCTTAGGCTCTGCTTCTAACTTGGGCCCAAATTGTAAAATGGTCTTATCTATTGGCGATTTTGTTCCAATTCACATTCCAAGTAATATTCGGCATGCTAATTACATTGCCGGTTGCCAAATTGCATTATCTCTTATAGTTTCCGAGATATGGACTATCGATAATTTACACCTTAGGCTCTGCTTCTAACTTGGGTCCAAATTGTAAAATGGTCTTATCTATTGGCGATTTCGTTCCAATTCACATTCCAAGTAATATTCGGCATGCTAATTACATTGCCGGTTGCCAAATTGCATTATCTCTTATAGTTTCCGAGATATGGACTATCGATAATTTACACCATAGGCTTTGCTTCTAACTTGGGCCCAAATTGTAAAATGGTCTTATCTATTGGCGATTTCGTTCCAATTCACATTCCAAGTAATATTCGGCATGCTAATTACATTGCCGGTTGCCAAATTGCATTATCTCTTATAGTTTCCGAGATATGGACTATCGATAATTTACACCTTAGGCTCTGCTTCTAACTTGCTCCCAAATTGTAAAATGGTCTTATCTATTGGCGATTTCGTTCCAATTCACATTCCAAGTAATATTCGGCATGCTAATTACATTGCCGGTTGCCAAATTGCATTATCTCTTATGGTTTCCGAGATATGGACTATCGATAATTTACACCTTAGGCTCTGCTTCTAACTTGGGCCCAAATTGTAAAATGGTCTTATCTATTGGCGATTTCGTTCCAATTCACATTCCAAGTAATATTCGGCATGCTAATTACATTGCCGGTTGCCAAATTGCATTATCTCTTATAGTTTCCGAGATATGGACTATCGATAATTTACACCTTAGGCTCTGCTTCTAACTTGGGCCCAAATTGTAAAATGGTCTTATCTATTGGCGATTTCGTTCCAATTCACATTCCAAGTAATATTCGGCATGCTAATTACATTGCCGGTTGCCAAATTGCATTATCTCTTATAGTTTCCGAGATATGGACTATCGATAATTTACACCTTAGGCTCTGCTTCTAACTTGGGCCCAAATTGTAAAATGGTCTTATCTATTGGCGATTTCGTTCCAACTCACATTCCAAGTAATATTCGGCATGCTAATTACATTGCCGGTTGCCAAATTGCATTATCTCTTATAGTTTCCGAGATATGGACTATCGATAATTTACACCTTAGGCTCTGCTTCTAACTTGGGCCCAAATTGTAAAATGGTCTTACCTATTGGCGATTTCGTTCCAATTCACACTCTAAGTAATATTCGGCATGCTAATTACATTGCCGGTTGCGAAATTGCATTATCTCTTATAGTTTCCGAGATATGGACTATCAATAATTTACACCTTAGGCTCTGCTTCTAACTTGGGCCCAAATTGTAAAATGGTCTTATCTATTGGCGATTTCGTTCCAATTCACATTCCAAGTAATATTCGGCATGCTAATTACATTGCCGGTTGCCAAATTGCATTATCTCTTATAGTTTCCGAGATATGGACTATCGATAATTTACACCTTAGGCTCTGCTCCTAACTTGGGCCCAAATTGTAAAATGGTCTTATCTATTAGCGATTTCGTTCCAATTCACATTCCAACTAATATTCGGCATGCTAATTACATTGCCGGTTGCCAAATTGAATTATCTCTTATAGTTTCCGAGATATGGACTATCGATAATTTACACCTTAGGCTCTGCTTCTAACTTGGGCCCAAATTGTAAAATGGTCTTACCTATTGGCGATTTCGTTCCAATTCACATTCCAAGTAATATTCGGCATGCTAATTAGATTGCCGGTTGCCAAATTGCATTATCTCTTATAGTTTCCGAGATATGGACTATCGATAATTTACACCTCAGGCTCTGCTTCTAACTTGGGCCCAAATTGTAAAATGGTCTTATCTATTGGCGATTTCGTTCCAATTCACATTCCAAGTAATATTCGGCATGCTAATTAGATTGCCGGTTGCCAAATTGCATTATCTCTTATAGTTTCCGAGATATGGACTATCGATAATTTACACCTTAGGCTCTGCTTCTAACTTGGGCCCAAATTGTAAAATGGTCTTATCTATTGGCGATTTCGTTCCAATTCACATTCCAAGTAAGATTCGGCATGCTAATTACATTGCCGGTTGCCAAATTGCATTATCTCTTATAGTTTCCGAGATATGGACTATCGATAATTTACACCTTAGGCTCTGCTTCTAACTTGGGCCCAAATTGTAAAATGGTCTTATCTATTGGCGATTTCGTTCCAATTCACATTCCTAGTAATATTCGGCATGCTAATTACATTGCCGGTTGCCAAATTGCATTATCTCTTATAGTTTCCGAGATATGGACTATCGATAATTTACACCTTAGGCTCTGCTTCTAACTTGGGCCCAAATTGTAAAATGGTCTTATCTATTGGTGATTTCGTTCCAATTCACATTCCAAGTAATATTCGGCATGCTAATTACATTGCCGGTTGCCAAATTGCATTATCTCTTATAGTTTCCGAGATATGGACTATCGATAATTTACACCATAGGCTCTGCTTCTAACTTGAGCCCAAATTGTAAAATGGTCTTATCTATTGGCGATTTCGTTCCAATTCAAATTCCAAGTAATATTCGGCATGCTAATTACATTGCCGGTTGCCAAATTGCATTATCTCTTATAGTTTCCGAGATATGGACTATCGATAATTTACACCATAGGCTCTGCTTCTAACTTGGGCCCAAATTGTAAAATGGTCTTATCCATTGGCGATTTCGTTCCAATTCACATTCCAAGTAATATTCGGCATGCTAATTACATTGCCGGTTGCCAAATTGCATTATCTCTTATAGTTTCCGAGATATGGACTATCGATAAGTTACACCTTAGGCTCTGCTTCTAACTTGCTCCCAAATTGTAAAATGGTCTTATCTATTGGCGATTTCGTTCCAATTCACAGTCCAAGTAATATTCGGCATGCTAATTACATTGCCGGTTGCCAAATTGCATTATCTCTTATAGTTTCCGAGATATGGACTATCGATAATTTACACCTTAGGCTCTGCTTCTAACTTGGGCCCAAATTGTAAAATGGTCTTATCTATTAGCGATTTCGTTCCAATTCACATTCCAAGTAATATTCGGCATGCTAATTACATTGCCGGTTGCCAAATTGAATTATCTCTTATAGTTTCCGAGATATGGACTATCGATAATTTACACCTTAGGCTCTGCTTCTAACTTGGGCCCAAATTGTAAAATGGTCTTACCTATTGGCGATTTCGTTCCAATTCACATTCCAAGTAATATTCGGCATGCTAATTAGATTGCCGGTTGCCAAATTGCATTATCTCTTATAGTTTCCGGGATATGGACTATCGATAATTTACACCTTAGGCTCTGCTTCTAACTTGGGCCCAAATTGTAAAATGGTCTTATCTATTGGCGATTTCGTTCCAATTCACATTCCAAGTAATATTCGGCATGCTAATTACATTGCCGGTTGCCAAATTGCATTATCTCTGATAGTTTCCGAGATATGGACTATCGATAATTTACACCTTAGGCTCTGCTTCTAACTTGGGCCCAAATTGTAAAATGGTCTTATCTATTGGCGATTTCGTTCCAATTCACATTCCAAGTAATATTCGGCATGCTAACTACATTGCCGGTTGCCAAATTGCATTATCTCTTATAGTTTCCGAGATATGGACTATCGATAATTTACACCTTAGGCTCTGCTTCTAACTTGGGCCCAAATTGTAAAATGGTCTTATCTATTGGCGATTTCGTTCCAATTCACATTCCAAGTAATATTCGGCATGCTAATTACATTGCCGGTTGCCAAATTGCATTATCTCTTATAGTTTCCGAGATATGGACTATCGATAATTTACACCTTAGGCTCTGCTTCTAACTTGGGCCCAAATTGTAAAATGGTCTTATCTATTGGCGATTTCGTTCCAATTCACACTACAAGTAATATTCGGCATGCTAATTACATTGCCGGTTGCGAAATTGCATTATCTCTTATAGTTCCCGAGATATGGACTATCGATAATTTACACCTTAGGCTCTGCTTCTAACTTGGGCCCAAATTGTAAAATGGTCTTATCTATTGGCGATTTCGTTCCAATTCACATTCCAAGTAATATTCGGCATGCTAATTACATTGCCGGTTGCCAAATTGCATTATCTCTTATAGTTTCCGAGATATGGACTATCGATAATTTACACCTTAGGCTCTGCTTCTAACTTGGGCCCAAATTGTAAAATGGTCTTATCTATTGGCGATTTCGTTCCAATTCACATTCCAAGTAATATTCGGCATGCTAATTACATTGCCGGTTGCCAAATTGCATTATCTCTTATAGTTTCCGAGATATGGACTATCGATAATTTACACCTTAGGCTCTGCTTCTAACTTGGGCCCAAATTGTAAAATGGTCTTATCTATTGGCGATTTCGTCCCAATTCACATTCCAAGTGATATTCGGCATGCTAATTACATTGCCGGTTGCGAAATTGCATTATCTCTTATAGTTTCCGAGATATGGACTATCAATAATTTACACCTTAGGCTCTGCTTCTAACTTGGGTCCAAATTGTAAAATGGTCTTATCTATTGGCGATTTCGTTCCAATTCACATTCCAAGTAATATTCGGCTTGCTAATTACATTGCCGGTTGCCAAATTGCATTATCTCTTATAGTTTCCGAGATATGGACTATCGATAATTTACACCTTAGGCTCTGCTTCTAACTTGGGCCCAAATTGTAAAATGGTCTTATCTATTGGCGATTTTGTTCCAATTCACATTCCAAGTAATATTCGGCATGCTAATTACATTGCCGGTTGCCAAATTGCATTATCTCTTATAGTTTCCGAGATATGGACTATCGATAATTTACACCTTAGGCTCTGCTTCTAACTTGGGTCCAAATTGTAAAATGGTCTTATCTATTGGCGATTTCGTTCCAATTCACATTCCAAGTAATATTCGGCATGCTAATTACATTGCCGGTTGCCAAATTGCATTATCTCTTATAGTTTCCGAGATATGGACTATCGATAATTTACACCATAGGCTTTGCTTCTAACTTGGGCCCAAATTGTAAAATGGTCTTATCTATTGGCGATTTCGTTCCAATTCACATTCCAAGTAATATTCGGCATGCTAATTACATTGCCGGTTGCCAAATTGCATTATCTCTTATAGTTTCCGAGATATGGACTATCGATAATTTACACCTTAGGCTCTGCTTCTAACTTGCTCCCAAATTGTAAAATGGTCTTATCTATTGGCGATTTCGTTCCAATTCACATTCCAAGTAATATTCGGCATGCTAATTACATTGCCGGTTGCCAAATTGCATTATCTCTTATGGTTTCCGAGATATGGACTATCGATAATTTACACCTTAGGCTCTGCTTCTAACTTGGGCCCAAATTGTAAAATGGTCTTATCTATTGGCGATTTCGTTCCAATTCACATTCCAAGTAATATTCGGCATGCTAATTACATTGCCGGTTGCCAAATTGCATTATCTCTTATAGTTTCCGAGATATGGACTATCGATAATTTACACCTTAGGCTCTGCTTCTAACTTGGGCCCAAATTGTAAAATGGTCTTATCTATTGGCGATTTCGTTCCAATTCACATTCCAAGTAATATTCGGCATGCTAATTACATTGCCGGTTGCCAAATTGCATTATCTCTTATAGTTTCCGAGATATGGACTATCGATAATTTACACCTTAGGCTCTGCTTCTAACTTGGGCCCAAATTGTAAAATGGTCTTATCTATTGGCGATTTCGTTCCAACTCACATTCCAAGTAATATTCGGCATGCTAATTACATTGCCGGTTGCCAAATTGCATTATCTCTTATAGTTTCCGAGATATGGACTATCGATAATTTACACCTTAGGCTCTGCTTCTAACTTGGGCCCAAATTGTAAAATGGTCTTACCTATTGGCGATTTCGTTCCAATTCACACTCTAAGTAATATTCGGCATGCTAATTACATTGCCGGTTGCGAAATTGCATTATCTCTTATAGTTTCCGAGATATGGACTATCAATAATTTACACCTTAGGCTCTGCTTCTAACTTGGGCCCAAATTGTAAAATGGTCTTATCTATTGGCGATTTCGTTCCAATTCACATTCCAAGTAATATTCGGCATGCTAATTACATTGCCGGTTGCCAAATTGCATTATCTCTTATAGTTTCCGAGATATGGACTATCGATAATTTACACCTTAGGCTCTGCTCCTAACTTGGGCCCAAATTGTAAAATGGTCTTATCTATTAGCGATTTCGTTCCAATTCACATTCCAACTAATATTCGGCATGCTAATTACATTGCCGGTTGCCAAATTGAATTATCTCTTATAGTTTCCGAGATATGGACTATCGATAATTTACACCTTAGGCTCTGCTTCTAACTTGGGCCCAAATTGTAAAATGGTCTTACCTATTGGCGATTTCGTTCCAATTCACATTCCAAGTAATATTCGGCATGCTAATTAGATTGCCGGTTGCCAAATTGCATTATCTCTTATAGTTTCCGAGATATGGACTATCGATAATTTACACCTCAGGCTCTGCTTCTAACTTGGGCCCAAATTGTAAAATGGTCTTATCTATTGGCGATTTCGTTCCAATTCACATTCCAAGTAATATTCGGCATGCTAATTAGATTGCCGGTTGCCAAATTGCATTATCTCTTATAGTTTCCGAGATATGGACTATCGATAATTTACACCTTAGGCTCTGCTTCTAACTTGGGCCCAAATTGTAAAATGGTCTTATCTATTGGCGATTTCGTTCCAATTCACATTCCAAGTAAGATTCGGCATGCTAATTACATTGCCGGTTGCCAAATTGCATTATCTCTTATAGTTTCCGAGATATGGACTATCGATAATTTACACCTTAGGCTCTGCTTCTAACTTGGGCCCAAATTGTAAAATGGTCTTATCTATTGGCGATTTCGTTCCAATTCACATTCCTAGTAATATTCGGCATGCTAATTACATTGCCGGTTGCCAAATTGCATTATCTCTTATAGTTTCCGAGATATGGACTATCGATAATTTACACCTTAGGCTCTGCTTCTAACTTGGGCCCAAATTGTAAAATGGTCTTATCTATTGGTGATTTCGTTCCAATTCACATTCCAAGTAATATTCGGCATGCTAATTACATTGCCGGTTGCCAAATTGCATTATCTCTTATTGTTTCCGAGATATGGACTATCGATAATTTACACCTTAGGCTCTGCTTCTAACTTGGGCCCAAATTGTAAAATGGTCTTATCTATTGGCGATTTCGTTCCAATTCACATTCCAAGTAATATTCGGCATGCTAATTACATTGCCGGTTGCCAAATTGCATTATCTCTTATAGTTTCCGAGATATGGACTATCGATAATTTACACCTTAGGCTCTGCTTCTAACTTGCTCCCAAATTGTAAAATGGTCTTATCTATTGGCGATTTCGTTCCAATTCACATTCCAAGTAATATTCGGCATGCTAATTACATTGCCGGTTGCCAAATTGCATTATCTCTTATAGTTTCCGAGATATGGACTATCGATAATTTACACCTTAGGCTCTGCTTCTAACTTGGGCCCAAATTGTAAAATGGTTTTATCTATTGGCGATTTCGTTCCAATTCACATTCCAAGTAATATTCGGCATGCTAATTACATTGCCGGTTGCCAAATTGAATTATCTCTTATAGTTTTCGAGATATGGACTATCGATAATTTACACCTTAGGCTCTGCTTCTAACTTGGGCCCAAATTGTAAAATGGTCTTACCTATTGGCGATTTCGTTCCAATTCACATTCCAAGTAATATTCGGCATGCTAATTACATTGCCGGTTGCGAAATTGCATTATCTCTTATAGTTTCCGAGATATGGACTATCGATAATTTACACCTTAGGCTCTGCTCCTAACTTGGGCCCAAATTGTAAAATGGTCTTATCTATTAGCGATTTCGTTCCAATTCACATTCCAAGTAATATTCGGCATGCTAATTACATTGCCGGTTGCCAAATTGAATTATCTCTTATAGTTTCCGAGATATGGACTATCGATAATTTACACCTTAGGCTCTGCTTCTAACTTGGGCCCAAATTGTAAAATGGTCTTACCTATTGGCGATTTCGTTCCAATTCACATTCCAAGTAATATTCGGCATGCTAATTAGATTGCCGGTTGCCAAATTGCATTATCTCTTATAGTTTCCGAGATATGGACTATCGATAATTTACACCTCAGGCTCTGCTTCTAACTTGGGCCCAAATTGTAAAATGGTCTTATCTATTGGCGATTTAGTTCCAATTCACATTCCAAGTAATATTCGGCATGCTAATTACATTGCCGGTTGCCAAATTGCATTATCTCTTATAGTTTCCGAGATATGGACTATCGATAATTTACACCTTAGGCTCTGCTTCTAACTTGGGCCCAAATTGTAAAATGGTCTTATCTATTGGCGATTTCGTTCCAATTCACATTCCAAGTAATATTCGGCATGCTAATTACATTGCCGGTTGCCAAATTGCATTATCTCTTATAGTTTCCGAGATATGGACTATCGATAATTTACACCTTAGGCTCAGCTTCTAACTTGGGCCCAAATTGTAAAATGGTCTTATCTATTGGCGATTTCGTTCCAATTCACATTCCAAGTAATATTCGGCATGCTAAATACATTGCCGGTTGCCAAATTGCATTATCTCTTATAGTTTCCGAGATATGGACTATCGATAATTTACACCTTAGGCTCTGCTTCTAACTTGGGCCCAAATTGTAAAATGGCCTTATCTATTGGCGATTTCGTTCCAATTCACACTACAAGTAATATTCGGCATGCTAATTACATTGCCGGTTGCGAAATTGCATTATCTCTTATAGTTTCCGAGATATGGACTATCGATAATTTACACCTTAGGCTCTGCTTCTAACTTGGGCCCAAATTGTAAAATGGTCTTATCTATTGGCGATTTCGTTCCAATTCACATTCCAAGTAATATTCGGCATGCTAATTACATTGCCGGTTGCCAAATTGCATTATCTCTTATAGTTTCCGAGATATGGACTATCGATAATTTACACCTTAGGCTCTGCTTCTAACTTGGGCCCAAATTGTAAAATGGTCTTATCTATTGGTCATTTCGTTCCAATTCACATTCCAAGTAATATTCGGCATGCTAATTACATTGCCGGTTGCCAAATTGCATTATCTCTTATTGTTTCCGAGATATGGACTATCGATAATTTACACCTTAGGCTCTGCTTCTAACTTGGGCCCAAATTGTAAAATGGTCTTATCTATTGGCGATTTCGTTCCAATTCACATTCCAAGTAATATTCGGCATGCTAATTACATTGCCGGTTGCCAAATTGCATTATCTCTTATAGTTTCCGAGATATGGACTATCGATAATTTACACCTTAGGCTCTGCTTCTAACTTGTGCCCAAATTGTAAAATGGTCTTATCTATTGGCGATTTCGTCCCAATTCACATTCCAAGTGATATTCGGTATGCTAATTACATTGCCGGTTGCGAAATTGCATTATCTCTTATAGTTTCCGAGATATGGACTATCAACAATTTACACCTTAGGCTCTGCTTCTAACTTGGGCCCAAATTGTAAAATGGTCTTATCTATTGGCGATTTCGTTCCAATTCACATTCCAAGTAATATTCGGCATGCTAATTACATTGCCGGTTGCCAAATTGCATTATCTCTTATAGTTTCCGAGATATGGACTATCGATAATTTACACCATAGGCTCTGCTTCTAACTTGGGCCCAAATTGTAAAATGGTCTTATCTATTGGCGATTTCGTTCCAATTCACATTCCAAGTAATATTCGGCATGCTAATTACATTGCCGGTTGCCAAATTGCATTATCTCTTATAGTTTCCGAGATATGGACTATCGATAATTTACACCTTAGGCTCTGCTTCTAACTTGCTCCCAAATTGTAAAATGGTCTTATCTATTGGCGATTTCGTTCCAATTCACATTCCAAGTAATATTCGGCATGCTAATTACATTGCCGGTTGCCAAATTGCATTATCTCTTATAGTTTCCGAGATATGGACTATCGATAATTTACACCTTAGGCTCTGCTTCTAACTTGGGCCCAAATTGTAAAATGGTTTTATCTATTGGCGATTTCGTTCCAATTCACATTCCAAGTAATATTCGGCATGCTAATTACATTGCCGGTTGCCAAATTGAATTATCTCTTATAGTTTTCGAGATATGGACTATCGATAATTTACACCTTAGGCTCTGCTTCTAACTTGGGCCCAAATTGTAAAATGGTCTTACCTATTGGCGATTTCGTTCCAATTCACATTCCTAGTAATATTCGGCATGCTAATTACATTGCCGGTTGCCAAATTGCATTATCTCTTATAGTTTCCGAGATATGGACTATCGATAATTTACACCTTAGGCTCTGCTTCTAACTTGGGCCCAAATTGTAAAATGGTCTTATCTATTGGCGATTTCGTTCCAATTCACATTCCAAGTAATATTCGGCATGCTAATTACATTGCCGGTTGCCAAATTGCATTATCTCTTATAGTTTCCGAGATATGGACTATCGATAATTTACACCTTAGGCTCTGCTTCTAACTTGGGCCCAAATTGTAAAATGGTCTTATCTATTGGCGATTTCGTCCCAATTCACATTCCAAGTGATATTCGGCATGCTAATTACATTGCCGGTTTCGAAATTGCATTATCTCTTATAGTTTCCGAGATATGGACTATCAATAATTTACACCTTAGGCTCTGCTTCTAACTTGGGCCCAAATTGTAAAATGGTCTTATCTATTGGCGATTTCGTTCCAATTCACATTCCAAGTAATGTTCGGCATGCTAATTACATTGCCGGTTGCCAAATTGCATTATCTCTTATAGTTTCCGAGATATGGACTATCGATAATTTACACCTTAGGCTCTGCTTCTAACTTGGGCCCAAATTGTAAAATGGTCTTATCTATTGGCGATTTCGTTGCAATTCACATTCCAAGTAATATTCGGCATGCTAATTACATTGCCGGTTGCCAAATTGCATTATCTCTTATAGTTTCCGAGATATGGACTATCGATAATTTACACCTTAGGCTCTGCTTCTAACTTGGGCCCAAATTGTAAAATGGTCTTATCTATTGGCGATTTCGTTCCAATACACATTCCAAGTAATATTCGGCATGCTAATTACATTGCCGGTTGCCAAATTGCATTATCTCTTATAGTTTCCGAGATATGGACTATCGATAATTTACACCTTAGGCTCTGCTTCTAACTTGGGCCCAAATTGTAAAATGGTCTTATCTATTGGCGATTTCGTTCCAATTCACATTCCAAGTAATATTCGGCATGCTAATTACATTGCCGGTTGCCAAATTGCATTATCTCTTATAGTTTCCGAGATATGGACTATCGATAATTTACACCTTAGGCTCTGCTTCTAACTTGGGCCCAAATTGTAAAATGGTCTTACCTATTGGCGATTTCGTTCCAATTCACATTTCAAGTAATATTCGGCATGCTAATTACATTGCCGGTTGCGAAATTGCATTATCTCTTATAGTTTCCGAGATATGGACTATCAATAATTTACACCTTAGGCTCTGCTTCTAACTTGGGCCCAAATTGTAAAATGGTCTTATCTATTGGCGATTTCGTTCCAATTCACATTCCAAGTAATATTCGGCATGCTAATTACATTGCCGGTTGCCAAATTGCATTATCTCTTATAGTTTCCGAGATATGGACTATCGATAATTTACACCTTAGGCTCTGCTTCTAACTTGGGCCCAATTTGTAAAATGGTCTTATCTATTGGCGATTTCGTCCCAATTCACATTCCAAGTGATATTCGGCATGCTAATTACATTGCCGGTTGCGAAATTGCATTATCTCTTATAGTTTCCGAGATATGGACTATCAATAATTTACACCTTAGGCTCTGCTTCTAACTTGGGCCCAAATTGTAAAATGGTCTTATCTATTGGCGATTTCGTTCCAATTCACATTCCAAGTAATATTCGGCATGCTAATTATATTGCCGGTTGCCAAATTGCATTATCTCTTATAGTTTCCGAGATATGGACTATCGATAATTTACACCTTAGGCTCTGCTTCTAACTTGGGCCCAAATTGTAAAATGGTCTTATCTATTGGCGATTTCGTTCCAATTCACATTCCAAGTAATATTCGGCATGCTAATTACATTGCCGGTTGCCAAATTGCATTATCTCTTATAGTTTCCGAGATATGGACTATCGATAATTTACACCTTAGGCTCTGCTTCTAACTTGGGCCCAAATTGTAAAATGGTCTTATCTATTGGCGATTTCGTTCCAATTCACATTCCAAGTTATATTCGGCATGCTAATTACATTGCCGGTTGCCAAATTGCATTATCTCTTATAGTTTCCGAGATATGGACTATCGATAATTTACACCTTAGGCTCTGCTTCTAACTTGGGCCCAAATTGTAAAATGGTCTTATCTATTGGCGATTTCGTTCCAATTCACATTCCAAGTAATATTCGGCATGCTAATTACATTGCCGGTTGCCAAATTGCATTATCTCTTATAGTTTCCGAGATATGGACTATCGATAATTTACACCTTAGGCTCTGCTTCTAACTTGGGCCCAAATTGTAAAATGGTCTTATCTATTGGCGATTTCGTTCCAATTCACATTCCAAGTTATATTCGGCATGCTAATTACATTGCCGGTTGCCAAATTGCATTAACTCTTATAGTTTCCGAGATATGGACTATCGATAATTTACACCTTAGGCTCTGCTTCTAACTTGGGCCCAAATTGTAAAATGGTCTTATCTATTGGCGATTTCGTTCCAATTCACATTCCAAGTAATATTCGGCATGCTAATTACATTGCCGGTTGCCAAATTGCATTATCTCTTATAGTTTCCGAGATATGGACTATCGATAATTTACACCTTAGGCTGTGCTTCTAACTTGGGCCCAAATTGTAAAATGGTCTTATCTATTGGCGATTTCGTTCCAATTCACATTCCAAGTAATATTCGGCATGCCAATTACATTGCCGGTTGCCAAATTGCATTATCTCTTATAGTTTCCGAGATATGGACTATCGATAATTTACACCTTAGGCTCTGCTTCTAACTTGGGCCCAAATTGTAAAATGGTCTTATCTATTGGCGATTTCGTTCCAATTCACACTCCAAGTAATATTCGGCATGCTAATTACATTGCCGGTTGCGAAATTGTATTACCTCTTATAGTTTCCGAGATATGGACTATCAATAATTTACACCTTAGGCTCTGCTTCTAACTTGGGCCCAAATTGTAAAATGGTCTTATCTATTGGCGATTTCGTACCAATTCACATTCCAAGTAATATTCGGCATGCTAATTACATTGCCGGTTGCCAAATTGCATTATCTCTTATAGTTTCCGAGATATGGACTATCGATAATTTACACCTTAGGCTCTGCTTCTAACTTGGGCCCAAATTGTAAAATGGTCTTATCTATTGGCGATTTCGTTCCAATTCACATTCCAAGTATTATTCGGCATGCTAATTACATTGCCGGTTGCCAAATTGCATTATCTCTTATAGTTTCCGAGATATGGACTATCGATAATTTACACCTTAGGCTCTGCTTCTAACTTGGGCCCAAATTGTAAAATGGTCTTACCTATTGGCGATTTCGTTCCAATTCACATTCCAAGTAATATTCGGCATGCTAATTACATTGCCGGTTGCGAAATTGCATTATCTCTTATAGTTTCCGAGATATGGACTATCAATAATTTACACCTTAGGCTCTGCTTCTAACTTGGGCCCAAATTGTAAAATGGTCTTATCTATTGGCGATTTCGTTCCAATTCACATTCCAAGTAATATTCGGCATGCTAATTACATTGCCGGTTGCCAAATTGCATTATCTCTTATAGTTTCCGAGATATGGACTATCGATAATTTACACCTTAGGCTCTGCTCCTAACTTGGGCCCAAATTGTAAAATGGTCTTATCTATTAGCGATTTCGTTCCAATTCACATTCCAAGTAATATTCGGCATGCTAATTACATTGCCGGTTGCCAAATTGAATTATCTCTTATAGTTTCCGAGATATGGACTATCGATAATTTACACCTTAGGCTCTGCTTCTAACTTGGGCCCAAATTGTAAAATGGTCTTACCTATTGGCGATTTCGTTCCAATTCACATTCCAAGTAATATTCGGCATGCTAATTAGATTGCCGGTTGCCAAATTGCATTATCTCTTATAGTTTCCGAGATATGGACTATCGATAATTTACACCTCAGGCTCTGCTTCTAACTTGGGCCCAAATTGTAAAATGGTCTTATCTATTGGCGATTTAGTTCCAATTCACATTCCAAGTAATATTCGGCATGCTAATTACATTGCCGGTTGCCAAATTGCATTATCTCTTATAGTTTCCGAGATATGGACTATCGATAATTTACACCTTAGGCTCTGCTTATAACTTGGGCCCAAATTGTAAAATGGTCTTATCTATTGGCGATTTCGTTCCAATTCACATTCCAAGTAATATTCGGCATGCTAATTACATTGCCGGTTGCCAAATTGCATTATCTCTTATAGTTTCCGAGATATGGACTATCAATAATTTACACCTTAGGCTCTGCTTCTAACTTGGGCCCAAATTGTAAAATGGTCTTATCTATTGGCGATTTCGTTCCAATTCACATTCCAAGTAATATTCGGCATGCTAATTACATTGCCGGTTGCCAAATTGCATTATCTCTTATAGTTTCCGAGATATGGACTATCGATAATTTACACCTTAGGCTCCGCTTCTAACTTGGGTCCAATTTGTAAAATGGTCTTATCTATTGGCGATTTCGTCCCAATTCACATTCCAAGTGATATTCGGCATGCTAATTACATTGCCGGTTGCGATAATGCATTATCTCTTATAGTTTCCGAGATATGGACTATCAATAATTTACACCTTAGGCTCTGCTTCTAACTTGGGCCCAAATTGTAAAATGGTCTTATCTATTGGCGATTTCGTTCCAATTCACATTCCAAGTAATATTCGGCATGCTAATTACATTGCCGGTTGCCAAATTGCATTATCTCTTATAGTTTCCGAGATATGGACTATCGATAATTTACACCTTAGGCTCTGCTTCTAACTTGGGCCCAAATTGTAAAATGGTCTTATCTATTGGCGATTTCGTTCCAATTCACATTCCAAGTTATATTCGGCATGCTAATTACATTGCCGGTTGCCAAATTGCATTATCTCTTATAGTTTCCGAGATATGGACTATCGATAATTTACACCTTAGGCTCTGCTTCTAACTTGGGCCCAAATTGTAAAATGGTCTTATCTATTGGCGATTTCGTTCCAATTCACATTCCAAGTAATATTCGGCATGCTAATTACATTGCCGGTTGCCAAATTGCATTATCTCTTATAGTTTCCGAGATATGGACTATCGATAATTTACACCTTAGGCTCTGCTTCTAACTTGGGCCCAAATTGTAAAATGGTCTTATCTATTGGCGATTTCGTTCCAATTCACATTCCAAGTTATATTCGGCATGCTAATTACATTGCCGGTTGCCAAATTGCATTAACTCTTATAGTTTCCGAGATATGGACTATCGATAATTTACACCTTAGGCTCTGCTTCTAACTTGGGCCCAAATTGTAAAATGGTCTTATCTATTGGCGATTTCGTTCCAATTCACATTCCAAGTAATATTCGGCATGCTAATTACATTGCCGGTTGCCAAATTGCATTATCTCTTATAGTTTCCGAGATATGGACTATCGATAATTTACACCTTAGGCTGTGCTTCTAACTTGGGCCCAAATTGTAAAATGGTCTTATCTATTGGCGATTTCGTTCCAATTCACATTCCAAGTAATATTCGGCATGCCAATTACATTGCCGGTTGCCAAATTGCATTATCTCTTATAGTTTCCGAGATATGGACTATCGATAATTTACACCTTAGGCTCTGCTTCTAACTTGGGCCCAAATTGTAAAATGGTCTTATCTATTGGCGATTTCGTTCCAATTCACACTCCAAGTAATATTCGGCATGCTAATTACATTGCCGGTTGCGAAATTGTATTACCTCTTATAGTTTCCGAGATATGGACTATCAATAATTTACACCTTAGGCTCTGCTTCTAACTTGGGCCCAAATTGTAAAATGGTCTTATCTATTGGCGATTTCGTACCAATTCACATTCCAAGTAATATTCGGCATGCTAATTACATTGCCGGTTGCCAAATTGCATTATCTCTTATAGTTTCCGAGATATGGACTATCGATAATTTACACCTTAGGCTCTGCTTCTAACTTGGGCCCAAATTGTAAAATGGTCTTATCTATTGGCGATTTCGTTCCAATTCACAATCCAAGTATTATTCGGCATGCTAATTACATTGCCGGTTGCCAAATTGCATTATCTCTTATAGTTTCCGAGATATGGACTATCGATAATTTACACCTTAGGCTCTGCTTCTAACTTGGGCCCAAATTGTAAAATGGTCTTACCTATTGGCGATTTCGTTCCAATTCACATTCCAAGTAATATTCGGCATGCTAATTACATTGCCGGTTGCGAAATTGCATTATCTCTTATAGTTTCCGAGATATGGACTATCAATAATTTACACCTTAGGCTCTGCTTCTAACTTGGGCCCAAATTGTAAAATGGTCTTATCTATTGGCGATTTCGTTCCAATTCACATTCCAAGTAATATTCGGCATGCTAATTACATTGCCGGTTGCCAAATTGCATTATCTCTTATAGTTTCCGAGATATGGACTATCGATAATTTACACCTTAGGCTCTGCTCCTAACTTGGGCCCAAATTGTAAAATGGTCTTATCTATTAGCGATTTCGTTCCAATTCACATTCCAAGTAATATTCGGCATGCTAATTACATTGCCGGTTGCCAAATTGAATTATCTCTTATAGTTTCCGAGATATGGACTATCGATAATTTACACCTTAGGCTCTGCTTCTAACTTGGGCCCAAATTGTAAAATGGTCTTACCTATTGGCGATTTCGTTCCAATTCACATTCCAAGTAATATTCGGCATGCTAATTAGATTGCCGGTTGCCAAATTGCATTATCTCTTATAGTTTCCGAGATATGGACTATCGATAATTTACACCTCAGGCTCTGCTTCTAACTTGGGCCCAAATTGTAAAATGGTCTTATCTATTGGCGATTTAGTTCCAATTCACATTCCAAGTAATATTCGGCATGCTAATTACATTGCCGGTTGCCAAATTGCATTATCTCTTATAGTTTCCGAGATATGGACTATCGATAATTTACACCTTAGGCTCTGCTTCTAACTTGGGCCCAAATTGTAAAATGGTCTTATCTATTGGCGATTTCGTTCCAATTCACATTCCAAGTAATATTCGGCATGCTAATTACATTGCCGGTTGCCAAATTGCATTATCTCTTATAGTTTCCGAGATATGGACTATCGATAATTTACACCTTAGGCTCTGCGTCTAACTTGGGCCCAAATTGTAAAATGGTCTTATCTATTGGCGATTTCGTTCCAATTCACATTTCAAGTAATATTCGGCATGCTAATTACATTGCCGGTTGCCAAATTGCATTATCTCTTATAGTTTCCGAGATATGGACTATCGATAATTTACACCTTTGGCTCTGCTTCTAACTTGGGCCCAAATTGTAAAATGGCCTTATCTATTGGCGATTTCGTTCCAATTCACACTACAAGTAATATTCGGCATGCTAATTACATTGCCGGTTGCGAAATTGCATTATCTCTTATAGTTTCCGAGATATGGACTATCGATAATTTACACCTTAGGCTCTGCTTCTAAATTGGGCCCAAATTGTAAAATGGTCTTATCTATTGGCGATTTCGTTCCAATTCACATTCCAAGTAATATTCGGCATGCTAATTACATTGCCGGTTGCCAAATTGCATTATCTCTTATAGTTTCCGAGATATGGACTATCGATAATTTACACCTTAGGCTCTGCTTCTAACTTGGGCCCAAATTGTAAAATGGTCTTATCTATTGGTCATTTCGTTCCAATTCACATTCCAAGTAATATTCGGCATGCTAATTACATTGCCGGTTGCCAAATTGCATTATCTCTTATTGTTTCCGAGATATGGACTATCGATAATTTACACCTTAGGCTCTGCTTCTAACTTGGGCCCAAATTGTAAAATGGTCTTATCTATTGGCGATTTCGTTCCAATTCACATTCCAAGTAATATTCGGCATGCTAATTACATTGCCGGTTGCCAAATTGCATTATCTCTTATAGTTTCCGAGATATGGACTATCGATAATTTACACCTTAGGCTCTGCTTCTAACTTGTGCCCAAATTGTAAAATGGTCTTATCTATTGGCGATTTCGTCCCAATTCACATTCCAAGTGATATTCGGTATGCTAATTACATTGCCGGTTGCGAAATTGCATTATCTCTTATAGTTTCCGAGATATGGACTATCAATAATTTACACCTTAGGCTCTGCTTCTAACTTGGGCCCAAATTGTAAAATGGTCTTATCTATTGGCGATTTCGTTCCAATTCACATTCCAAGTAATATTCGGCATGCTAATTACATTGCCGGTTGCCAAATTGCATTATCTCTTATAGTTTCCGAGATATGGACTATCGATAATTTACACCATAGGCTCTGCTTCTAACTTGGGCCCAAATTGTAAAATGGTCTTATCTATTGGCGATTTCGTTCCAATTTACATTCCAAGTAATATTCGGCATGCTAATTACATTGCCGGTTGCCAAATTGCATTATCTCTTATAGTTTCCGAGATATGGACTATCGATAATTTACACCTTAGGCTCTGCTTCTAACTTGCTCCCAAATTGTAAAATGGTCTTATCTATTGGCGATTTCGTTCCAATTCACATTCCAAGTAATATTCGGCATGCTAATTACATTGCCGGTTGCCAAATTGCATTATCTCTTATAGTTTCCGAGATATGGACTATCGATAATTTACACCTTAGGCTCTGCTTCTAACTTGGGCCCAAATTGTAAAATGGTTTTATCTATTGGCGATTTCGTTCCAATTCACATTCCAAGTAATATTCGGCATGCTAATTACATTGCCGGTTGCCAAATTGAATTATCTCTTATAGTTTTCGAGATATGGACTATCGATAATTTACACCTTAGGCTCTGCTTCTAACTTGGGCCCAAATTGTAAAATGGTCTTACCTATTGGCGATTTCGTTCCAATTCACATTCCAATTAATATTCGGCATGCTAATTACATTGCCGGTTGCCAAATTGCATTATCTCTTATAGTTTCCGAGATATGGACTATCGATAATTTACACCTTAGGCTCTGCTTCTAACTTGGGCCCAAATTGTAAAATGGTCTTATCTATTGGCGATTTCGTTCCAATTCACATTCCAAGTAATATTCGGCATGCTAATTACATTGCCGGTTGCCAAATTGCATTATCTCTTATAGTTTCCGAGATATGGACTATCGATAATTTACACCTTAGGCTCTGCTTCTAACTTGGGCCCAAATTGTAAAATGGTCTTATCTATTGGCGATTTCGTCCCAATTCACATTCCAAGTGATATTCGGCATGCTAATTACATTGCCGGTTTCGAAATTGCATTATCTCTTATAGTTTCCGAGATATGGACTATCAATAATTTACACCTTAGGCTCTGCTTCTAACTTGGGCCCAAATTGTAAAATGGTCTTATCTATTGGCGATTTCGTTCCAATTCACATTCCAAGTAATGTTCGGCATGCTAATTACATTGCCGGTTGCCAAATTGCATTATCTCTTATAGTTTCCGAGATATGGACTATCGATAATTTACACCTTAGGCTCTGCTTCTAACTTGGGCCCAAATTGTAAAATGGTCTTATCTATTGGCGATTTCGTTGCAATTCACATTCCAAGTAATATTCGGCATGCTAATTACATTGCCGGTTGCCAAATTGCATTATCTCTTATAGTTTCCGAGATATGGACTATCGATAATTTACACCTTAGGCTCTGCTTCTAACTTGGGCCCAAATTGTAAAATGGTCTTATCTATTGGCGATTTCGTTCCAATTCACATTCCAAGTAATATTCGGCATGCTAATTACATTGCCGGTTGCCAAATTGCATTATCTCTTATAGTTTCCGAGATATGGACTATCGATAATTTATACCTTAGGCTCTGCTTCTAACTTGGGCCCAAATTGTAAAATGGTCTTATCTATTGGCGATTTCGTTCCAATTCACATTCCAAGTAATATTCGGCATGCTAATTACATTGCCGGTTGCCAAATTGCATTATCTCTTATAGTTTCCGAGATATGGACTATCGATAATTTACACCTTAGGCTCTGCTTCTAACTTGGGCCCAAATTGTAAAATGGTCTTACCTATTGGCGATTTCGTTCCAATTCACATTTCAAGTAATATTCGGCATGCTAATTACATTGCCGGTTGCGAAATTGCATTATCTCTTATAGTTTCCGAGATATGGACTATCAATAATTTACACCTTAGGCTCTGCTTCTAACTTGGGCCCAAATTGTAAAATGGTCTTATCTATTGGCGATTTCGTTCCAATTCACATTCCAAGTAATATTCGGCATGCTAATTACATTGCCGGTTGCCAAATTGCATTATCTCTTATAGTTTCCGAGATATGGACTATCGATAATTTACACCTTAGGCTCTGCTTCTAACTTGGGCCCAATTTGTAAAATGGTCTTATCTATTGGCGATTTCGTCCCAATTCACATTCCAAGTGATATTCGGCATGCTAATTACATTGCCGGTTGCGAAATTGCATTATCTCTTATAGTTTCCGAGATATGGACTATCAATAATTTACACCTTAGGCTCTGCTTATAACTTGGGCCCAAATTGTAAAATGGTCTTATCTATTGGCGATTTCGTTCCAATTCACATTCCAAGTAATATTCGGCATGCTAATTATATTGCCGGTTGCCAAATTGCATTATCTCTTATAGTTTCCGAGATATGGACTATCGATAATTTACACCTTAGGCTCTGCTTCTAACTTGGGCCCAAATTGTAAAATGGTCTTATCTATTGGCGATTTCGTTCCAATTCACATTCCAAGTAATATTCGGCATGCTAATTACATTGCCGGTTGCCAAATTGCATTATCTCTTATAGTTTCCGAGATATGGACTATCGATAATTTACACCTTAGGCTCTGCTTCTAACTTGGGCCCAAATTGTAAAATGGTCTTATCTATTGGCGATTTCGTTCCAATTCACATTCCAAGTTATATTCGGCATGCTAATTACATTGCCGGTTGCCAAATTGCATTATCTCTTATAGTTTCCGAGATATGGACTATCGATAATTTACACCTTAGGCTCTGCTTCTAACTTGGGCCCAAATTGTAAAATGGTCTTATCTATTGGCGATTTCGTTCCAATTCACATTCCAAGTAATATTCGGCATGCTAATTACATTGCCGGTTGCCAAATTGCATTATCTCTTATAGTTTCCGAGATATGGATTATCGATAATTTACACCTTAGGCTCTGCTTCTAACTTGGGCCCAAATTGTAAAATGGTCTTATCTATTGGCGATTTCGTTCCAATTCACATTCCAAGTTATATTCGGCATGCTAATTACATTGCCGGTTGCCAAATTGCATTAACTCTTATAGTTTCCGAGATATGGACTATCGATAATTTACACCTTAGGCTCTGCTTCTTACTTGGGCCCAAATTGTAAAATGGTCTTATCTATTGGCGATTTCGTTCCAATTCACATTCCAAGTAATATTCGGCATGCTAATTACATTGCCGGTTGCCAAATTGCATTATCTCTTATAGTTTCCGAGATATGGACTATCGATAATTTACACCTTAGGCTGTGCTTCTAACTTGGGCCCAAATTGTAAAATGGTCTTATCTATTGGCGATTTCGTTCCAATTCACATTCCAAGTAATATTCGGCATGCCAATTACATTGCCGGTTGCCAAATTGCATTATCTCTTATAGTTTCCGAGATATGGACTATCGATAATTTACACCTTAGGCTCTGCTTCTAACTTGGGCCCAAATTGTAAAATGGTCTTATCTATTGGCGATTTCGTTCCAATTCACACTCCAAGTAATATTCGGCATGCTAATTACATTGCCGGTTGCGAAATTGTATTACCTCTTATAGTTTCCGAGATATGGACTATCAATAATTTACACCTTAGGCTCTGCTTCTAACTTGGGCCCAAATTGTAAAATGGTCTTATCTATTGGCGATTTCGTACCAATTCACATTCCAAGTAATATTCGGCATGCTAATTACATTGCCGGTTGCCAAATTGCATTATCTCTTATAGTTTCCGAGATATGGACTATCGATAATTTACACCTTAGGCTCTGCTTCTAACTTGGGCCCAAATTGTAAAATGGTCTTATCTATTGGCGATTTCGTCCCAATTCACATTCCAAGTGATATTCGGCATGCTAATTACATTGCCGGTTTCGAAATTGCATTATCTCTTATAGTTTCCGAGATATGGACTATCAATAATTTACACTTTAGGCTCTGCTTCTAACTTGGGCCCAAATTGTAAAATGGTCTTATCTATTGGCGATTTCGTTCCAATTCACATTCCAAGTAATATTCGGCATGCTAATTACATTGCCGGTTGCCAAATTGCATTATCTCTTATAGTTTCCGAGATATGGACTATCGATAATTTACACCTTAGGCTCTGCTTCTAACTTGGGCCCAAATTGTAAAATGGTCTTATCTATTGGCGATTTCGTTGCAATTCACATTCCAAGTAATATTCGGCATGCTAATTACATTGCCGGTTGCCAAATTGCATTATCTCTTATAGTTTCCGAGATATGGACCATCGATAATTTACACCTTAGGCTCTGCTTCTAACTTGGGCCCAAATTGTAAAATGGTCTTATCTATTGGCGATTTCGTTCCAATTCACATTCCAAGTAATATTCGGCATGCTAATTACATTGCCGGTTGCCAAATTGCATTATCTCTTATAGTTTCCGAGATATGGACTATCGATAATTTACACCTTAATCTCTGCTTCTAACTTGGGCCCAAATTGTAAAATGGTCTTATCTATTGGCGATTTCGTTCCAATTCACATTCCAAGTAATATTCGGCATGCTAATTACATTGCCGGTTGCCAAATTGCATTATCTCTTATAGTTTCCGAGATATGGACTATCGATAATTTACACCTTAGGCTCTGCTTCTAACTTGGGCCCAAATTGTAAAATGGTCTTATCTATTGGCGATTTCGTTGCAATTCACATTCCAAGTAATATTCGGCATGCTAATTACATTGCCGGTTGCCAAATTGCATTATCTCTTATAGTTTCCGAGATATGGACTATCGATAATTTACACCTTAGGCTCTGCTTCTAACTTGGGCCCAAATTGTAAAATGGTCTTATCTATTGGCGATTTCGTTCCAATTCACACTCCAAGTAATATTCGGCATGCTAATTACATTGCCGGTTGCCAAATTGCATTATCTCTTATAGTTTCCGAGATATGGACTATCGATAATTTACACCTTAGGCTCTGCTTCTAACTTGGGCCCAAATTGTAAAATGGTCTTACCTATTGGCGATTTCGTTCCAATTCACACTCCAAGTAATATTCGGCATGCTAATTACATTGCCGGTTGCGAAATTGCATTATCTCTTATAGTTTCCGAGATATGGACTATCAATAATTTACACCTTAGGCTCTGCTTCTAACTTGGGCCCAAATTGTAAAATGGTCTTATCTATTGGCGATTTCGTTCCAATTCACATTCCAAGTAATATTCGGCATGCTAATTACATTGCCGGTTGCCAAATTGCATTATCTCTTATAGTTTCCGAGATATGGACTATCGATAATTTACACCTTAGGCTCTGCTTCTAACTTGGGCCCAAATTGTAAAATGGTCTTATCTATTGGCGATTTCGTTCCAATTCACATTCCAAGTAATATTCGGCATGCTAATTACAATGCCGGTTGCCAAATTGCATTATCTCTTATAGTTTCCGAGATATGGACTATCGATAATTTACACCTTAGGCTCTGCTTCTAACTTGGGCCCAAATTGTAAAATGGTCTTATCTATTGGCGATTTCGTCCCAATTCACATTCCAAGTGATATTCGGCATGCTAATTACATTGCCGGTTGCGAAATTGCATTATCTCTTATAGTTTCCGAGATATGGACTATCGATAATTTACACCTTAGGCTCTGCTTCTATCTTGGGCCCAAATTGTAAAATGGTCTTATCTATTGGCGATTTCGTTCCAATTCACACTCCAAGTAATATTCGGCATGCTAATTACATTGCCGGTTGCCAAATTGCATTATCTCTTATAGTTTCCGAGATATGGACTATCGATAATTTACACCCTAGGCTCTGCTTCTAACTTGGGCCCAAATTGTAAAATGGTCTTATCTATTGGCGATTTCGTTCCAATTCACATTCCAAGTAATATTCGGCATGCTAATTACATTGCCGGTTGCCAAATTGCATTATCTCTTATAGTTTCCGAGATATGGACTATCGATAATTTACACCTTAGGCTCTGCTTCTAACTTGGGCCCAAATTGTAAAATGGTCTTATCTATTGGCGATTTCGTTCCAATTCACACTCCAAGTAATATTCGGCATGCTAATTACATTGCCGGTTGCGAAATTGTATTATCTCTTATAGTTTCCGAGATATGGACTATCAATAATTTACACCTTAGGCTCTGCTTCTAACTTGGGCCCAAATTGTAAAATGGTCTTATCTATTGGCGATTTCGTTCCAATTCACATTCCAAGTAATATTCGGCATGCTAATTACATTGCCGGTTGCCAAATTGCATTATCTCTTATAGTTTCCGAGATATGGACTATCGATAATTTACACCTTAGGCTGTGCTTCTAACTTGGGCCCAAATTGTAAAATGGTCTTATCTATTGGCGATTTCGTTCCAATTCACATTCCAAGTAATATTCGGCATGCCAATTACATTGCCGGTTGCCAAATTGCATTATCTCTTATAGTTTCCGAGATATGGACTATCGATAATTTACACCTTAGGCTCTGCTTCTAACTTGGGCCCAAATTGTAAAATGGTCTTATCTATTGGCGATTTCGTTCCAATTCACACTCCAAGTAATATTCGGCATGCTAATTACATTGCCGGTTGCGAAATTGTATTACCTCTTATAGTTTCCGAGATATGGACTATCAATAATTTACACCTTAGGCTCTGCTTCTAACTTGGGCCCAAATTGTAAAATGGTCTTATCTATTGGCGATTTCGTACCAATTCACATTCCAAGTAATATTCGGCATGCTAATTACATTGCCGGTTGCCAAATTGCATTATCTCTTATAGTTTCCGAGATATGGACTATCGATAATTTACACCTTAGGCTCTGCTTCTAACTTGGGCCCAAATTGTAAAATGGTCTTATCTATTGGCGATTTCGTTCCAATTCACATTCCAAGTATTATTCGGCATGCTAATTACATTGCCGGTTGCCAAATTGCATTATCTCTTATAGTTTCCGAGATATGGACTATCGATAATTTACACCTTAGGCTCTGCTTCTAACTTGGTCCCAAATTGTAAAATGGTCTTATCTATTGGCGATTTCGTTCCAATTCACATTCCAAGTAATATTCGGCATGCTAATTACATTGCCGGTTGCCAAATTGCATTATCTCTTATAGTTTCCGAGATATGGACTATCGATAATTTACACCTTAGGCTCTGCTTCTAACTTGGGCCCAAATTGTAAAATGGTCTTATCTATTGGCGATTTCGTCCCAATTCACATTCCAAGTGATATTCGGCATGCTAATTACATTGCCGGTTTCGAAATTGCATTATCTCTTATAGTTTCCGAGATATGGACTATCAATAATTTACACTTTAGGCTCTGCTTCTAACTTGGGCCCAAATTGTAAAATGGTCTTATCTATTGGCGATTTCGTTCCAATTCACATTCCAAGTAATATTCGGCATGCTAATTACATTGCCGGTTGCCAAATTGCATTATCTCTTATAGTTTCCGAGATATGGACTATCGATAATTTACACCTTAGGCTCTGCTTCTAACTTGGGCCCAAATTGTAAAATGGTCTTATCTATTGGCGATTTCGTTGCAATTCACATTCCAAGTAATATTCGGCATGCTAATTACATTGCCGGTTGCCAAATTGCATTATCTCTTATAGTTTCCGAGATATGGACTATCGATAATTTACACCTTAGGCTCTGCTTCTAACTTGGGCCCAAATTGTAAAATGGTCTTATCTATTGGCGATTTCGTTCCAATTCACATTCCAAGTAATATTCGGCATGCTAATTACATTGCCGGTTGCCAAATTGCATTATCTCTTATAGTTTCCGAGATATGGACTATCGATAATTTACACCTTAATCTCTGCT
The DNA here is from genome assembly GCF_030347505.1 of Rhynchophorus ferrugineus. Taxonomy (NCBI): domain Eukaryota; kingdom Metazoa; phylum Arthropoda; class Insecta; order Coleoptera; family Curculionidae; genus Rhynchophorus; species Rhynchophorus ferrugineus. The sequence continues at coordinate 24,837 of NW_027472658.1, read as the reverse complement.
TCTAACTTGGGCCCAAATTGTAAAATGGTCTTATCTATTGGCGATTTCGTTCCAATTCACATTCCAAGTAATATTCGGCATGCTAATTACATTGCCGGTTGCCAAATTGCATTATCTCTTATAGTTTCCGAGATATGGACTATCGATAATTTACACCTTAGGCTCTGCTTCTAACTTGGGCCCAAATTGTAAAATGGTCTTATCTATTGGCGATTTCGTTGCAATTCACATTCCAAGTAATATTCGGCATGCTAATTACATTACCGGTTGCCAAATTGCATTATCTCTTATAGTTTCCGAGATATGGACTATCGATAATTTACACCTTAGGCTCTGCTTCTAACTTGGGCCCAAATTGTAAAATGGTCTTATCTATTGGCGATTTCGTTCCAATTCACACTCCAAGTAATATTCGGCATGCTAATTACATTGCCGGTTGCCAAATTGCATTATCTCTTATAGTTTCCGAGATATGGACTATCGATAATTTACACCTTAGGCTCTGCTTCTAACTTGGGCCCAAATTGTAAAATGGTCTTACCTATTGGCGATTTCGTTCCAATTCACACTCCAAGTAATATTCGGCATGCTAATTACATTGCCGGTTGCGAAATTGCATTATCTCTTATAGTTTCCGAGATATGGACTATCAATAATTTACACCTTAGGCTCTGCTTCTAACTTGGGCCCAAATTGTAAAATGGTCTTATCTATTGGCGATTTCGTTCCAATTCACATTCCAAGTAATATTCGGCATGCTAATTACATTGCCGGTTGCCAAATTGCATTATCTCTTATAGTTTCCGAGATATGGACTATCGATAATTTACACCTTAGGCTCTGCTTCTAACTTGGGCCCAAATTGTAAAATGGTCTTATCTATTGGCGATTTCGTTCCAATTCACATTCCAAGTAATATTCGGCATGCTAATTACAATGCCGGTTGCCAAATTGCATTATCTCTTATAGTTTCCGAGATATGGACTATCGATAATTTACACCTTAGGCTCTGCTTCTAACTTGGGCCCAAATTGTAAAATGGTCTTATCTATTGGCGATTTCGTCCCAATTCACATTCCAAGTGATATTCGGCATGCTAATTACATTGCCGGTTGCGAAATTGCATTATCTCTTATAGTTTCCGAGATATGGACTATCGATAATTTACACCTTAGGCTCTGCTTCTATCTTGGGCCCAAATTGTAAAATGGTCTTATCTATTGGCGATTTCGTTCCAATTCACACTCCAAGTAATATTCGGCATGCTAATTACATTGCCGGTTGCCAAATTGCATTATCTCTTATAGTTTCCGAGATATGGACTATCGATAATTTACACCCTAGGCTCTGCTTCTAACTTGGGCCCAAATTGTAAAATGGTCTTATCTATTGGCGATTTCGTTCCAATTCACATTCCAAGTAATATTCGGCATGCTAATTACATTGCCGGTTGCCAAATTGCATTATCTCTTATAGTTTCCGAGATATGGACTATCGATAATTTACACCTTAGGCTCTGCTTCTAACTTGGGCCCAAATTGTAAAATGGTCTTATCTATTGGCGATTTCGTTCCAATTCACACTCCAAGTAATATTCGGCATGCTAATTACATTGCCGGTTGCGAAATTGTATTATCTCTTATAGTTTCCGAGATATGGACTATCAATAATTTACACCTTAGGCTCTGCTTCTAACTTGGGCCCAAATTGTAAAATGGTCTTATCTATTGGCGATTTCGTTCCAATTCACATTCCAAGTAATATTCGGCATGCTAATTACATTGCCGGTTGCCAAATTGCATTATCTCTTATAGTTTCCGAGATATGGACTATCGATAATTTACACCTTAGGCTCTGCTTCTAACTTGGGCCCAAATTGTAAAATGGTCTTATCTATTGGCGATTTCGTTCCAATTCACATTCCAAGTAATATTCGGCATGCTAATTACATTGCCGGTTGCCAAATTGCATTTTCTCTTATAGTTTCCGAGATATGGACTATCGATAATTTACACCTTAGGCTCTGCTTCTAACTTGGGCCCAAATTGTAAAATGGTCTTACCTATTGGCGATTTCGTTCCAATTCACACTCCAAGTAATATTCGGCATGCTAATTACATTGCCGGTTGCGAAATTGCATTATCTCTTATAGTTTCCGAGATATGGACTATCAATAATTTACACCTTAGGCTCTGCTTCTAACTTGGGCCCAAATTGTAAAATGGTCTTATCTATTGGCGATTTCGTTCCAATTTACATTCCAAGTAATATTCGGCATGCTAATTACATTGCCGGTTGCCAAATTGCATTATCTCTTATAGTTTCCGAGATATGGACTATCGATAATTTACACCTTAGGCTCTGCTTCTAACTTGGGCCCAAATTGTAAAATGGTCTTATCTATTGGCGATTTCGTTCCAATTCACATTCCAAGTAATATTCGGCATGCTAATTACATTGCCGGTTGCCAAATTGCTTTATCTCTTATAGTTTCCGAGATATGGACTATCGATAATTTACACCTTAGGCTCTGCTTCTAACTTGGGCCCAAATTGTAAAATGGTCTTATCTATTGGCGATTTCGTCCCAATTCACATTCCAAGTGATATTCGGCATGCTAATTACATTGCCGGTTGCGAAATTGCATTATCTCTTATAGTTTCCGAGATATGGACTATCGATAATTTACACCTTAGGCTCTGCTTCTAACTTGGGCCCAAATTGTAAAATGGTCTTATCTATTGGCGATTTCGTTCCAATTCACACTCCAAGTAATATTCGGCATGCTAATTACATTGCCGGTTGCCAAATTGCATTATCTCTTATAGTTTCCGAGATATGGACTATCGGTAATTTACACCCTAGGCTCTGCTTCTAACTTGGGCCCAAATTGTAAAATGGTCTTATCTATTGGCGATTTCGTTCCAATTCACATTCCAAGTAATATTCGGCATGCTAATTACATTGCCGGTTGCCAAATTGCATTATCTCTTATAGTTTCCGAGATATGGACTATCGATAATTTACACCTTAGGCTCTGCTTCTAACTTGGGCCCAAATTGTAAAATGGTCTTATCTATTGGCGATTTCGTTCCAATTCACACTCCAAGTAATATTCGGCATGCTAATTACATTGCCGGTTGCGAAATTGTATTATCTCTTATAGTTTCCGAGATATGGACTATCAATAATTTACACCTTAGGCTCTGCTTCTAACTTGGGCCCAAATTGTAAAATGGTCTTATCTATTGGCGATTTCGTTCCAATTCACATTCCAAGTAATATTCGGCATGCTAATTACATTGCCGGTTGCCAAATTGCATTATCTCTTATAGTTTCCGAGTTATGGACTATCGATAATTTACACCTTAGGCTCTGCTTCTAACTTGGGCCCAAATTGTAAAATGGTCTTATCTATTGGCGATTTCGTTCCAATTCACATTCCAAGTAATATTCGGCATGCTAATTACATTGCCGGTTGCCAAATTGCATTATCTCTTATAGTTTCCGAGATATGGACTATCGATAATTTACACCTTAGGCTCTGCTTCTAACTTGGGCCCAAATTGTAAAATGGTCTTATCTATTGGCGATTTCGTTCCAATTCACATTCCAAGTAATATTCGGCATGCTAATTACATTGCCGGTTGCCAAATTGCATTATCTCTTATAGTTTCCGAGATATGGACTATCGATAATTTACACCTTAGGCTCTGCTTCTAACTTGGGCCCAAATTGTAAAATGGTCTTATCTATTGGCGATTTCGTTCCAATTCACATTCCAAGTTATATTCGGCATGCTAATTACATTGCCGGTTGCCAAATTGCATTAACTCTTATAGTTTCCGAGATATGGACTATCGATAATTTACACCTTAGGCTCTGCTTCTAACTTGGGCCCAAATTGTAAAATGGTCTTATCTATTGGCGATTTCGTTCCAATTCACATTCCAAGTAATATTCGGCATGCTAATTACATTGCCGGTTGCCAAATTGCATTATCTCTTATAGTTTCCGAGATATGGACTATCGATAATTTACACCTTAGGCTGTGCTTCTAACTTGGGCCCAAATTGTAAAATGGTCTTATCTATTGGCGATTTCGTTCCAATTCACATTCCAAGTAATATTCGGCATGCCAATTACATTGCCGGTTGCCAAATTGCATTATCTCTTATAGTTTCCGAGATATGGACTATCGATAATTTACACCTTAGGCTCTGCTTCTAACTTGGGCCCAAATTGTAAAATGGTCTTATCTATTGGCGATTTCGTTCCAATTCACACTCCAAGTAATATTCGGCATGCTAATTACATTGCCGGTTGCGAAATTGTATTACCTCTTATAGTTTCCGAGATATGGACTATCAATAATTTACACCTTAGGCTCTGCTTCTAACTTGGGCCCAAATTGTAAAATGGTCTTATCTATTGGCGATTTCGTACCAATTCACATTCCAAGTAATATTCGGCATGCTAATTACATTGCCGGTTGCCAAATTGCATTATCTCTTATAGTTTCCGAGATATGGACTATCGATAATTTACACCTTAGGCTCTGCTTCTAACTTGGGCCCAAATTGTAAAATGGTCTTATCTATTGGCGATTTCGTTCCAATTCACATTCCAAGTATTATTCGGCATGCTAATTACATTGCCGGTTGCCAAATTGCATTATCTCTTATAGTTTCCGAGATATGGACTATCGATAATTTACACCTTAGGCTCTGCTTCTAACTTGGGCCCAAATTGTAAAATGGTCTTACCTATTGGCGATTTCGTTCCAATTCACATTCCAAGTAATATTCGGCATGCTAATTACATTGCCGGTTGCGAAATTGCATTATCTCTTATAGTTTCCGAGATATGGACTATCAATAATTTACACCTTAGGCTCTGCTTCTAACTTGGGCCCAAATTGTAAAATGGTCTTATCTATTGGCGATTTCGTTCCAATTCACATTCCAAGTAATATTCGGCATGCTAATTACATTGCCGGTTGCCAAATTGCATTATCTCTTATAGTTTCCGAGATATGGACTATCGATAATTTACACCTTAGGCTCTGCTCCTAACTTGGGCCCAAATTGTAAAATGGTCTTATCTATTAGCGATTTCGTTCCAATTCACATTCCAAGTAATATTCGGCATGCTAATTACATTGCCGGTTGCCAAATTGAATTATCTCTTATAGTTTCCGAGATATGGACTATCGATAATTTACACCTTAGGCTCTGCTTCTAACTTGGGCCCAAATTGTAAAATGGTCTTACCTATTGGCGATTTCGTTCCAATTCACATTCCAAGTAATATTCGGCATGCTAATTAGATTGCCGGTTGCCAAATTGCATTATCTCTTATAGTTTCCGAGATATGGACTATCGATAATTTACACCTCAGGCTCTGCTTCTAACTTGGGCCCAAATTGTAAAATGGTCTTATCTATTGGCGATTTAGTTCCAATTCACATTCCAAGTAATATTCGGCATGCTAATTACATTGCCGGTTGCCAAATTGCATTATCTCTTATAGTTTCCGAGATATGGACTATCGATAATTTACACCTTAGGCTCTGCTTCTAACTTGGGCCCAAATTGTAAAATGGTCTTATCTATTGGCGATTTCGTTCCAATTCACATTCCAAGTAATATTCGGCATGCTAATTACATTGCCGGTTGCCAAATTGCATTATCTCTTATAGTTTCCGAGATATGGACTATCGATAATTTACACCTTAGGCTCTGCTTCTAACTTGGGCCCAAATTGTAAAATGGTCTTATCTATTGGCGATTTCGTTCCAATTCACATTTCAAGTAATATTCGGCATGCTAATTACATTGCCGGTTGCCAAATTGCATTATCTCTTATAGTTTCCGAGATATGGACTATCGATAATTTACACCTTAGGCTCTGCTTCTAACTTGGGCCCAAATTGTAAAATGGCCTTATCTATTGGCGATTTCGTTCCAATTCACACTACAAGTAATATTCGGCATGCTAATTACATTGCCGGTTGCGAAATTGCATTATCTCTTATAGTTTCCGAGATATGGACTATCGATAATTTACACCTTAGGCTCTGCTTCTAACTTGGGCCCAAATTGTAAAATGGTCTTATCTATTGGCGATTTCGTTCCAATTCACATTCCAAGTAATATTCGGCATGCTAATTACATTGCCGGTTGCCAAATTGCATTATCTCTTATAGTTTCCGAGATATGGACTATCGATAATTTACACCTTAGGCTCTGCTTCTAACTTGGGCCCAAATTGTAAAATGGTCTTATCTATTGGTCATTTCGTTCCAATTCACATTCCAAGTAATATTCGGCATGCTAATTACATTGCCGGTTGCCAAATTGCATTATCTCTTATTGTTTCCGAGATATGGACTATCGATAATTTACACCTTAGGCTCTGCTTCTAACTTGGGCCCAAATTGTAAAATGGTCTTATCTATTGGCGATTTCGTTCCAATTCACATTCCAAGTAATATTCGGCATGCTAATTACATTGCCGGTTGCCAAATTGCATTATCTCTTATAGTTTCCGAGATATGGACTATCGATAATTTACACCTTAGGCTCTGCTTCTAACTTGTGCCCAAATTGTAAAATGGTCTTATCTATTGGCGATTTCGTCCCAATTCACATTCCAAGTGATATTCGGTATGCTAATTACATTGCCGGTTGCGAAATTGCATTATCTCTTATAGTTTCCGAGATATGGACTATCAATAATTTACACCTTAGGCTCTGCTTCTAACTTGGGCCCAAATTGTAAAATGGTCTTATCTATTGGCGATTTCGTTCCAATTCACATTCCAAGTAATATTCGGCATGCTAATTACATTGCCGGTTGCCAAATTGCATTATCTCTTATAGTTTCCGAGATATGGACTATCGATAATTTACACCATAGGCTCTGCTTCTAACTTGGGCCCAAATTGTAAAATGGTCTTATCTATTGGCGATTTCGTTCCAATTCACATTCCAAGTAATATTCGGCATGCTAATTACATTGCCGGTTGCCAAATTGCATTATCTCTTATAGTTTCCGAGATATGGACTATCGATAATTTACACCTTAGGCTCTGCTTCTAACTTGCTCCCAAATTGTAAAATGGTCTTATCTATTGGCGATTTCGTTCCAATTCACATTCCAAGTAATATTCGGCATGCTAATTACATTGCCGGTTGCCAAATTGCATTATCTCTTATAGTTTCCGAGATATGGACTATCGATAATTTACACCTTAGGCTCTGCTTCTAACTTGGGCCCAAATTGTAAAATGGTTTTATCTATTGGCGAATTCGTTCCAATTCACATTCCAAGTAATATTCGGCATGCTAATTACATTGCCGGTTGCCAAATTGAATTATCTCTTATAGTTTTCGAGATATGGACTATCGATAATTTACACCTTAGGCTCTGCTTCTAACTTGGGCCCAAATTGTAAAATGGTCTTACCTATTGGCGATTTCGTTCCAATTCACATTCCAATTAATATTCGGCATGCTAATTACATTGCCGGTTGCCAAATTGCATTATCTCTTATAGTTTCCGAGATATGGACTATCGATAATTTACACCTTAGGCTCTGCTTCTAACTTGGGCCCAAATTGTAAAATGGTCTTATCTATTGGCGATTTCGTTCCAATTCACATTCCAAGTAATATTCGGCATGCTAATTACATTGCCGGTTGCCAAATTGCATTATCTCTTATAGTTTCCGAGATATGGACTATCGATAATTTACACCTTAGGCTCTGCTTCTAACTTGGGCCCAAATTGTAAAATGGTCTTATCTATTGGCGATTTCGTCCCAATTCACATCCCAAGTGATATTCGGCATGCTAATTACATTGCCGGTTTCGAAATTGCATTATCTCTTATAGTTTCCGAGATATGGACTATCAATAATTTACACCTTAGGCTCTGCTTCTAACTTGGGCCCAAATTGTAAAATGGTCTTATCTATTGGCGATTTCGTTCCAATTCACATTCCAAGTAATGTTCGGCATGCTAATTACATTGCCGGTTGCCAAATTGCATTATCTCTTATAGTTTCCGAGATATGGACTATCGATAATTTACACCTTAGGCTCTGCTTCTAACTTGGGCCCAAATTGTAAAATGGTCTTATCTATTGGCGATTTCGTTGCAATTCACATTCCAAGTAATATTCGGCATGCTAATTACATTGCCGGTTGCCAAATTGCATTATCTCTTATAGTTTCCGAGATATGGACTATCGATAATTTACACCTTAGGCTCTGCTTCTAACTTGGGCCCAAATTGTAAAATGGTCTTATCTATTGGCGATTTCGTTCCAATTCACATTCCAAGTAATATTCGGCATGCTAATTACATTGCCGGTTGCCAAATTGCATTATCTCTTATAGTTTCCGAGATATGGACTATCGATAATTTACACCTTAGGCTCTGCTTCTAACTTGGGCCCAAATTGTAAAATGGTCTTATCTATTGGCGATTTCGTTCCAATTCACATTCCAAGTAATATTCGGCATGCTAATTACATTGCCGGTTGCCAAATTGCATTATCTCTTATAGTTTCCGAGATATGGACTATCGATAATTTACACCTTAGGCTCTGCTTCTAACTTGGGCCCAAATTGTAAAATGGTCTTACCTATTGGCGATTTCGTTCCAATTCACATTTCAAGTAATATTCGGCATGCTAATTACATTGCCGGTTGCGAAATTGCATTATCTCTTATAGTTTCCGAGATATGGACTATCAATAATTTACACCTTAGGCTCTGCTTCTAACTTGGGCCCAAATTGTAAAATGGTCTTATCTATTGGCGATTTCGTTCCAATTCACATTCCAAGTAATATTCGGCATGCTAATTACATTGCCGGTTGCCAAATTGCATTATCTCTTATAGTTTCCGAGATATGGACTATCGATAATTTACACCTTAGGCTCTGCTTCTAACTTGGGCCCAATTTGTAAAATGGTCTTATCTATTGGCGATTTCGTCCCAATTCACATTCCAAGTGATATTCGGCATGCTAATTACATTGCCGGTTGCGAAATTGCATTATCTCTTATAGTTTCCGAGATATGGACTATCAATAATTTACACCTTAGGCTCTGCTTCTAACTTGGGCCCAAATTGTAAAATGGTCTTATCTATTGGCGATTTCGTTCCAATTCACATTCCAAGTAATATTCGGCATGCTAATTATATTGCCGGTTGCCAAATTGCATTATCTCTTATAGTTTCCGAGATATGGACTATCGATAATTTACACCTTAGGCTCTGCTTCTAACTTGGGCCCAAATTGTAAAATGGTCTTATCTATTGGCGATTTCGTTCCAATTCACATTCCAAGTAATATTCGGCATGCTAATTACATTGCCGGTTGCCAAATTGCATTATCTCTTATAGTTTCCGAGATATGGACTATCGATAATTTACACCTTAGGCTCTGCTTCTAACTTGGGCCCAAATTGTAAAATGGTCTTATCTATTGGCGATTTCGTTCCAATTCACATTCCAAGTTATATTCGGCATGCTAATTACATTGCCGGTTGCGAAATTGCATTATCTCTTATAGTTTCCGAGATATGGACTATCGATAATTTACACCTTAGGCTCTGCTTCTAACTTGGGCCCAAATTGTAAAATGGTCTTATCTATTGGCGATTTCGTTCCAATTCACATTCCAAGTAATATTCGGCATGCTAATTACATTGCCGGTTGCCAAATTGCATTATCTCTTATAGTTTCCGAGATATGGACTATCGATAATTTACACCTTAGGCTCTGCTTCTAACTTGGGCCCAAATTGTAAAATGGTCTTATCTATTGGCGATTTCGTTCCAATTCACATTCCAAGTTATATTCGGCATGCTAATTACATTGCCGGTTGCCAAATTGCATTAACTCTTATAGTTTCCGAGATATGGACTATCGATAATTTACACCTTAGGCTCTGCTTCTAACTTGGGCCCAAATTGTAAAATGGTCTTATCTATTGGCGATTTCGTTCCAATTCACATTCCAAGTAATATTCGGCATGCTAATTACATTGCCGGTTGCCAAATTGCATTATCTCTTATAGTTTCCGAGATATGGACTATCGATAATTTACACCTTAGGCTGTGCTTCTAACTTGGGCCCAAATTGTAAAATGGTCTTATCTATTGGCGATTTCGTTCCAATTCACATTCCAAGTAATATTCGGCATGCCAATTACATTGCCGGTTGCCAAATTGCATTATCTCTTATAGTTTCCGAGATATGGACTATCGATAATTTACACCTTAGGCTCTGCTTCTAACTTGGGCCCAAATTGTAAAATGGTCTTATCTATTGGCGATTTCGTTCCAATTCACACTCCAAGTAATATTCGGCATGCTAATTACATTGCCGGTTGCGAAATTGTATTACCTCTTATAGTTTCCGAGATATGGACTATCAATAATTTACACCTTAGGCTCTGCTTCTAACTTGGGCCCAAATTGTAAAATGGTCTTATCTATTGGCGATTTCGTACCAATTCACATTCCAAGTAATATTCGGCATGCTAATTACATTGCCGGTTGCCAAATTGCATTATCTCTTATAGTTTCCGAGATATGGACTATCGATAATTTACACCTTAGGCTCTGCTTCTAACTTGGGCCCAAATTGTAAAATGGTCTTATCTATTGGCGATTTCGTTCCAATTCACATTCCAAGTATTATTCGGCATGCTAATTACATTGCCGGTTGCCAAATTGCATTATCTCTTATAGTTTCCGAGATATGGACTATCGATAATTTACACCTTAGGCTCTGCTTCTAACTTGGTCCCAAATTGTAAAATGGTCTTATCTATTGGCGATTTCGTTCCAATTCACATTCCAAGTAATATTCGGCATGCTAATTACATTGCCGGTTGCCAAATTGCATTATCTCTTATAGTTTCCGAGATATGGACTATCGATAATTTACACCTTAGGCTCTGCTTCTAACTTGGGCCCAAATTGTAAAATGGTCTTATCTATTGGCGATTTCGTCCCAATTCACATTCCAAGTGATATTCGGCATGCTAATTACATTGCCGGTTTCGAAATTGCATTATCTCTTATAGTTTCCGAGATATGGACTATCGATAATTTACACCTTAGGCTCTGCTTCTAACTTGGGCCCAAATTGTAAAATGGTCTTATCTATTGGCGATTTCGTTCCAATTCACATTCCAAGTATTATTCGGCATGCTAATTACATTGCCGGTTGCCAAATTGCATTATCTCTTATAGTTTCCGAGATATGGACTATCGATAATTTACACCTTAGGCTCTGCTTCTAACTTGGGCCCAAATTGTAAAATGGTCTTACCTATTGGCGATTTCGTTCCAATTCACATTCCAAGTAATATTCGGCATGCTAATTACATTGCCGGTTGCGAAATTGCATTATCTCTTATAGTTTCCGAGATATGGACTATCAATAATTTACACCTTAGGCTCTGCTTCTAACTTGGGCCCAAATTGTAAAATGGTCTTATCTATTGGCGATTTCGTTCCAATTCACATTCCAAGTAATATTCGGCATGCTAATTACATTGCCGGTTGCCAAATTGCATTATCTCTTATAGTTTCCGAGATATGGACTATCGATAATTTACACCTTAGGCTCTGCTCCTAACTTGGGCCCAAATTGTAAAATGGTCTTATCTATTAGCGATTTCGTTCCAATTCACATTCCAAGTAATATTCGGCATGCTAATTACATTGCCGGTTGCCAAATTGAATTATCTCTTATAGTTTCCGAGATATGGACTATCGATAATTTACACCTTAGGCTCTGCTTCTAACTTGGGCCCAAATTGTAAAATTGTCTTACCTATTGGCGATTTCGTTCCAATTCACATTCCAAGTAATATTCGGCATGCTAATTAGATTGCCGGTTGCCAAATTGCATTATCTCTTATAGTTTCCGAGATATGGACTATCGATAATTTACACCTCAGGCTCTGCTTCTAACTTGGGCCCAAATTGTAAAATGGTCTTATCTATTGGCGATTTAGTTCCAATTCACATTCCAAGTAATATTCGGCATGCTAATTACATTGCCGGTTGCCAAATTGCATTATCTCTTATAGTTTCCGAGATATGGACTATCGATAATTTACACCTTAGGCTCTGCTTCTAACTTGGGCCCAAATTGTAAAATGGTCTTATCTATTGGCGATTTCGTTCCAATTCACATTCCAAGTAATATTCGGCATGCTAATTACATTGCCGGTTGCCAAATTGCATTATCTCTTATAGTTTCCGAGATATGGACTATCGATAATTTACACCTTAGGCTCTGCTTCTAACTTGGGCCCAAATTGTAAAATGGTCTTATCTATTGGCGATTTCGTTCCAATTCACATTTCAAGTAATATTCGGCATGCTAATTACATTGATGGTTGCCAAATTGCATTATCTCTTATAGTTTCCGAGATATGGACTATCGATAATTTACACCTTAGGCTCTGCTTCTAACTTGGGCCCAAATTGTAAAATGGTCTTATCTATTGGCGATTTCGTCCCAATTCACATTCCAAGTGATATTCGGCATGCTAATTACATTGCCGGTTGCGAAATTGCATTATCTCTTATAGTTTCCGAGATATGGACTATCGATAATTTACACCTTAGGCTCTGCTTCTAACTTGGGCCCAAATTGTAAAATGGTCTTATCTATTGGCGATTTCGTTCCAATTCACATTCCAAGTATTATTCGGCATGCTAATTACATTGCCGGTTGCCAAATTGCATTATCTCTTATAGTTTCCGAGATATGGACTATCGATAATTTACACCTTAGGCTCTGCTTCTAACTTGGGCCCAAATTGTAAAATGGTCTTACCTATTGGCGATTTCGTTCCAATTCACATTCCAAGTAATATTCGGCATGCTAATTACATTGCCGGTTGCGAAATTGCATTATCTCTTATAGTTTCCGAGATATGGACTATCAATAATTTACACCTTAGGCTCTGCTTCTAACTTGGGCCCAAATTGTAAAATGGTCTTATCTATTGGCGATTTCGTTCCAATTCACATTCCAAGTAATATTCGGCATGCTAATTACATTGCCGGTTGCCAAATTGCATTATCTCTTATAGTTTCCGAGATATGGACTATCGATAATTTACACCTTAGGCTCTGCTCCTAACTTGGGCCCAAATTGTAAAATGGTCTTATCTATTAGCGATTTCGTTCCAATTCACATTCCAAGTAATATTCGGCATGCTAATTACATTGCCGGTTGCCAAATTGAATTATCTCTTATAGTTTCCGAGATATGGACTATCGATAATTTACACCTTAGGCTCTGCTTCTAACTTGGGCCCAAATTGTAAAATTGTCTTACCTATTGGCGATTTCGTTCCAATTCACATTCCAAGTAATATTCGGCATGCTAATTAGATTGCCGGTTGCCAAATTGCATTATCTCTTATAGTTTCCGAGATATGGACTATCGATAATTTACACCTCAGGCTCTGCTTCTAACTTGGGCCCAAATTGTAAAATGGTCTTATCTATTGGCGATTTAGTTCCAATTCACATTCCAAGTAATATTCGGCATGCTAATTACATTGCCGGTTGCCAAATTGCATTATCTCTTATAGTTTCCGAGATATGGACTATCGATAATTTACACCTTAGGCTCTGCTTCTAACTTGGGCCCAAATTGTAAAATGGTCTTATCTATTGGCGATTTCGTTCCAATTCACATTCCAAGTAATATTCGGCATGCTAATTACATTGCCGGTTGCCAAATTGCATTATCTCTTATAGTTTCCGAGATATGGACTATCGATAATTTACACCTTAGGCTCTGCTTCTAACTTGGGCCCAAATTGTAAAATGGTCTTATCTATTGGCGATTTCGTTCCAATTCACATTTCAAGTAATATTCGGCATGCTAATTACATTGATGGTTGCCAAATTGCATTATCTCTTATAGTTTCCGAGATATGGACTATCGATAATTTACACCTTAGGCTCTGCTTCTAACTTGGGCCCAAATTGTAAAATGGTCTTATCTATTGGCGATTTCGTTCCAATTCACATTCCAAGTAATATTCGGCATGCTAATTACATTGCCGGTTGCGAAATTGCATTATCTCTTATAGTTTCCGAGATATGGACTATCGATAATTTACACCTTAGGCTCTGCTTCTAACTTGGGCCCAAATTGTAAAATGGTCTTATCTATTGGCGATTTCGTTCCAATTCACATTCCAAGTAATATTCGGCATGCTAATTACATTGCCGGTTGCCAAATTGCATTATCTCTTATAGTTTCCGAGATATGGACTATCGATAATTTACACCTTAGGCTCTGCTTCTAACTTGGGCCCAAATTGTAAAATGGTCTTATCTATTGGTCATTTCGTTCCAATTCACATTCCAAGTAATATTCGGCATGCTAATTACATTGCCGGTTGCCAAATTGCATTATCTCTTATTGTTTCCGAGATATGGACTATCGATAATTTACACCTTAGGCTCTGCTTCTAACTTGGGCCCAAATTGTAAAATGGTCTTATCTATTGGCGATTTCGTTCCAATTCACATTCCAAGTAATATTCGGCATGCTAATTACATTGCCGGTTGCCAAATTGCATTATCTCTTATAGTTTCCGAGATATGGACTATCGATAATTTACACCTTAGGCTCTGCTTCTAACTTGTGCCCAAATTGTAAAATGGTCTTATCTATTGGCGATTTCGTCCCAATTCACATTCCAAGTGATATTCGGTATGCTAATTACATTGCCGGTTGCGAAATTGCATTATCTCTTATAGTTTCCGAGATATGGACTATCAATAATTTACACCTTAGGCTCTGCTTCTAACTTGGGCCCAAATTGTAAAATGGTCTTATCTATTGGCGATTTCGTTCCAATTCACATTCCAAGTAATATTCGGCATGCTAATTACATTGCCGGTTGCCAAATTGCATTATCTCTTATAGTTTCCGAGATATGGACTATCGATAATTTACACCATAGGCTCTGCTTCTAACTTGGGCCCAAATTGTAAAATGGTCTTATCTATTGGCGATTTCGTTCCAATTCACATTCCAAGTAATATTCGGCATGCTAATTACATTGCCGGTTGCCAAATTGCATTATCTCTTATAGTTTCCGAGATATGGACTATCGATAATTTACACCTTAGGCTCTGCTTCTAACTTGCTCCCAAATTGTAAAATGGTCTTATCTATTGGCGATTTCGTTCCAATTCACATTCCAAGTAATATTCGGCATGCTAATTACATTGCCGGTTGCCAAATTGCATTATCTCTTATAGTTTCCGAGATATGGACTATCGATAATTTACACCTTAGGCTCTGCTTCTAACTTGGGCCCAAATTGTAAAATGGTTTTATCTATTGGCGATTTCGTTCCAATTCACATTCCAAGTAATATTCGGCATGCTAATTACATTGCCGGTTGCCAAATTGAATTATCTCTTATAGTTTTCGAGATATGGACTATCGATAATTTACACCTTAGGCTCTGCTTCTAACTTGGGCCCAAATTGTAAAATGGTCTTACCTATTGGCGATTTCGTTCCAATTCACATTCCAATTAATATTCGGCATGCTAATTACATTGCCGGTTGCCAAATTGCATTATCTCTTATAGTTTCCGAGATATGGACTATCGATAATTTACACCTTAGGCTCTGCTTCTAACTTGGGCCCAAATTGTAAAATGGTCTTATCTATTGGCGATTTCGTTCCAATTCACATTCCAAGTAATATTCGGCATGCTAATTACATTGCCGGTTGCCAAATTGCATTATCTCTTATAGTTTCCGAGATATGGACTATCGATAATTTACACCTTAGGCTCTGCTTCTAACTTGGGCCCAAATTGTAAAATGGTCTTATCTATTGGCGATTTCGTCCCAATTCACATCCCAAGTGATATTCGGCATGCTAATTACATTGCCGGTTTCGAAATTGCATTATCTCTTATAGTTTCCGAGATATGGACTATCAATAATTTACACCTTAGGCTCTGCTTCTAACTTGGGCCCAAATTGTAAAATGGTCTTATCTATTGGCGATTTCGTTCCAATTCACATTCCAAGTAATGTTCGGCATGCTAATTACATTGCCGGTTGCCAAATTGCATTATCTCTTATAGTTTCCGAGATATGGACTATCGATAATTTACACCTTAGGCTCTGCTTCTAACTTGGGCCCAAATTGTAAAATGGTCTTATCTATTGGCGATTTCGTTGCAATTCACATTCCAAGTAATATTCGGCATGCTAATTACATTGCCGGTTGCCAAATTGCATTATCTCTTATAGTTTCCGAGATATGGACTATCGATAATTTACACCTTAGGCTCTGCTTCTAACTTGGGCCCAAATTGTAAAATGGTCTTATCTATTGGCGATTTCGTTCCAATTCACATTCCAAGTAATATTCGGCATGCTAATTACATTGCCGGTTGCCAAATTGCATTATCTCTTATAGTTTCCGAGATATGGACTATCGATAATTTACACCTTAGGCTCTGCTTCTAACTTGGGCCCAAATTGTAAAATGGTCTTATCTATTGGCGATTTCGTTCCAATTCACATTCCAAGTAATATTCGGCATGCTAATTACATTGCCGGTTGCCAAATTGCATTATCTCTTATAGTTTCCGAGATATGGACTATCGATAATTTACACCTTAGGCTCTGCTTCTAACTTGGGCCCAAATTGTAAAATGGTCTTACCTATTGGCGATTTCGTTCCAATTCACATTTCAAGTAATATTCGGCATGCTAATTACATTGCCGGTTGCGAAATTGCATTATCTCTTATAGTTTCCGAGATATGGACTATCAATAATTTACACCTTAGGCTCTGCTTCTAACTTGGGCCCAAATTGTAAAATGGTCTTATCTATTGGCGATTTCGTTCCAATTCACATTCCAAGTAATATTCGGCATGCTAATTACATTGCCGGTTGCCAAATTGCATTATCTCTTATAGTTTCCGAGATATGGACTATCGATAATTTACACCTTAGGCTCTGCTTCTAACTTGGGCCCAATTTGTAAAATGGTCTTATCTATTGGCGATTTCGTCCCAATTCACATTCCAAGTGATATTCGGCATGCTAATTACATTGCCGGTTGCGAAATTGCATTATCTCTTATAGTTTCCGAGATATGGACTATCAATAATTTACACCTTAGGCTCTGCTTCTAACTTGGGCCCAAATTGTAAAATGGTCTTATCTATTGGCGATTTCGTTCCAATTCACATTCCAAGTAATATTCGGCATGCTAATTATATTGCCGGTTGCCAAATTGCATTATCTCTTATAGTTTCCGAGATATGGACTATCGATAATTTACACCTTAGGCTCTGCTTCTAACTTGGGCCCAAATTGTAAAATGGTCTTATCTATTGGCGATTTCGTTCCAATTCACATTCCAAGTAATATTCGTCATGCTAATTACATTGCCGGTTGCCAAATTGCATTATCTCTTATAGTTTCCGAGATATGGACTATCGATAATTTACACCTTAGGCTCTGCTTCTAACTTGGGCCCAAATTGTAAAATGGTCTTATCTATTGGCGATTTCGTTCCAATTCACATTCCAAGTTATATTCGGCATGCTAATTACATTGCCGGTTGCCAAATTGCATTATCTCTTATAGTTTCCGAGATATGGACTATCGATAATTTACACCTTAGGCTCTGCTTCTAACTTGGGCCCAAATTGTAAAATGGTCTTATCTATTGGCGATTTCGTTCCAATTCACATTCCAAGTAATATTCGGCATGCTAATTACATTGCCGGTTGCCAAATTGCATTATCTCTTATAGTTTCCGAGATATGGACTATCGATAATTTACACCTTAGGCTCTGCTTCTAACTTGGGCCCAAATTGTAAAATGGTCTTATCTATTGGCGATTTCGTTCCAATTCACATTCCAAGTTATATTCGGCATGCTAATTACATTGCCGGTTGCCAAATTGCATTAACTCTTATAGTTTCCGAGATATGGACTATCGATAATTTACACCTTAGGCTCTGCTTCTAACTTGGGCCCAAATTGTAAAATGGTCTTATCTATTGGCGATTTCGTTCCAATTCACATTCCAAGTAATATTCGGCATGCTAATTACATTGCCGGTTGCCAAATTGCATTATCTCTTATAGTTTCCGAGATATGGACTATCGATAATTTACACCTTAGGCTGTGCTTCTAACTTGGGCCCAAATTGTAAAATGGTCTTATCTATTGGCGATTTCGTTCCAATTCACATTCCAAGTAATATTCGGCATGCCAATTACATTGCCGGTTGCCAAATTGCATTATCTCTTATAGTTTCCGAGATATGGACTATCGATAATTTACACCTTAGGCTCTGCTTCTAACTTGGGCCCAAATTGTAAAATGGTCTTATCTATTGGCGATTTCGTTCCAATTCACACTCCAAGTAATATTCGGCATGCTAATTACATTGCCGGTTGCGAAATTGTATTACCTCTTATAGTTTCCGAGATATGGACTATCAATAATTTACACCTTAGGCTCTGCTTCTAACTTGGGCCCAAATTGTAAAATGGTCTTATCTATTGGCGATTTCGTACCAATTCACATTCCAAGTAATATTCGGCATGCTAATTACATTGCCGGTTGCCAAATTGCATTATCTCTTATAGTTTCCGAGATATGGACTATCGATAATTTACACCTTAGGCTCTGCTTCTAACTTGGGCCCAAATTGTAAAATGGTCTTATCTATTGGCGATTTCGTTCCAATTCACATTCCAAGTATTATTCGGCATGCTAATTACATTGCCGGTTGCCAAATTGCATTATCTCTTATAGTTTCCGAGATATGGACTATCGATAATTTACACCTTAGGCTCTGCTTCTAACTTGGTCCCAAATTGTAAAATGGTCTTATCTATTGGCGATTTCGTTCCAATTCACATTCCAAGTAATATTCGGCATGCTAATTACATTGCCGGTTGCCAAATTGCATTATCTCTTATAGTTTCCGAGATATGGACTATCGATAATTTACACCTTAGGCTCTGCTTCTAACTTGGGCCCAAATTGTAAAATGGTCTTATCTATTGGCGATTTCGTTGCAATTCACATTCCAAGTAATATTCGGCATGCTAATTACATTGCCGGTTGCCAAATTGCATTATCTCTTATAGTTTCCGAGATATGGACTATCGATAATTTACACCTTAGGCTCTGCTTCTAACTTGGGCCCAAATTGTAAAATGGTCTTATCTATTGGCGATTTCGTTCCAATTCACATTCCAAGTAATATTCGGCATGCTAATTACATTGCCGGTTGCCAAATTGCATTATCTCTTATAGTTTCCGAGATATGGACTATCGATAATTTACACCTTAATCTCTGCTTCTAACTTGGGCCCAAATTGTAAAATGGTCTTATCTATTGGCGATTTCGTTCCAATTCACATTCCAAGTAATATTCGGCATGCTAATTACATTGCCGGTTGCCAAATTGCATTATCTCTTATAGTTTCCGAGATATGGACTATCGATAATTTACACCTTAGGCTCTGCTTCTAACTTGGGCCCAAATTGTAAAATGGTCTTATCTATTGGCGATTTCGTTGCAATTCACATTCCAAGTAATATTCGGCATGCTAATTACATTGCCGGTTGCCAAATTGCATTATCTCTTATAGTTTCCGAGATATGGACTATCGATAATTTACACCTTAGGCTCTGCTTCTAACTTGGGCCCAAATTGTAAAATGGTCTTATCTATTGGCGATTTCGTTCCAATTCACACTCCAAGTAATATTCGGCATGCTAATTACATTGCCGGTTGCCAAATTGCATTATCTCTTATAGTTTCCGAGATATGGACTATCGATAATTTACACCTTAGGCTCTGCTTCTAACTTGGGCCCAAATTGTAAAATGGTCTTACCTATTGGCGATTTCGTTCCAATTCACACTCCAAGTAATATTCGGCATGCTAATTACATTGCCGGTTGCGAAATTGCATTATCTCTTATAGTTTCCGAGATATGGACTATCAATAATTTACACCTTAGGCTCTGCTTCTAACTTGGGCCCAAATTGTAAAATGGTCTTATCTATTGGCGATTTCGTTCCAATTCACATTCCAAGTAATATTCGGCATGCTAATTACATTGCCGGTTGCCAAATTGCATTATCTCTTATAGTTTCCGAGATATGGACTATCGATAATTTACACCTTAGGCTCTGCTTCTAACTTGGGCCCAAATTGTAAAATGGTCTTATCTATTGGCGATTTCGTCCCAATTCACATTCCAAGTGATATTCGGCATGCTAATTACATTGCCGGTTACCAAATTGCATTATCTCTTATAGTTTCCGAGATATGGACTATCGATAATTTACACCTTAGGCTCTACTTCTAACTTGGGCCCAAATTGTAAAATGGTCTTATCTATTGGCGATTTCGTTCCAATTCACATTCCAAGTAATATTCGGCATGCTAATTACATTGCCGGTTGCCAAATTGCATTATCTCTTATAGTTTCCGAGATATGGACTATCGATAATTTACACCTTAGGCTCTGCTTCTAACTTGGGCCCAAATTGTAAAATGGTCTTATCTATTGGCGATTTCGTCCCAATTCACATTCCAAGTGATATTCGGCATGCTAATTACATTGCCGGTTGCGAAATTGCATTATCTCTTATAGTTTCCGAGATATGGACTATCAATAATTTACACCTTAGGCTCTGCTTCTAACTTGGGCCCAAATTGTAAAATGGTCTTATCTATTGGCGATTTCGTTCCAATTCACATTCCAAGTAATATTCGGCATGCTAATTACATTGCCGGTTGCCAAATTGAATTATCTCTTATAGTTTCCGAGATATGGACTATCGATAATTTACACCATAGGCTCTGCTTCTAACTTGGGCCCAAATTGTAAAATGGTCTTATCTATTGGCGATTTCGTTCCAATTCAAATTCCAAGTAATATTCGGCATGCTAATTACATTGCCGGTTGCCAAATTGCATTATCTCTTATAGTTTCCGAGATATGGACTATCGATAATTTACACCTTAGGCTCTGCTTCTAACTTGCTCCCAAATTGTAAAATGGTCTTATCTATTGGCGATTTCGTTCCAATTCACATTCCAAGTAATATTCGGCATGCTAATTACATTGCCGGTTGCCAAATTGCATTATCTCTTATAGTTTCCGAGATATGGGCTATCGATAATTTACACCTTAGGCTCTGCTTCTAACTTGGGCCCAAATTGTAAAATGGTCTTATCTATTGGCGATTTCGTTCCAATTCACATTCCAAGTAATATTCGGCATGCTAATTACATTGCCGGTTGCCAAATTGCATTATCTCTTATAGTTTCCGAGATATGGACTATCGATAATTTACACCTTAGGCTCTGCTTCTAACTTGGGCCCAAATTGTAAAATGGTCTTATCTATTGGCGATTTCGTTCCAATTCACATTCCAAGTAATATTCGGCATGCTAATTACATTGCCGGTTGCCAAATTGCATTATCTCTTATAGTTTCCGAGATATGGACTATCGATAATTTACACCATAGGCTCTGCTTCTAACTTGGGCCCAAATTGTAAAATGGTCTCATCTATTGGCGATTTCGTTCCAATTCACAATCCAAGTAATATTCGGCATGCTAATTACATTGCCGGTTGCCAAATTGCATTATCTCTTATAGTTTCCGAGATATGGACTATCGATAATTTACACCTTAGGCTCTGCTTCTAACTTGCTCCCAAATTGTAAAATGGTCTTATCTATTGGCGATTTCGATCCAATTCACATTCCAAGTAATATTCGGCATGCTAATTACATTGCCTGTTGCCAAATTGCATTATCTCTTATAGTTTCCGAGATATGGACTATCGATAATTTACACCTTAGGCTCTGCTTCTAACTTGGGCCCAAATTGTAAAATGGTCTTATCTATTGGCGATTTCGTTCCAATTCACATTCCAAGTAATATTCGGCATGCTAATTACATTGCCGGTTGCCAAATTGCATTATCTCTTATAGTTTCCGAGATATGGACTATCGATAATTTACACCTTAGGCTCTGCTTCTAACTTGGGCCCAAATTGTAAAATGGTCTTATCTATTGGCGATTTCGTTCCAATTCACATTCCAAGTAATATTCGGCATGCTAATTACATTGCCGGTTGCCAAATTGCATTATCTCTTATAGTTTCCGAGATATGGACTATCGATAATTTACACCATAGTCTCTGCTTCTAACTTGGGCCCAAATTGTAAAATGGTCTTATCTATTGGCGATTTCGTTCCAATTCACATTCCAAGTAATATTCGGCATGCTAATTACATTGCCAGTTGCCAAATTGCATTATCTCTTATAGTTTCCGAGATATGGACTATCGATAATTTACACCTTAGGCTATGCTTCTAACTTGGGCCCAAATTGTAAAATGGTCTTATCTATTGGCGATTTCGTTCCAATTCACATTCCAAGTAATATTCGGCATGCTAATTACATTGCCGGTTGCCAAATTGCATTATCTCTTATAGTTTCCGAGATATGGACTATCAATAATTTACACCTTAGGCTCTGCTTCTAACTTGGGCCCAAATTGTAAAATGGTCTTATCTATTGGCGATTTCGTTCCAACTCACATTCCAAGTAATATTCGGCATGCTAATTACATTGCCGGTTGCCAAATTGCATTATCTCTTATAGTTTCCGAGATATGGACTATCGATAATTTACACCTTAGGCTCTGCTTCTAACTTGGGCCCAAATTGTAAAATGGTCTTACCTATTGGCGATTTCGTTCCAATTCACACTCCAAGTAATATTCGGCATGCTAATTACATTGCCGGTTGCGAAATTGCATTATCTCTTATAGTTTCCGAGATATGGACTATCAATAATTTACACCTTAGGCTCTGCTTCTAACTTGGGCCCAAATTGTAAAATGGTCTTATCTATTGGCGATTTCGTTCCAATTCACATTCCAAGTAATATTCGGCATGCTAGTTACATTGCCCGTTGCCAAATTGCATTATCTCTTATAGTTTCCGAGATATGGACTATCGATAATTTACACCTTAGGCTCTGCTTCTAACTTGGGCCCAAATTGTAAAATGGTCTTATCTATTGACGATTTCGTTCCAATTCACACTCCAAGTAATATTCGGCATGCTAATTACATTGCCGGTTGCGAAATTGTATTATCTCTTATAGTTTCCGAGATATGGACTATCAATAATTTACACCTTAGGCTCTGCTTCTAACTTGGGCCCAAATTGTAAAATGGTCTTATCTATTGGCGATTTCGTTCCAATTCACATTCCAAGTAATATTCGGCATGCTAATTACATTGCCGGTTGCCAAATTGCATTATCTCTTATAGTTTCCGAGATATGGACTATCGATAATTTACACCTTAGGCTCTGCTTCTAACTTGGGCCCAAATTGTAAAATGGTCTTATCTATTGGCGATTTCGTCCCAATTCACATTCCAAGTGATATTCGGCATGCTAATTACATTGCCGGTTGCGAAATTGCATTATCTCTTATAGTTTCCGAGATATGGACTATCAATAATTTACACCTTAGGCTCTGCTTCTAACTTGGGCCCAAATTGTAAAATGGTCTTATCTAGTGGCGATTTCGTTCCAATTCACATTCCAAGTAAAATTCGGCATGCTAATTACATTGCCGGTTGCCAAATTGCATTATCTCTTATAGTTTCCGAGATATGGACTATCGATAATTTACACCTTAGGCTCTGCTTCTAACTTGGGCCCAAATTGTAAAATGGTCTTATCTATTGGCGATTTCGTCCCAATTCACATTCCAAGTGATATTCGGCATGCTAATTACATTGCCGGTTGCGAAATTGCATTATCTCTTATAGTTTCCGAAATATGGACTATCAATAATTTACACCTTAGGCTCTGCTTCTAACTTGGGCCCAAATTGTAAAATGGTCTTATCTATTGGCGATTTCGTTCCAATTCACATTCCAAGTAATATTCGGCATGCTAATTACATTGCCGGTTGCCAAATTGCATTATCTCTTATAGTTTCCGAGATATGGACTATCGATAATTTACACCTTAGGCTCTGCTTCTAACTTGGGCCCAAATTGTAAAATGGTCTTATCTATTGGCGATTTCGTTCCAATTCACATTCCAAGTAATATTCGGCATGCTAATTACATTGCCGGTTGCCAAATTGCATTATCTCTAATAGTTTCCGAGATATGGACTATCGATAATTTACACCATAGGCTCTGCTTCTAACTTGGGCCCAAATTGTAAAATGGTCTTATCTATTGGCGATTTCGTTCCAATTCACATTCCAAGTAATATTCGGCATGCTAATTACATTGCCGGTTGCCAAATTGCATTATCTCTTATAGTTTCCGAGATATGGACTATCGATAATTTACACCTAGGCTCTGCTTCTAACTTGCTCCCAAATTGTAAAATGGTCTTATCTATTGGCGATTTCGATCCAATTCACATTCCAAGTAATATTCGGCATGCTAATTACATTGCCTGTTGCCAAATTGCATTATCTCTTATAGTTTCCGAGATATGGACTATCGATAATTTACACCTTAGGCTCTGCTTCTAACTTGAGCCCAAATTGTAAAATGGTCTTATCTATTGGCGATTTCGTTCCAATTCACATTCCAAGTAATATTCGGCATGCTAATTACATTGCCGGTTGCCAAATTGAATTATCTCTTATAGTTTCCGAGATATGGACTATCGATAATTTACACCTTAGGCT